>NC_135503.1:160171539-160491846 GCF_052857255.1 Amblyomma americanum
GTGTGTTAAATGGTGCATACATCTCCTGTATGTATTCATTTAAATGCAAAGAGCACATCTAATAAACTGAAATTACATCTGTATTGCGCTGCTTTTTCCTGTTATATGGGCGGTATCGGGCGACTTTTTGAATTAATATTTCCTTTGTGTGTAAAATTCTAGCACATTTCATGTTCTTGTGGCAGGAGCAGCGCAGCACGAAACAAAAAAGAGAGAGGCGGGAATCAACGCTGACTGATAACCAGATTTTTAATCCACGTTCGATCGAATATATACATCTCGCTCGTGCAATAAGGAAAGGACAGAAGCATGACAAACGCATAAGATGTACACGCGGTAAAAGATTAGGACAACGCACGCAGATAATCAATTTCTCTGTCACGAAACGCTGTCGGAAGTATGCTGACGCATATACGTCGCTCTTCTGCCCGATGTTGAAGGCTTCTTCAATCTCCCTGGTCCGTTGTTTAATATACGACGGGATGACCATTGTGTTGATAAGCTGCGGAGCGCATTCATGCTCTCTGCAATGTTTTGCTAATTCACTGCTGATGGCGCCCTTTAGAGATATTTTGTGCTCTCGAAGCCATTCATTCAAACAGTGCCCTGTATGACCAATGTAGGTGCGTCCGCATGACAGAGGTATTTCGTAAACCCCGCTTTTCACACATTTCACGTGTTTTTCCGGTGCTCTTTCTTGCATTGATTTTTCTTTGTTCGCTGTTAACTTCGTCGCACAGGCTTCTTAATTTGTTGGGTGCTGACATGAGCACTTTTACACCAGCTCTTGCGCCTACCTTTTTGAGACTGAGGGAAATGTCATGAACGTAAGGAATGACCGCGTACGGCTTCCTTTCTTCTGATGTGGTTATGACATATTTTCTGCCTCTGAGTGCTTGCAGAATCCCTTCTGCGGCACTGGATAGCGGTCTCGTCGGGTAACCTGCTGCTTTCAGCCGACTGTTCTGGGCGTCAAAACTGCCTTGAACTTCATGATGAGAGGATCTCGTTAATGCGGCTCTCATTGCTACTTTTGCTAAAGACTAGAAGAACTAGGACTAGAAATAACAAGTGAACTCCCAGAAAACAACGTTATGCGATTTCTTGACTTGACGCTAGCCTTTCTAGGTACTCACATATGCTGGCGGTACGGACCGCGAAGCTGGAAGGGACTGCTCCCCTACAAATCTGTGCACTCCAAGATCATCAAGCGGTGGTAGAAAAAAAACAGCAAGGAGAGCCGCATTGACAAGATCCTGTCATCATGAAGTTCAAGGCATTTTTGACACCCAGAACCGTCGGCTGAAAGCAGCAGGTTGCCCGACGAGACTGCTATCCAGTGTTGCAGAAGGCATTCGGGTTCTGCAAGCACTTAAGAGGCAGAAAATATGTCACAACCACATCAGAATAAAGGAAGCCGTTAAAGGAAGCCCTACGCGGTCATTCCTTGCATTAATGGCATTTCCAACAGTCTCAAAAGGGTAAGAGCAAGAGCTGGTGTAAAAGTGCTCATGTCAGCACCCAACAAGTTAAGGAGCCTGTGCTTCAAAGTCAGCAGCGAGCAAAGAAAAAAATCAATGCAAGAAAAAACATGTGAAATGTGTGAAAAGCGGGGTTTATGAAATACCTCTGTCATGCGGACGCAAATGCATTGGTCAAACAGGGCGCTGCTTGAATAAACGGCTTCGAGAGCACAAGATCCCTAAAGGGCGCCATCAGCAGTGAATTAGCAAAACATTGCAGAGAGCATGAATGCGCTCCGCAGCTTATCAACACAATAGTCATCCCGTCGTATTTTGATCAACGGACCAGTGAGATTGAAGAAGCCTTCAACATCCGACCAAAGAGCCACATATGCGTCTGCATACCTTCAATAGCGCTTCGTAACAGAGAAATTGATTATCTGCGTGCCATGTCTTAATATTTCACCACGTGTACATCTTATGCGTTTTTCATGGTTCTTTCTTTTCCTTCTTATACGAGCGAGATGTATATATTCGACGAACGTGCATTAAAAATCTGGTTTTTATTCAGCGTCGTGTCCCGCCTCTCTCTTTGTCTCGTGCTGCGCTGCTCCCGTCACAAGATCATGCACCAACCAGTCCAAATTTTCACCTTGTTAAAGCACATTTCATGTAAACAGGTAAGTCTGAATAGCCTAGCCAGCAAGCATTCACGCGACCTGGCAGATATATTACACCACCTGCAACGTAAGCATGTGCCTGAAATTTGGCACATATGTGCGCTTAGACGCCTGAAGTCTGCATGAAAAAGAAGAAATAATTTTAGTGAGCCAGAGGCGAGAAATTTAGCATTAACCTTTTGGGGCTTTCCCTGGGATGCACAACTTTTTGGACTCTGCTAGTTGTGGGGACGTTTTTTGGATGTCTTCGGGAAAAATGAGAACCTCCTGGGGACATTACAAATGTCCTGCTGGGAGATTTTGAGGAGGTGTTGTGTTTGTTGGGAACATATCCAAAGGAAACTTACAATCTATCTGGTACATTCCAGTACTGGCGTAATTATTTAAATATGTCTTGCACGCGGTAAGATGTTTTCTCAGTGCTTCATATCGCCGTGTTATCATTTCTTTCACCCGGTCCCTCCACCCCTACCCGAGCTTTTCCCCTTCAGTCTCCTTTTTTCGCTTTCTTTGTTTACTTTGTCTTTATACTTTTTTACTTATGCCCTGAAGCTCTTGCTGTAATTTCTCAGGAACCCTTGGCTTCCGCATTCCTTCGCCCCATTCCTTTCGCGATTTCTCTGATCTCGACCCATTCTCTCTTTTTCCTCTTATTCCTTTTCTTTTTGTTCCCCGCATTTCGCTCTGCCATGCTGCTTCATTGCTCCATCAGTCTCTTCCTTTCCGGCGTCCGACTCCCAAACCTGGGGCTGTTGTGGCTTTTATTATTATGGTTTTTATTATTTTATTTTGATTTGTTTTTTCGTTTAAGGTTTTCACTGCTTTTGCGTCGAATGGTTGACACTGCTTTTGCTACGATTGAGTCACACTGCTATTACTACGATTTTGTTTGGTTTATCTTTCTATTATAACCTAGTTCTTCGAGCAATCTTTACATGAGCTAGGGGTTTCAGTGAATTGTAAATAAGCCTTCTGCGTTTTGTTTTTAATCTTGTAATTTGAATATTATTTGTTACTGAGTTGTGAGCGATAGAACGGTAAATGAGGGGTATAAATGTGCCGCTTTTGTTCCAATAAACAGTTGGTAGTGTGCGCATGTGTTGTTTTTTTCTTCCTTCGGTTGTCTTCATTTGCGTCGAAGTTTCTTCAGTCATGCATCAACTCGCAACCCACAGCTGGCCGTCATTAAGTGACAGCGTACTTCTGCGTGGCGCACTCTGTGCAGCTCGCAGACGTCAAGCTGAACGAAACAATTCCGAGCACTGTTTGAAAGGAGTGTTTGTCTTACGCATCTGCTAAAAGCACAGATCGGAGCTTGGAGAGTAACGTCGGGTGTGCTCTAAACGCGCATTCAAATTGGCGCTGCAGGTGGCACGGAGATTCTGGGGCCGTTATATTTTGACGGCAGCAGCAAGGCGGCGCTTCACAAACTTCAGTTTCGTTTTTTTTTTGCTATCACGGCTTGCTAGCATTAAAACAAACTGTGATTAAAAATAAAATAAAAACGAAATTTTCGTTCAGCCGGAATCGAACCCCGGTCTTCTGCGTGTGAAGCGGGTTTACTATCCACTACGTCACGTATCGCGAGGGTTCTGCCGCCCTTAAAAAGGCACCTAGGCAAGGATAACGTTCGCAGCGATCCTATCGGAAATTACCCTCTTTTTGCCTCAATTTTGATACTCAGGCGGCATAGGCGTTTGACACACTCTATCTTCTAGTTCCCTCTAGTCTCACGCATGCATGCGCGCAACAGAGCTAGGATTTAAATAACTGTCTTATTTGCATCGTTCATTCCTAGTGCTACGACACAGACTGACAAGCTCAACGCAACTAGGACGAGTAGAAGAAACACGAAACACAGGACAGGCGCTACTACCAACTTTTATTGCGTCATAAAAAACCAGCACAATTTATACCATTCACATGGACCACGTGATACACAGTCAGCCAGTGGAAATTGCGAAGGAAAACGCCTCCCAACGCTGGCGATCATTACGTAGTGAAAAAGCACTCAAGACACGTGCAATCAGTAACACGCAAAGACACTACTAATCTAAAGATAACCGGATAACAGAAACATTAGAGTTGCGCTTGTGCCTCTGCCAAACACATCGGTGGTCCAGGAGCAGTAACGAGTAGAAGAAGCGCGGCGAAGCAAATAACAATGGAAAGGCGATGAAAAGGATGTGTACAATCAGCTGGAGTATGAATAAAAAGAATAACAATTTGCTATGCAAAAGGCACCGTCAGCAAAATAAAAGTTACAATAAAAGTAATATAAAAAGAGAAAAGATTCGCATAAGGCCAACAGTCAACACGGCAAAATACTAAGATAAAAAAAATACACAAACAAACAGGTAAGGTGCGAGAAAAAACCCTTTGTCAGGATGCCTAGATGTGGTTAACATGCAGGAACCGCGCCTTTTCTAAGAAGGACCTTTCTTTCTCCAGTAGACAGACGGGCTGCTGATGCACTTGTCCCCAGCCTTTTCAATCAAAAATCCCTCAATAACTTCCCTCTCTATTTTACTCCTTGCTGTCGCCAGAAACTTAGTGGCTGATAACATAGGCCGACATTCGTGGCAGGGTTGATTACAATGAACTGCCATGTGTCTTCCAGACTTGCTTTTTACGTTGAGGAGGTGTTCGCTTGCTCTGTCATTGAAACAGCGTCCGGTCTGACCGATGTATACTTTGCCACACGTGAGGGGAATCTGATAAACCACTCCGGAGCGACATTCGGTGTACTGATTCGAGTGGTTAACTGTGCAGGTCGCCTGTTTTTTTCCGGTTCACCATCGGGCATATCTTAGCCAACTTACACGGGGCAGAAAAAACAACGTTAACATCATACCTGGCTGCAACCTTTTTGACATTGTGCGAGAGTTTGTGCATGTATATATGGAATGACAGTCAAACGTTTTTTTTCCTTGGGCTCCTTCCCTGTTTCGCCTAGCTTCACTTTGTGGAGTAAGGCTTCGCACAGGCCTGATAAAAGGAAAGGTGAGTAGCCAGCTGAAAGAAGGCGTTGAACCTGGTTGTCGAAGCTATAATCAGTCATGTGTTCACATCTCTTTCTTAGTGACGCATTAAGTGATCCGACTGCCCGCTTAACAAGTTTAGAATGCGCACTGTCGAAGGGGAGCAAACCTTTCTTCGACCTAACGTTATATGACCAACACACCCGCTCGTCGGTAAAAACCAGCATCAGATCTAAAAATTGGATCCTGTTCTCTTTTGGCATTTCCCACGTAAAGTTCATTCCACCAGACGAGGCCTTGAACACCCCGACGACGTCCTTTACTGCTTCAAGCATGTCGATGGCCGCTTCACTGTAACACAATTAGGAAATCATCCACATAACGGTATATCTTGACGATGTGCTTGTCATGCAGATGTTCTTGAACTCTCCTATCCATGGCGGACAAGTAAATGTCTGAGAGCACTGGGGCGACGGACGAACCAATACAGATTCCAGATTTTTGTATTAAAAATTGCTCATTGTAGGACACTATACTGTGGACTGCAGGTAAAACTCAAGTAGGCTGATGAACCTGTCTTGGTTTATTCCGGTTGCATTCTGAAAGCTGATGGCGCCGATCTCGTCTATTCTTTGGAGCACAGCTGCGAATAGACCTTCATGTGGAATAGAGTAAAAAAGATCTACGTCAATTGAAAAGGCCGTCGCAGCACCTTGCAAACCCTTGCGTAGGTCTTTGACTACTTCCAACGAGCCGCGCACTTGGAACGGATCAGCTCCAGTCAGTTCAAGCTGTCACGAAGATAATGCCCAAGGTGTTCCTGCCATGTGCCTTTTTCTGAAACTGTTGTTCGTAGAGGGCATTCAGGCTTATGGGTTTTGCCTGTGAAGAACATTTCAAGGCATCTAGATTTTGATTTCTCCACTTTTCTTGCTATTTATTCCAGATGGCATTCTTTTAACATATGTAACGCAGCTGATCTCTTCCTTGTCTCTCTAAACTTTACAATCTTGAAATTTTTGCAATGGCAGTCAGTGCTTTCTCGTTAAAAATACCATTCGGCATGACCACAAATCCACTTTCTTTGACTGCATCACAGTTAGGTTGTTGTCTTGTAGAAATTTTGTGACTTTTAAAAGGGGCGGACGTATTTTCCGGCTGTGACTCACGTTTTTGATTATGTAATCCACACCGTCTCCGATGAGGCGTTCCTTATCCTGTGTGCGCGACCGGTCAGCCACCTCTCTCACCATGGCCAACAGCCGAGGCCTTGTAGTGGTCGGCTCATATGAGTACTTAGGCCCTTCCTGCAGAATATCCTTGATTTCCTCTGGAAGTCTGGCGCCTCCGAGCACGGTGACTTGATTTTGTTCGACACTTTTTCCTTTGCTCTTAACAGGGAAGCTGAGGCGTGCTCGCTGCCACAGAAACTGTGCTTTGGGCTGCAAGCCTCTTATAGTCCTGTAATTTCCTGGCTTCTCCACGGCTGCAACACTCGTCCTGGATGACACATCTGAGACAGTCCTGGTACAACCTCACTTGTCGCCAGTACTCAGACTTCATAATCTTGCCGACGCGTCATGCGTGGCCCCAGGAAGGCGCCAGTCCACCAAACAAGGCCTGAACCTCTAGCGGGATTATTCTTCTCTTGAGGCAGTACGACAGCACTCTCGACTTGCAGGTGGTGACAGCAACCAGGTTGACCGGGGTTATGGCAGAATTGTGCATAGGTCGTTGACAGAAAAAAGAGCCCAATGTAGGAGAAATATGTTTAAGAGGACCTTGGTGTGTGCTAGTCGGTTGATACTGCTACGACACAGACTGACAAGCGCAACGGAACTAGGACGAGTAGAAGAAACACAGGACAGGCGCTGCTACCAACCTTTATTGCGTCATAAAAAGCCAGCACAATTTATACCACTCACATGGACCACGTGATGCACAGTCAGCCAGTGGAAATTGCGAAGGAAAACGCCTCCCAACGCTGGCGATCATTACGTGTAGTGAAAAAGCACCCAAGACACGTGCAATCAGTAACACGCAAAGACACTACTAATCTAAAGATAACCGGATAACAGAAACATTAGAGTTGCGCTTCTGCCTCTGCCAAACACATCGGTGGTGCCAGGAGCAGTAACGAGTAGAAGAAGCGCGGCGAAGCAAATAACAAGGGAAAGGCGATGAAAGGGATGTGTACAATCAGCTGGAGTATGAATAAAAAGAATGACAACTTGCTATGCAAAAGGCACCGTCAGAGATCGGCGCCATCAGCTTTCAGAATGCAACCGGAATGAACCAAGACAGGTTCATCAGCCTACTCGAGTTTTACCTGCAGTCCACAGTAGTGTCCTACAATGAGCAATTTTTAATACAAAAATCGGGAATCTGTATTGGTTCGTCCGTCGCCCCAGTGCTCTCAGACATTTACTTGTCCGCCATGGATAGGAGAGTTCAAGAACATCTGCATGACAAGCACATCGTCAAGATATACCGTTATGTGGATGATTTCCTAATTGTGTTAGACATTGAAGCGGCCATCGACATGCTTGAAGCAGTAAAGGACGTCGTCGGGGTGTTCAAGGCCTCGTCTGGTGGAATGAACTTTACGTGGGAAATGCCAAAAGAGAACAGGATCCAATTTTTAGATCTGATGCTGGTTTTTACCGACGAGCGGGTGTGTTGGTCATATAACGTTAGGTCGAAGAAAGGTTTGCTCCCCTTCGACCGTGCGCATTCTAAACTTGTTAAGCGGGCAGTCGTAACTGGTGCACTTAATGCGTCACTAAGAAAGAGCTGTGAACACATGACTGATTATAGCTTTGACAACCAGGTTCAACGCCTTCTTTCGGCTGGCTACTCACCTTTCCCTTTATCAGGCCTGTGCGAAGCCTTACTCCAGAAAGTGAAGCTAGGCGAAACAGGGAAGGAGCCCAAGGAAAAAAAACGTTTGACTGTCATTCCATATATACATCCACAAACTCTCGCACAATGTCAAAAAGGTTGCAGCCAGGTATGATGTTAACGTTGTTTTTTCTGCCCCGTGTAAGTTGGCTAAGATATGCCCGATGGTGAACCGGAAAAAAAAACAGGCGACCTGCACAGTTAACCACTCGAATCAGTACAGCGAATGTCGCTCCGGAGTGGTTTATCAGATTCCCCTCACGTGTGGCAAAGTATAGATCGGCCAGACCGGACGCTGTTTCAATGACAGAGCAAGCGAACACCTCCTCAACGTAAAAAGCAAGTCTGGGAGACACATGGCAGTTCATTGTAATCAACCCTGCCACGAATGTCGGCCTATGTTATCAGCGACTAAGTTTCTGGTACAGCAAGGAGTAAAATAGAGAGGGAAGTTATTGAGGGATTTCATTGAAAAGGCTGGGGACAAGTGCATCAGCAGCCCGTCTGTCTGTCTACTGGAGAAAGAAAGGTCCTTTTTAGAACGGGCGCGGTTCCTGCATGTTAACCACATCTAGGCATCCTGACAAAGGGTTTTTCCTCGCACCTTACCTGTTTGTTTGTGTATTTTTTATCTTATTTTTTTTTCCCGTGTTGACTGTTGGCCTTAAGCGGATCTTTTCTCTTTTTATTTTACTTTTATTGTAACTTTTATTTTGCTGACGGTGCCTTTTACATATCAAGTTGTCATTCTTTTTATTCATACTCCAGCTGATTGTACACATCCCTTTCATCGCCTTTCTCTTGTTATTTGCTTCGCCGCGCTTCTACTCGTTACTGCTCCTGGCACCACCGATGTGTTTGGCAGAGGCAGAAGCGCAACTCTAATGTTTCTGTTATCCGGTTATCTTTAGATTAGTAGTGTCTTTGCGTGTTACTGATTGCACGTGTCTTGAGTGCTTTTTCATTACATGTAATGATCGCCAGCGTTGGGAGGCGTTTTCCTTCGCAATTTCCACTGGCTGACTGTGTATCACGTGGTCCATGTGAATGGTATAAATTGTGCTCTGGATAAACTGCGCGCTGGAAAAATTCCGCATTGGAGAAACTCCGCGTTGGAGAAAGGCTTTTTATGACGCAATAAAAGTTGGTAGCAGCGCCTGTCCTGTGTTTCGTGTTTCTTCTACTCATCCTAGTTCCGTTGCGCTTGTCAGTCTGTGTCGTAGCAGTATGAACCAACTAGCCCACACCAAGGTCCTCTTAATTCATTCCTAGGTTTCAAAATACTAAGACAGGACAAATGCACAGTGAGGCAGTGAGAGGAGAGGAATCTGTAAAAAGCAGACGATGATGATGATCATGACAACATTTACTAGGTCTCGATTTGGCTGCACTTTCTGCACCAGTTCAGGAAGTGCGGCACTCTCGCACTCGATTTGACAGTGCAGCTAGTGCCACCTGCACTTCGGCACTCGATTTGGCCTCGTGCTGCACGAGTTCTTCTGCACTGCTGCACTAGCCTCCCGGCGAGTTCTCAGGTCTCCTCGATTTGGCTGCACTTTCTGCACCAGTTCAGGAAGTGCGGCACTCTCGCCCTCGATTTGACAGTGCAGCTAGTGCCACCTGCACTTCGGCACTCGATTTGGCCTCGTGCTGCACGAGTTCTTCTGCACTGCTGCACTAGCCTCCCGGCGAGTTCTCAGGTCTCCTCGATTTGGCTGCACTTTCTGCACCAGTTCAGGAAGTGCGGCACTCTCGCCCTCGATTTGACAGTGCAGCTAGTGCCACCTGCACTTCGGCACTCGATTTGGCCGCGTGCTGCACGAGTTCTTCTGCACTGCTGCACTAGCCTCCCGGCCAGTTCTCTTCTCGTGCAAGTAGTGCAAGATGCTTGGCGCGCTCCTAGCAGACGGCTCCGCGGCCATGCTTGTTTTGTGAGCGGCGTTGAGACCATGCTTGAGAGGGCCGCGTACCCGTGAAAGACGCGGCATCTGCGCCGGGCCCTCACCAAACAGCTGAAATGACAGTGCGCGTATATGTGTGTGTATGCGCGCGCGTGTGCGCGTGTCTGTGTACGAGCGTAAGCGACTGGCTGGCATGGCGCACGTACGGAAGTACGTACTGCGTATGGGTCCGCATCTTTCTGTCCATCCTCGCACGTTGCTTACACCATTTCTCTTTTGTGCGCAATTATTATTATAGACGCAGCACGATGGAGCGCTTCCATAAGAGGCAGATTGTGAGATGTTTTGTAATACGTGGGCGATCGCAACGTTTGTGGCTCGCTGCGACATCAGTATACCTCCGCTTAAGACAGCGACTGGGCTTGAGGTCGCCGTCAGCCCACACCTTCGCCTGCCACTTAGCCTCCGACAGTCACGTCGCCGTCACCGTCCGCCGAAAGTGAACGCGATTGAGTTCAAATATAGATCAGGCAACTCTTGGCGGACAACCGTAGTCACTTTTCGATAGGACGGAAGCAGCCTGAATCACGCGTATGGACTGTAAAAGATCGTCTCGAGCGGTAGTCTGAATAACCTGTCTAATTAATTGTTGCCTCTTCGAAGTACCCGTTGAATCAGTGACGGTCGACCGGCCTGCGCCCCTTTAAACAACGCAACGGAATGAACGGTGTCAAATTCTTCACCACTTTTGGAATTAACAAAGTTCATAGCCGCTCCACGTGATGTGCCACTTGGAGCAAATACACAGCGTGCAATGCAGCTAGCACAATCTCGCGCATATGTGAAAACACGCGACAAACACCAACACGTACATGGCCGCAGCAGGCGAAAGTTTCTGCACTTTTGTACTCGATTTGGCCGCTGCACCGACAGCACTAGTGTCGGGCTACACTCGCGCCGCAAGAGCTGGCACTGCACTGACAAGGCACTTTTGTGACCTAGTGCAGAAAGTGCAGCCAAATCGAGGAGACCTACTATTAACTAGAGGGAAAGCTGGCGCCTGCCTATGGGAGTTTGCATGCAGCCTCCTGGAGCTCTATTCTCGATATTCGCCGATCCGCCCAGAGCGGGGCCTACCGGTGACGCGTACGTCGGGGGCGGTGCCAAGGTACGTCAACGCAGAATGGGATGACGAAATTGGAAAAACGATATGAAAACGATACATAGTTGTCGTCTGCAACTTGGCGCCAAGTTCAAGAAACACCGATGCCCTAAAGTGTGCCTGGAGTCGAGCATTTGCGGCGCGTAGGTGCGTACGCGTCCCGTATTAAAGCCACTGAGCGAAACAGTGCAATGCGTTGCGGTCTCAGCGTATCAGTGCATACATATGCGTTGGCCAGCGAAGGAATATATGACTCTGGCGTTGGTTCTCAACGCGGCGCGAATAGTCGCGAGAATAATGAAGGTAGTTTAGCGGTAACTGCGTGAAGCGATGTTCTTCGCGACGCTGCCGCTGCTATACCCACAAGAAGCGACAAAACTTGGCGGCAGAGCGTGAAAAACGCTATGACTGAGAATTGTTTGGCAGTCCCTGACTGTCACTTCGTTGGCACATATGTGGCGTTAAGGGGGGGGGGGGGGGGTATTTGCGCGGCCATACAGTGAAGGCAAAAGGAAATGGTTTACTGAAAATTTACCGCTTTATAACTTATTTTCGTCGCATGAAAAAAAAATGTAATAAAGAAATGAACTTACATGGAAAATTTGTACGTTTGTCCATTCACATACGTTCGCTAAGAAATACGGGGAAGAGCTCTACGAAGCACGCAATCGCGGCAGATCTAAAATGGACTCTGCAGCGGGCAGCAGTGACGGCAATAGCGAGCAGCGCGGTGCCTATGCACCGCGCTGCGGCGCTATCCAGCTCGAAGCGCTCCTGAATTTTATGCAGAACAACCGCGCGTTGGCCCACGCGGCCGATGACAGCATATCGGATGAGGAAAGGCGGGCGCTGTGGGTGCAGCTGGCAGCACAGCTGAATGCCATAGGGCCGGCCACTCGCTCGCCTGAAGGGTGGAGGCGGCTATGGCAAGAGCGGGTGCGAGCCGCCCACAAACCTGGAGCGCTGGCTGCTGCCGGCCAAAGGTAAGCTGGCGTGCTTACAGAGCGCAGCAGGCGCAACAGAGGGTTGACTTATTTGCATTACTAACATGAAATGCATAACACAGTTACATGTTCTCTTTTGCCTGTCCGTCCACTGAAGTGCACGTGTGTAACAGTCAGTTCTCATATTATTAATGCACGAAAACGGGCGGAGGGCTGCCGAACTATGGAGCGGTCCTAAGCAAGGTCGACTCATGGATTCTTACCATCGTCGGCCAGGACTGCTCCGGTGGCTGCAGGGCCCCTGCTGTTTTCGGAGCACGCCCGCGGGTAGAGACTCCGCAGGTGAGAAACCTTGCTGCCAAAAATGTCTTAAGCTTTGCATAGAAAAAGGACTTGCTAGCGGGCAAGAAGTGTGAAATTGCAAGGCAGTTTCAGACGTGCATTACATGCTCAGGAATACAAGTTTGCACATGAAGTATGCAAAGGGTTACGCAGGTTTTGTGTCGCTGTCATAAGTCTTCTGACAACGTAGTGCAGCATACGATGCCTGACAGAAATGAGTTGACGTTTAAGACATATAACAATCCTTTTTATTCAAATTACTGAGAGGAAGACAGCGCACATTTTCACAACACACAAATGCACAGAGCTATGCTGGCAATGTGTGTAGTGCACTTTCTGAAATGTACAAAACAATTTCAGTGCATTCCTATCTGTGAACGTTATGGAAAAATTTTTACCTTTGCACTGCAAACAGTACGCACACTAATTGGGTGTGCACACACACAAACAAGCACCACAGAGATTGCTTCCAACTTACAGGGTTCATTAGCATGCCGTATAAACAGTGCTGCACACAGGTTTACAAAAAAATCTGTACCTTTAATGTCAAAGGATTCCTGCACAAATTGACATGGCAACAAACTGCTGAAAGCTAGCCTCAATAGGCAATGTGCTGCAACTGAAACATGATGCGTGAGGTAATGCAATCCATCTCCAGCACTTCCAGGCAGCCAGGCCAGCACCAGCAACAACGGCTCCACCCGGCGAGCATGATTACATGAATCCAGGTTTTTGACATACACCACTTCACAGCAGCTTTGCATGCCTCATGTAGTTGGTACTTGAAAGAAAGGTGACGCACCGAATTAATGCGTTGTTCCAGCACATAATAATAATCACTGCACCACTTGTTCCTCGTAGCTGCGGATTTACTCTGAAGGAATATGCCTCCTTCAGGACGAGAATTGTGCTTTTGTCACCACAGCATTACCATTATGAATTAGTGGCCAAGTTGCGATGTGCTTGGTAGGCACACTTCAGCGAGCAGTACCTGAGCTAAACAGTTATGTGTCCTAAAGATGCCACACAATGAAGTAAAGTAAAAGATTGAAAATAACAGTATACATGCCATAAATTTGTTGCATGTGAAATGTCCACATTTCTGCGCATAGGCATTCAGTCCAAAGTGTCTCCTAAAGTAATTGAACATGCACCATTCCCACTTCGAGTTGCTGATCGATTCACTCTCTGCCTACCATCTGTTAGCCATCCTGGTTTGCTTGGCACACTAACTGCACTGGACAGGGGGTGGTCCCTGGTTCAATACCCGGAGCACGACGATTTTGTGATGAGCTGTGTAGCTTTCCTTTGTAACCATAAGGCTGCACTTAGGTGAACGGTAATGAGTAATTACTCCAGTATTTCAGAAACGTGCTCACAACACATTGCAATAACACACATGCAGAGACCCACGCCAGCACCTCAACATCACCAGCCACCCCCCCCCCCCCCAAGGACTGCCACCTGTGCGCAGGCGGCTTCATAGCCTTCCTCATAGGCCTCTGCGCCAAGCCTGTGCACAGAGAAGGCGTGCCTTGAACTATAGCCAACAAAACCAGCAGGTGCGCTTGGTGAGTAGTCAGGAGCACCTGCTTCAACAAATTGGCGGGGACCTGGCGCATATCAGGGCCCATATGGCAAGGGTAAGTAAACAGCAATTCCTTCACCGTTGCCTCTCTTAAAGTATTCATTGTTTATGAATAGTTATGTTGTCTTTGCAATACAGATTGAAGGCCATATGGCGTGCCAGGCTGACGCCACAGAGGAGCTGGTGCGGACTCTGCGAGCAATGCTTGCTTTAATGCTCTGCGAGCAATGCTTGCTTTAATGCAGAGTCGGATGCAAGAGCCCAGTGAGGTGAGGCTCGTACGCAGTTGCAAACTTTGAAACATAGGAGAAAATGTCCATTGGTAGTCAGAGTGACACAGTGCGGTCATACATGGCTGGCCGTGCTACTAAGGCTAGTATAATGATATGGATGACGACAGGCTCTGATGCCCACACCCAAGATAGCCTTCAATAAGCCATCTAGGTGACGCAAAACTATGCGACTGAGAGCGGGCTTATGTGCGCACCTGAGAATTCGGAACTGCTCGTTATCCGCGCGCGTTCGAGGACCCAAGTAGTCGACCCCGGTATCGACCTCCACCTCGAAGGCACTCCCACCCCTAGAGTAGACAGACTGTGGGTGCTGGGCATGTACCTACAATCTAACAGCCGAGCGAACTACACTGTACAGCAGCTCCAGAAGTGATCTGCGCAGGTGGCACACTTGATCCGCTGCATCTCCAAGAATCGTATTGGGCGGCCGGGGAGATCTCGGCAGAGTAGAAGCATGCTAGGATTACATTTATTCCTAAACCAGGGAAGACGGTCTGTATTGGGAATCTTCGCCCCATCTCGGTGACGTCCTGCTTGGCCAAATTGATGGAGCATGTGATCCTCAACAGGCTTCAGGGTTATGTGGAGGACAAGGAGTTGATACCTGAAACGATGATCGGCTTCAGGGCTAATTTATCAACGCAGGACGTCATGATACAACTCAAAAAGGACATGGTTGATCCTGGGTACGGAACGGGCACCAAGGCTATATTGGGCTTGACCTCACTAAGGCCTTTGACAATGTTACCCATGAGGCAATATTCAGGAACCTATCGGACATAGGACCGGGGGGTAGAACCTTCCGATACATCAGATTATTTCTACAGAGTAGGACTGCGGAGATTGTAGTCTGAGAAGTTAAATCGGATCCCTTCCCTTTGAGGGGCAGAGGGACACCACAAAAGTCGGTCTTATCGCCGTTCTTGTTTAATCTCGCCTTGATCAAGATACCGCCAAGGCTGGCAGGGATATCGGGACTTAAACATACATTTTATGCGGACATTACTCTATGGGTAACAAGGGGAAGCGACGCACAAATGGTGGAAACTCTACAACGGGCAGTGGATATTGTGCAGGAGCTAGCAGGGGGGCAGGACTCTTGTGCTCTCAGCCCAAGTCCGAGCTTTTTGTGCTTAGGGATAAACCAAGAGGGATACATGCGAGGCACTATGTGTCGCCACCACTGCTAGAGGTGAAAGTGGGGTCGCTGAGGTCCAAACGATCAGGATCCTTGGTCTGTATCTGCACACAAACAGGAAGAATATTGAGGCCTTGGAAAGGCTTAAAAATATGGTCAGTGCTACCGTGAGGCTAATCAGGAGCATCGCCAATCGTAAGAGAGGGGTCAAAGAAAAGGACTTGTGTAAGCTGCATGGTACAGGCGTTTGTGCTGAGTAGAATAGTGTATGCGATGCCTTATATGAAGATGGACGCGATGGAGAAAGGCAAGGTGGAGGCTATGATTAGGCAGGCGTATAAGGCGGCCCTTGGGTTGCCTAACAATGCGTCTACCGAAAGGCTGCTGAGATTAGGGGTGCACAGCATCCTGGAACAACTGCAGGAGGCGCACTTGGTGATGCAACTCAGTAGACTTTCCAAAAACGAGAGTAGGAAGGGACATAATGGAGAGGGAGCATTGGAGTTGATGCTCCAGCCGGGGACATGAAAATTCAGGTGAAGCGAGAAATGCACAAGGGCTTGTACAAAAACCTTTGCCCAAAAATATGCATTCGATACATCACGAGAACCACAGGAAGGCAAGAGCCAGAGCTTTACATGCTAAGTACGGGAAGTACAACGGGCATTCTACATGCATAGATGCCGCCGCGTATAAGAACACGGACGTATTTGCAGTTGCGGTGGTGGACAGGCGGGGACGCTTGGTCACCTCTGGATCAGTCAAAACCCGCTCCTCAAAAACTGCAGAGGAGGCGGCGATAGCGCTAGCTATAGCTAATACTAAAGCTGACCTGATTTTCAGCGACTTTAAAACAGCCATCCCAAATTTAGCGAGGGGCAGAATATCTGTCACAGCAGCACGATTGCTACATCGGGCCACGGGGCGAGGGACTGCGGAGGTGGAAATTGTCTGGGTACGGGCACACTCTGGAATCCCGGGAATGAGGCGGCTCACATGAATACTCAAGGTTTCGTCAGCCGAGCAGGTGAGCTGGACGTTCCGGGGAGGTCCACGAGAGATGGGCTGGCGTAATTTCACGACATTACTAACCATTACAAACTTGAGCGGAGACCCGCCCCCGGACAAGCAATTGATGAAGGCGCAAGAAAATGTCTGGCGAAGATTGCAGACTAGCTCTTTCTATAACCCGTACGTGTTAAACAAAATCTACCCAGACGTTCAGCCGGAATGCAAATGGTGCCAGGAACTGGCAACCTATGACCACATATGGAGCTGTAGCATAGCACCGCCAGCGGCGGATATTCCGCGTGATCCTTCTCTCGAGCAGTGAGAGGCCATGTTGGCCAGCGCAGACACGGTCGTCCAGACCAGGGCCGTGGAGTGGGCCACCCAGGTCGCCGTCAGCCATGGGTTGATGGCCATCTAGCACGGAATCATCCGCACATGCGTTCTGACTAAAATAAAGTTTTTCTATCCATCCATCCAAGAGTCATGAAGAGTGACGCCATGGGAATCGTGCAGGCATTGCTAATCAGCCGTGTGAAGTTCCACGCACGTTATCAACGACTCATTCGAAGCGAGCTGAATCAGCTGAATGTCCTCCTGCGATTGGCAGTCTAGACAGCCCTCGGACTGCCCTCGTACACCTCGACACACCACCTGCTCTAGCTGGGGCTACACAACACGGCAGAAGAGCTGATGGAAGCCCAAAAGACCATTCCGTTGCGGCAGAGGTACCAGGCCACCCCGCCCAAACTCGCAGCTAAGATCACAGTAGCCCCAGTCCTGAGCAACATGCACCCCGAGCTCCATGCTGGCTGTAGAACAGCCGGAGTCAAGGCACTCATGTGCCAATACGGCTGTGACCAAAACTTGTTATGTCAATGCGGTGAAATACCTGTCCGGCACAGACACTAAGAGACTAGTGGTTACAAATGCCACTGGCTCATTTCAGAGTATGGGCTCCGTTGGGAGCATGAGCTCAAGAGCGATGACTAAGGAGACTGCCGTAGCTGTAGCACTTTCTTCCATACACATAATGTGTGCGCCGCTGCGATGGCTCAGTGGCTATACATGGCTTGCACTGACGTCGTAGCTGGGAACCCTGGGATACTGTTCCGCCATGTTGGTGCAGTCGCAGCGGCCGTGGTGCACTTGATGCAATTCGCGCGTACGGTGTACTTCGACGGCGTTGCGATGGTTATCTGCGCTGTTGTTGGATGCTCCAACCGCACTTGTTGGGCGAAATCAACAAACACAAGACTTTTTTCGTCTTCCAAAGGTCATCGAGCATCAAGGTGACCGTACGAAAGCTTTATGCGCGAAGCGACGGGAGGTGTGGCTGGCTCGTATAAAACGTGCCGATCTCAACACCGAAAGGACGGGCATACGTGTTTGCGGCGCCCACTTCGTAAAAGGTAAGTCCGTTGCATATGCACAATATTTATTTAGGTGCATGACGTACAAGCACAGCGGAAAATCTCATTTCAAACAAATTTTTCTTACATTTTGTAGGCAGACCATCAAAACTGTGGGAGGAGACGGGCCCGGACTGGGCCCCTACGCTTTTGCTCGGCTACAGCGCAAAACATGGTGATCCCGGTCGCCACACTCGCGCGGCAAGACGACGGACCCAGAAACGTGCGGCTCAAGCGGAGTGTCAGGCTGAGGAGTCGGCAACAGTGGAGGCTACGAATCCAAATTAACATTGGACACATCTCTGCGAAGGCACACGTCACTGTCGATCTTGTCGCGCTACCGGACCGTCGAAAACGGCAACAGCGATGGTTTGATCAGTTAAGGCGGGCCATAAAAACTGCGCGACGCGATAGGCGACACCTAAATTGTTGGTCGGCAAATCTGTAGCGAGCGATAACAATCTCTTCACTCGTGACCGTTTCTTTTTTGCGCAATAACTTGTTGGGTTTCCAAACTAAGATAAACCAGCAACGGTTCCTTTCATATGCCCATAAAAATAGAATAACTCGTGATATAATCTGAGGTCGTCCAGGTTCAGTACATATGAAGAAATGAATCACTAGCCTGACAGTTTGTAAACAGTTCTTTTTAAAACTTTACTGAGTGATTGCTTGCACTCAGTCACTTGTGGATTTAATAACCGTTATTTCTTTACTCTAATCCTTACAAAGATCAATGCCCTGCGGCTTACCTCTCCAAGTAGAAGCACCTTGTCCCCTTGCAGCTGTTTTGCCGACAGTCCCTTCACCCAGCCGCTAGTGAAATAATTATGCGCCTCGGTGGACTTAAACGCCTTCATTTCTTCAAGGGTCAGAAAGCTTGCAGAAAAAACAAGGTAATTGACGATGTCACCGTAACAAATCTCTGGAAATATGTCGACATCGCTTGTATCCGTTCCCGGCCGCAGCATGAACGGGTCGATATTATCGCAGAGACGCACTTTTTCCGCATACCGAACGCGCTCCGACCCCGTAAGATCTAAGCGGTAGGTAGCGTCTAAAGGCTGCTTACTGAGAAGCGGCGGAATGCCACACAAAAGGCAACAAAATTGCACTTGTTACCACTAGCGAGGAAACGCGTGCGACCCGCACTCCACCGACTCCGCACAGACTGCACCAACATGTCCGCCGCAGCGCGCGCCGCCGGACGTGACGTCACATGCAAACCATGTATAGTGCTCGGCTGCTGACCCGAAAGACGCGGGTTCGATCTCGTGCGCGGCGGTCAAATTTCGATGGAGGCGAAATTCTAGAGGCCCGTGTACTGTGCGATGTCAGTGCACGCTAAAGAACCCCAGGTGGCCGAAATTATCCAGGGCCCTCCCCTATGGCATCCGTCGTAGCCTGAGTTGCTTTGGGACGTTAAACCCCCATAAACCAAACCAAACATGATGTGCGGCCACACTTGATGAACACCACGCCAGTCCGATATACGCAATAATTAAACTCAACAGACTCACAGGCTGCGTGCAGCGCCTTCGCGAATATTACGTTATCTTTGCAGGCCGCGTGTGCACTCTCACCAATCAATTCAATGAAGTGGATCGAAGTTGCGCTCAATCCTTGCCAAGGCCGCAAAGAAAATAAGTCAACCACGATGCACAAAACGGCGCACAAAACATGAAATGTTAATGCAATTAAGTCAATCAAAAGAATTCAGCATTACAAATGGGACTGCACACCTCATGGCCCACTGAACTGCCAATGGCAAAATACCACTAATACAGTGCTCACCAGTGGGTTTTGTCCCAAACGAGAAGACTTGTAACTCCACCATGTGAGTGAAGCTCGAGACTGAAGGGAAAGAATCGATATTCTTTCATGGCTGGGTGCTAAAAGTGATGGTTCTTCTTTTGGCGTGCTGCATACACACTCACACTGCACTGGTGCACTGAGTAGAGCCACTTTTCACATAAAAAGCACAGGACCAAGGCACATATCATGCATTGTCCATTCTTCAATAGCAACTGAAATGATGATGCGCATGGCATACAAACGCAGTATGCACAAAGCCGATTTTTTTCACAACACTGCATCACCACACATCACTGCACAATCCACATGTATAGCTTGCAGCTTGGAAGTCGCCATTGTTGTTCCAGCTGAACGACTGTGAGGTTTGGCTGCTGAGCATCACAAGGTTGCAGATTCAAGCTGCGGCCACATTTTTATGGAGGCCAATGCTAAACATGTACATATGCTGTGCTATGTCGGTGTACCTTGTACACTAAAGAACCCCAGCTGCTGGAAACCTCGCATGCCATCAACTCCCACTAGTTTAAAGAAGTACACCGTGTACTGCAATTTCTTCAGCATAACTTCAGCGCTGTGTTCAGATCACACCAAGTCGATAGTGACATAGAGCAAGAAGCACGGATTTGCTGTTTCAAAAAAAAAAATGCCAGGGGAAAAAACGTTCTGTAGGCTTACAGTCGCAGCAAAGCACCATGTCATGAAACCCGTGCCATGACACACGCATGGGGAAAAAAATGTTGCAATTGCGTTTTCACTGTACACATGAACACAAAACCGAAAGCGGCAACATATTTGCTACTGCATGAAACATAGTATGCAGCACTGCAAAAACTGGTGGCAGATGTAAGTGACGTGCCTTATGGTGTAGCAGTTGACTTGGCTGAAGGTGCTGGTGATGTGGCTGGTGGTGCTGACAACGCAACTGGTGCTGGTGAGGCAGCTAGTGGAGCAGACAGGATGTCTACCGGTGGTTTCTGTGAGCGAATGCCTGCAGCAGCTGCTCACGCTTGCTCCTGCCGGTCCGGTAGAGTGCGGGGATTTCCTGTTCTTCTTCACACTGGTATGTGTCCCCATCAAGATCATCACAGTCGTAGGTGTCGAGATAAGGCTGCCGGGCATAAATGCACACATCGTACAACACTGCACAGGCTGCAACAATCTTCGCAGCGACCTCCGGTTCATAGTGCAGTGCTTGGTACCTCTGAAGACATCTGAACCGACTCTTCAGGACACTAACTGTCCGCTCAACAACAAACCTGAGTGCAGAATGAGCACTACTGAATCTGGCTGCAGGACTGCCATGTGCGTGATGACCGGAGATAGGCATGGTAAGCCATGGCTGCAATGGGCAGGCGCCATCACCTGCATGTGAATGGAAGTTAACGTTTTAGTCTGTTCAGGACCCTTGTTCAATATAAGTGTTTGTTGCTTTTTTGTTCCTTTTTATTTATGCTAGCAACTATTGACACTTTATTTACCTCACTTCTATAGGCTGCTTGTTCATGCATACCTGTATATACTTATGTCTGCCAACATTACTTTCAATACCCATTGTTAATTTATTACTTACATTATTTATATATCTTCAACGTCACTAGTTTGAGTGGTGCAAGGTTTTTATTTAATGAATATTTCATCTTTTATGAACTATTTTTCTTTTTAATTTTATATGTCCCTATTCATAGGTTATGTATTACTCAATATTGTGTTACTTATGCCTGTTTTCTGAGTTATTTGCTTGCATTCTTTAAAGGGACACTGAGGAACACTCCATCCAGCAACTGTTGTCAGTAAAACTTGATTCTCTGACTCTTTCTGCCTATGGTGACATTTGTCTTGCAACAAAAGACGCATTTACCACTGAGTAATTTGGATTAAAAATTCTTCCTGCCATTCGATTCAAACTTCTTATATCCTTGCTAAAAAGGGTGGGGTGCCACTGCTGTGAAGTGGTATCGGTGCACACGTTTTACTTGCAAAATGTGATGGTGATGGTGAAGCCTGTATCTCGTTTGCGGGCCTTTTCTATTTTATAACACCTCATTTCTTAAAGAAAGTGGTCTTCTTGAGATTAAAATGCCATACCCTATTGATACAGCCCAAATTATATTTGTCCTCAGTGTGCCTTTAACTTATACACAGTATTCCTTGCTTTATACTCCAAGCAAACATTTTTGTTAACAGTCAAATGGTGCTCAAACTAACACACATGCCTCATAAAATGAATTTGCAAAGCCTTCATATTGTTACGGAGAAGAAGAGGACAGTGGCGCGGGACGGAGCGTTCAGCTAGGACCACAGCCATTAAATCATATTTCATCATGTCGTCCTGTTCCTTGGCTTGTGACCTCACATCAATGTGACATCCATATGACATGACAAGTGTACAAGTGGTCACTGTGTTCATGAGCCACGTTCATTTATTTTTGCGCAATACATCTGTGGGAATAGATAGCATTTCAGTTGATGATCTGCGAACCTTGTTCGACATACTTAAAGGCGTGCTGATATCGCTGTTCAACAGCATTATCTCAAGTGGCATGATCCCGGCGAACATGAAAGTGGCTATAATTACCCTAATTCACAAAGGTGGTGCACATAATAGGTATGACAATTGTTGTCCTGTTTCAGTCTTGCCCTGTTTGGCTGAAATATTAGAAAAAACATCTGCTGGTTACAATTACAAGTTTTTTAGATGAGCACAAAATCCTGTCACCGCGTCAGTATGGTTTTGTGCTAGGTAAAGGGATGGAAATGCTTTTGGAGGACTCTTCTGACATGTTAAATCGATCTTTTGAACATAATCAAGTAGTGTGTGCACTGTTTCTAGATGTCAGCAAGGCTTATGACAGCGTGTGTCACAGTGTGTTATTGTGTAAACTGTGCAGGTTAGGCTTCCGTGGACTGTTTCTTTCGCTTTTGGAAAAATTTTTACAGCACAGAACACAATACATCTCGATTAAGCATGCAAGCAATGCTTCTTTGCTAATAAAAGCTGGCGTTCCTCAAGGTCCCATAATTAGTCCCCTGTTATTTAAAGTCTACGTGAATGACCTTTCAAACACTGCCTGTAGGCCTGTATCAGTACGATGACGATACTGTCCTCGTATCCCAGTCGCCGAACTACTCTGACTCATTTTCTTCTCTTCAAGCTGTAGCAACTATTGCTATGGATTGGTTCTTTCACAGCCCAATGAAGAAGGTAGATTTAAACCATCAGCTGTTCTTGCACGGATCTGACTGTTCCCAATGTCAGTGTGTACATCTGAGCTATACAACTACAATGAGATACCTAGAAGTATACTCCGACAGTGCTCTTTCATAGAATGATCAGTTATCCCACGTTTGTAAAATGCTCCAAACCGTCTCCTGTGTGCTTTACAACATTAGGTACCCCATGCCGCTTTCAATATGCAAAGTTATTGTAAACGCTCTTTGTTATAGCATGCTGCGTTATGGCATAACGATTTATGGTCACTGTGCAGTTTGTTGCAAGTACAGGATCAACTCTCTCCTACGATCTTTGTTAAAAAATATCGGCTATGATTTAGGCCTTTACTGTAATTCAGATGTCTTTAAGATATTTTCACTATCTGATCTTGATCGTCTTTTGATCTTGATCGCCTATACCAAACATTTTTGGTATAGTGACCCACACGGTCTCTTCGACCAAAGGAACCTTTTTGTATTCCCCTACGGTGTACAAAATATGGAAAGCGAGCAAGAGAATATTACGTTCCCTTTTACTTTAACAGGTTACCTCCAAGTGTTCGCCGGGCAAAAACTAAATATAATATAACAAAGATGCTGCGATACACTAATTAGTGGGCTTACGACATTGTACACATTTGCTTCACCACCTGTTATGTAAATCCTGTGATTTCATTGGTTGCTGCTGTATTTTTTGCACTGATCTGAGGTATTGTCATGCCATTTTGGTTTTCCTTCCTCGCAATTTATTCTGATTAGGTTTTTTTTTGTTTTTTACATGTAACATGAGTTTTCTGTCTATTTTTGTTTTGACACTGTACTAATTTGATGTTCTGTAATTTTTAATGGGAGTTTATGCCTGTGTGTATATCTGTGCAGTTCCGTTGCCGGTCGGGCTCTGCCACTCAAGCCATATATGAGACTGGCAGGCCGGATTTTTGAACATTTTTTAAACATTTGGCGCAATCAAGTATTATTATTATTATTAAACTTCTCTGTTAAAGCTACTCGCTGCATTTACATTTGTTCAGTGCAGATATTTCCCCTGCAGTGCAGATATATAGTGCAGATAGTTGTGATGGCACAGGTCATAGTGTACTTGGTGAGCACACCACACAAATGAATCGTGAACAGATCCAGGGAATGTCGCATCCAGTGCCCTGATACGCAGGTTTGAATCGCACACCTGTGAAGAAATGTGCACAAATGCCTTTATTATTTTGACTCAGTTTACTATAGTATGCCATACATGTTATGATGCAGATGGTATGCTTATTTATGCTATTACGGTAGATGTTATTCTTGAACAATATTTATGACAAGTAGTAATCATAAGTTCAGCACACTTTTTCTACTTGTGCCATCTGCAGCACTGCTCCTCCTGTTACTTGAGTGCTTTTACATGTTCATGTCAGCTTACTTGCAAGTACCGACATCCGATAACACTTAGTAGTCCTCGCTAGGAGCAGTGCAGAGGAAATGAAACAAAATTGGAAATGAAATTTCTCCAGTCAATACTGTGACTACTACACCATGTACAGCAAAACGCATCATAAGCAACACACTGAATGCAACATATTGCCCATGTTTCCAAGACAAGTGCCTGGAACACTTGGCAGACTTGTGACTTACAAAATAAATTTCACCGTGAACATGACGAAAAAGCACCAGCACGAAGCATCATAGCGTTAAAAAGTAACAGTAATGTGCATGTCCTGTTTGAGAGCACGTGAGTTCTGCGTGTGTGTTCGTGCTAATTTTTTACTCTATTAATGTACAGATTAGGGTTCTTTACTAATGTAGACATGCACTGCTGAAGGAAGTATCCAGTCTAATAAAGCTAACGGTCGTTACTTCAACGTCTTCCAGACGGTGGCGGCCTTTTTTGTGTAGGAATTTTGGCGGGCTTTTACGTTGCGTAGTGCCGAAGGTTTTTGTGTAGGATTTTTGGCGGGCTTTCACGTTGCGTACTGCCGAAGGTTTTTGTGCAGGAATTTTGGCTGGCTTTTACTTTGCGTAGTGCCGAAGGTTTTTGTGTAGAAATTATGGCGGGCTTTTACGTTGCGTAGTCGGCCGGACGATGGGTCGGCAAGCTAAGTCAAGGTGGTCGGGGATGGGGAGTTAATGCAGTGCCAGGAGTGCGACCGTTGGTGCTATTTAGACAAGACCAAGTTCAGGAGCTTAGCCGAGGGAGATGGGGCTAGCTTCGCGTGCAAGATATGTAAGCGTGTTGAGGAGGCCGTTCAGACGTTGAAAGGGGAATGGACAGCTAGGATTAAGAAACTCAAAGGGGACCTGAAGGTGGAATGAGAAGAATGGATTAAGCTAGAAACTCAGGTCGCCGTGTCGCTCAAGAGGGAGGAGGCTAATGCCGACCTGTTGGAGCGAATTGTGGGCAAGCTGAAGGAGGAGCGGGAAAAGCGGGCCCAGCTAGAAGAGCAGGTAGAAGCGCTCAGGTCGCGGCCGGCATGGCACCCCGGTTCGGAGCAGTGTCAGGTAAAGGAAGAGGCTCGTCGGTTCTAAAGTGCTGTAGCGCAGCAAGCTTTGAGTGGGGAAGACTGAGAGGTAAAAATTGGCACGGAGACTCGCCACAGTAGCGTACCGGCGGGAAAGACAGCTAGTGCGATCCAGAGGGCAATAGTAAGGAAGCGAACGGTTAGAGCGCGGGAGGGTTCTGATAGTCAGTGTCTCGAACGTAGCGAGGGTTGAGGGTGGCGTTTTGACGACAGTGAAGGCGGACAGGCAGGCGCAGGTGGAGGCCCAGTCAGGGAAGTGCATGGTAGATGCAATGGCCAAAGCCCAGGAGGTGGTAGGAGGCAACATGGATGGCGAACACCTTGTCGTTATCCATGCTGGTCTCAACGATGTGCTGAAGCGGAGGAGCCAGAATCTCGAGAAGCAGTTAGAAGTGGGGATGCGTAGGCTTAGTGAGGCCTCTGAGAGTGTGCATATGTGACCATATGCACAATCTCAGAGGTCCAGAGGCAGGCTAGCGAAACGGAAAGGAGGATTGTTGAGGCTAACCGTGTAATTAGGTTAATGAATCGACGACTAAGATATAGAGTAATAAAAGTTAACAGGGAAGTGTACAAGGTCAGGCCCCACCCTTTTGCACAGGATGGCATTCACCACGGTGGTGCCACTGGCAAGAGCTAGGGTGGGTAGTAGGATAGCTCGCCAGGCAACAGCATTTTTGGGGGACCCAGAGCTCTGAGGGAACCTGTGTAGCGAAGGAAGAACCAAGATCAAATGGATGATGGAACCATGGGAGAGGAAATAGACACAAGCGCCAGGGCCAAGTTAATTCAGATATAGGTTTCATTGACATGCAAGGTGGCAGGAAAAGACTGAAATGGGAGGAAACAGAAGAACAGTTAAGGCAGGAGGAATTATGGTATATGGTTTAGTAGAAACGCATCTTAGAGACATGGAGAACCGCCCTGTAATCCAGACTACGCATGGGAATATTGCAATAGAACAGAGGGTAGCAGGAAGGGGGTGGAATTGGGGCATTCATTCATAAATGTATGAATTTTAAAAGGGTTAAACTGGGATGAAAGGGACATTTATGGCTAAAAGAAAAAGTGGCAGGGGAGCGAACACTCCTTGACTTTGCATACCTGTGGACAGGAGCTAATGCCAAAGAGGAAAACAGGAAAATGTTGGAATGTATTGCAAGCGACATTGATTAGCTAGGAGGACAGGGCGAGATAATTATATTAGGAGACATGAACGCACATATAGAAGACCTGGATGGGTGCACAGATTCGACAGGAAGCATGCTGCAGGATATGTGTGACATGCATGATTTAGTTGTATGCAACAGTACCGAGAACTGTGAAGGGCTCATAACATGGGAAGCAGGGAGTCTGCACTCGATGATAGATTATGCACTAATGTCACAGAGGATGTATAATAGATTAGGGGTAATGAGCATATATATAGATGAACTTGGTTCCAGAACTTTAGGTAGTGACCACAAGCGTATCAAGTTGAGTTTCAGAAGAGAAACCAATGTAGGACTGAAGCGAGATGAGCAATCAGAGGGGAATTTTTACTCAGAAAAGCAATTGAGTGCCGCCGCGGTGGCTGAGTGGTTATGGCGCTCGGCTGCTGGCCCGAAAGACGCGGGTTCGATCCTGGCCGCGGCAGTCGAATTTTAATGGAGGCGAAATTCTAGAGGCCCGTGTACTGTGCGATGTCAGTGCACGTTAAAGAACCCTGGGTGGTCGAAATATCCGGAGCCCTTCACTACGGCGTCCCTCATAGCCTGAGTTGCTTTGGGACGTTAAACCCCCATAAACCAATCCATGAACCAAACCAAAAGCAATTGGAAGCAGCAGCCAAACAAATTGAGAAAGTAATTTTTGAGGATAATGAAACAGAACGGACTTATACCAAATTAACCCGATTACTTGAGCTAGATATAGCTAAGGTGCGCGTAAAGCGAAAAGGGAAAAGACGCAAGCCCAAGAGTTGGTGAAGAGGGAGATACAGAAACGTCAGGAAGCGTCCAGGGAACACAGATATTCCAAGAAGAGGGGGGGAACCAGAAGTTGAAGTAGAAAATGGGATACCTTCATGAAGTGTAGAAGGGAAGCATCCTATTTGATTAATGAGAAAATTAGAAGGAAGGGTGCCCAATGGATGTCAAAAGCACATAAAAAGGATAGAAATGCAGCTCAAAAATTCTGGAAACATCTAAATCCAATGAGTATTAAGACTAGGCTAGAGCAAAGGTTTATTGTTACAGATCAGGTTATTCGACTAGAAGTGGATGAAGCAATGAAACACATAGGAACAAGGGTGACATAAACATTTATAGAAAGAAATGATGCACATAATTTATCGAAGGAGGATAGACCGGTTACAGCAATAGCTTCACTTGAGCAAAGAGAGTGGGAAAGGGCAGAGAAGAAGGTTCCTAGTGGCACGTCAACAGGACCAGATGGTATTCCGATTATGTTAATAAAGAAGCTAAGGCCAAAATCCAAGCAAACATTAACACAGGTAGTGAATAAAATGATAGTGGATGGGAAAGTCCCCGATGAATGGTGATTATAGAATGAACATGATATATAAGGGAAAGGGGACAAAGCTGACGTAAGTAACTACCGTCCCATAACAGTGACATCTGTGGTGTACAGGGTGGTGATGCAGATTATAAAGGACAGATTGCAGGCTTGGGTGGAGAACGAGGGGGTGCTAGGGGAGCTACAAAACGGGTTCTGGAAACAAAGGAGGTTGGAGGACAATCCGTTTTCATTGACGCAGTGTATAGAGATTGCTGAAAAGGAACACAGGTCCATATGGCTAGCATTTCTGGATATTAGGGGAGCCCACGACAACGTTATTCAAGAGTATTTGTGGGACATACTGGGCACATTGGATGTGAAAGATGGAGTAATTAATCTTTTAAAAGATATATATAAAGGCACCAGGGTGCTTATAAAATGGCAAAAAATGTATCAGAGCCTGTAGAGATACAGCGGGCGCTTAGGCAAGGATGTCCTCTGTCTCCTTTGTTGTTCATGTTGTACCTGCAAGGGTTGGAGACCAAGCTATAGAGAGGAGCGGACTAGGCTTCAACCTTTCTTTTTTCAAGCAAGGAGAATTGATTAAACAGTCATTACCGGGACTAATATACGCGGTTGATATAGTTCTAATGGCTGACAACAAGGAAGGTTTGCAGAAGTTGATATGTGGTACAGGAGATAGATTAGGTTTCAAGTTTAGTAAGGAAAAATCTGCAGTCATGATATTTAATAATAAGGGCAGCGAGCATAGAATACAGGAGCTCACGCTAGAAGTAGTGGATGAGTACAAGTATCTTGGGGTGTGGATAAATAGCGGTGCTGAGTATCTGACAGAGCATGAAAAATATGTAATGAATAAAGCTAGTAGGAATGCAGCTGTCATGAAAAATAGGGCACTGTGGAATTACAGTAGGAATGAAGTGGTAAGAGGGATCTGGATAGGGGTACTAGCTTTGGGAGCACATGACAATACACCAAATCAGGGGGTACAGGGTTATATGGGTTGGGCGTCAATTGAGAGCAGAGAAGCTAGCAGTAAGAAAACATTTGAGGAACGATTGAGAAAAATGGGGGGAAAGCAGTGGGCTAGGAAAGTTTTCAGATACCTGTACATAAGGAATGTTGACAAGAAATGGAGAAAGCAAACTAGAAAATTGAGAAGCAAATATCTGGACAGCAGTAAGGGGGAAAATCAGCAATTATCGGTTAAGAAAAAGGTTAAATAAACAGAGAGAGCTCTGTGGAAACGAGTGATGCTGGCGAAATCGGCACTGGGAACATACAGGATCTTTAAGCAGGAAATTGCCAAAGAAAATATGTATGATAATTGTAGGGGAAGCTCTTTATTGTTTGAGGCCAGGACGGGAGTTTTGCGGACCTTCCCAGGTGCGCCCAGAAAGGATGGAATGTCCCAGTCCCAGTAAAACATTTATCGAACATTTCCAGGACGTACCTTCCCAGGTGCGCCCAGAAAGGATGGAATGTCCCAGTCCCAGTAAAACATTTATCGAACATTTCCAGGACGTATACCTGGGCGCACCTAGGAAGGTACATTGTTTGCTGGGTACAGTCTTTCGGATTCTTTTTTATGCTTACAGGACCGTCTGGACGATCACGTTCGAGGAGCATGTACAGTTTAGCCTCAATAATAAAAAATGGCAGTGACAATTAGCTCGTCTATGCCGGGATATATGCAGCGAAAGCAAGTGTAAAACTCCCTGGTTGGCCTTGTTCAAATATTCCACAACGTATGAAGCACAGGCATAAACGTCCAGTATGACCTGTAGGTCCATGTTTGATATCAGCACCGAGGCTATCCAAAGATTGAAGATCGGTTGCACGTCGCGAGCGGTGAATGATGGCGGCACGCTGGCCGGTGATCGAATATACATGGCGGTTAGCAGTACGAAGAGCCTTCAGGCCTTCGTCCGCTCGTCTGGCGGCACGTTGCCGGTTGGGGCAGCAATTCCAACTTCTGAAGTCAAAACTTATTTAAGACGGGATTGAAATACAAGGCAGTGAGAATAATGCAGTTTAACGAAAAGGCTGTTTAAAAGCGGTCGAGATCGACTGAGACTCGGCGCGCTCCTCCTAAGTCTCTGTTTGCAGCGGGTTTTAACCCATTCGATAATTGGGCAGAGCTTTACTAAACCAGCTATCGCCCAATTTGAACTAATAGCAGTGCAATGGCACCGTATGTACAAGTGGACGGAGCCCAGGGCTCACCGGCCTGAACACTGTGGACCCCGCACCTCCTGGAGCGTGCCGGGCGCGTGGTTTCGCGTACGCAGCTCGCTGCATGTGCATTCCATTGATGCCCCATAGAAGCTTCCACGCATAGGCTTTGCCGTCTCCGCTACGTACTACGTATACATAGGCAGGACACAGAAACACAAGCAAAAGGGAAGTGCGCCCACTAATGTCCTAGAAACGTTTTTTCGAGGGTGTTAAGCAGAAACAAAAACAAATAGCATTTTGGTCCCAGAAAGGTAACTGGGAGCACGTTTTGGGGACCAATGCTTTTCAACAAAAAAATACAAATTGACTCCTCGCTCCCTTTTCTCTCTCCCTCGCGCCAAAAGCTACGGGGAAAGAAGGGAGAGAAGGTTTTGCTCTTGGACTCGCCATTTTGAGCGATCAAGCAGTTTTCGAACAGCCAAAGGAAGCGCATTTCACCCCGCATCTCTCTCGTGGGCCGTCGGCTCCATGCTGCAGGCAGGCAGGCGACGGCGGTCTGCCTTTTCATCGCACCGCCGGGAGCGGCGGTCACCAACGTGCCAGTCTTCTATAGTGTTTCCAACTTCAGCACGGTGCGGCGGTCCCTGCAGGCATCTCCAACTACCAGCAGTCCTCGTTGCGCCGCTGTCTATAGCAGAGGCGCAGTAATGGCCCCCATCGCTCGTCCGGCTTCCTCGCAGCGCTCGCCCGGCTTCCCCGCTGGACGGAAGCCATCTTGCGCACACGTATTCGCGCAGACCCTAGCCGCTCGCGCGCAAGCCCCAGCACGCGGCAGCTCTTGCTCTCATCACTGGGTTTTCGTGAACTTCGTAGCTACGGATTCATGGCATCTTTCCCGCGCACCTCGGCGTGCCCACATAATTCCTTTTGGAACTGATGCAGCGGCGCGCGGCGCATCGCAAGTATTTTGCGCAGCTTCACGGCCCTACACCACAATAGCGCTCTTACACAGGCGTCGTTCGCGGCAGCGGATTTCAAGGCATTGGGCGACTCCAAGCGCGCACTCTGCATCCCTCAGCGCCCCCGACGACCGTTGCGTGTTGTTGGTGGCAGCGTACGTGGCCGTCCACTGCGGACATAGGCGGGAGAGATCTCCGGAAGCCCACCAGACTCTTGCTGCGAGTGCCCATGGATTAACCTGCTCTACCTACATTGCCGTCCTGTCGCAGCGGTATACTTTGTGTTCTGTTCGCGTCGCTGACTTTTAACCCACCCCCACCGGATTACTTGTGCCTAGATCCCCTTGATCTCGCCTCCCACGCCGTATTGTGCCGCACGCGCGGTCTGCTATACCGTGGGTGCGGCGCTCCACGGCTCCTACCTCAAGACGTCGGTCCCCCCTTTCCATCCGGCTCCAAGCAGTCGATCTTATCTCTACACTTAGTCACAAGAAAATAAAACGGGGGTGTAACGAGGATGTAAGGCGTATGTTTGAGCCTTCACTGTGCCGTGAGAAGGCGCAGGACAGAAGGCTGCGTTGAATTCATGTATATAGTTGTAGCATTTTATTTCATCCCCGGGTTTCCGTTGGCAACGTCGTCAAGGTTTGCTGGTTTATGCTCGTTTATTATTTTCGACACTTACAATTATATTTTTTCCTCTTTTGATAACACGCTCAAGCTTACTCCGAGGCTCGTGCGACAGGCAAAGCCAGGGGGAGGTTTCACCCTGCAGAATATCCGTGACCTGAAACCGCGTATCTGTATCGTACGCCCATATCGTCTTTTCTTTTGGTACCCATGTTGCTCTTTACATGCGTTTACTTTCGCGTGCGCATATATGCTTTTGTACCCTTTAGAATGTTTGCTTGAGGTGCATCAAATTTCAGCCTGTATTATGTTTTTATTGCTTTATTTTTTAGATTTCTGAGCTAGAGAAAAATTTGGCCGTTAATATATGCTGGTGCTGTAGTGCTCCGTACATTGTGTGTTAAATGGTGCATACATCTCCTGTTTGTATTCATTTAAATGCAAAGAGCACATCTAATAAACTGAAATTACATCTATATTGCGCTGCTATTTCCTGTTATATAGCCGGGATCGAGCGACATTTTGAATTCATATTTCCTTTGAGTGTAAAATTTTGGCACATTTTATGCTCTTGTGGCGGGAGCAGCGCAGCACGAAACAAAGAATAGAGAGGCGGGAATCAACGCTGACTATCAACCAGATTTTTAATCCACGTTCGATCGAATATATACATCTTGCTCGTGCAATAAGGAAAGAACAGAAGCATGACAAACGCATAAGATGTACGCGCGGTAAAAGATTAGGATAACGCACGCAGATAATCAATTTCGCTGTCACGAAACGCTATCTAAAGTATTCTGACGCATATACGTCCCTCTCTTGTCGATTGTTGAAGGCTTCTTCAATCTCCCTGGTCCGTTGATCAAATTATGACGTGATGGCCTTCGTGTTGCTAAGCTGCAGGTCACATTCATGCTCTCTGCAATGTTTTGTTAATTCACTGCTGATGGCGCCTTTAGATATTTTGTGCTCTCGAAGCCATTCATTCAAACAATGCCCTGTTTGACCAGTCTAGGTGCGTCCGCATGACAGAGGTATTTTACAAACCCTCTTTTCACACATTTCACATGTTTTTTTTCCGGTGCTTTTTTCTTTCATTGATTTTTCTTTGCTCGCTGTTGACTTTGGCGCACATGTCTTCTTAATTGGTTGCGTGCTGACATGAGCACTTTTACATCAGCTCTTGCGCCTACCTTTTTGAGACTGAGGGAAATGTCATTAATGTAAAGAATGACCGCGTACGGCCTTCTTCTGATGTGGTTGTGACATATTTTCTGACTCTAAGTGCTTGCAGAATCCCTTCTGCGACACTGGATAGCAGTCTCGTCGGGTAACCTGCTGCTTTCAGCCGACTGTTCTGGGCGTCAAAACTGCCTTGAACTTCATGATGAGAGGATCTCGTTAATGCGGCTCTCATTGCTACTTTTGCTGAGGACTAGAAGAACTAGGACTAGAAATAACAAGTGAACTCCCAGAAAACAACGTTATGCAATTTCTTGACTTGACGCTATAGCATTTATAGGCGCTCACATATGCTGGCGGTACGGACCACGAAGCTAGAAGGGAATGCTCCCTTACACTCCTGCGCACTCCAAGATCATCAAGCGGGGGTAGAAAAAAACAAAAGTGAGAGCCGCGTTGACGAGATCCTGTCATCATGAAGTTCAATGCAGTTTTGACACCCAGAACCGTTGGCTGAAAGCAGCAGGTTGCCCGACGAGACTGCTATCCAGTGTTGCAGAAGGGATTCGGATTCTGCAAGCAATTAAGAGTCAGAAAATATGTCACAACCACATCAGAATAAAGGAAGCCGTACGCATTCATTCCTTGCATTAATGGCATTTCCCACAGGCTCAAAAGGGTTGGAGCAAGAGCTGGTGTAAAAGTGCTCATGTCAGCACCCAACAAGTTAAGAAGCCTGTGCGCCAAGTCAACAGCGAGCAAAGAAAAAAAACAATGCAGGAAAAAGCACCGAAAAAAAAAACATGTGAAATGTGTGAAAAGCGGGGTTTATGAAATACCTCTGTGATAAGGACGCACCTACATTGGTCAAACAGGGCGCTGTTTGAATAAATGGCTTCGAGAGCACAAACGATCCCTAAAGGGCGCCATCAAAAGTGAATTAGCAAAACATTCCGGAGAGCATGAATGCGCTCCGCAGCTCATCACCACAATGGTCATGCCGTCATATTTTGATCAACGGACCAGGTCGATTGAAGAAGCCTTCAACATCCGACCAAAGAGCGACGTATGCGTCTGCATACCTTCGATAGCGCTTCGTGACAGAGAAATTGATTATCTGCGTGCGATGTATTAATATTTCACACGTGTACATCTTATGCGTTTTTCATGCTTCTTTAATTATTTTCCTTCTTATAGGAGCGAGATCTATATATTCGACGAACGTGCATTAAAAATCTGGTTGTTATTCAGCGTCGTGTCCCCCTCTCTCTTTGTCTCGTGCTGCGCTGCTCCCGTTACAAGATGATGCACCAACCAGCCCAAATTTACACCTTGTTAAAGCACACTTCATGTAAACAGGTAAGTCTGAATGGCCTAGCCAGCAAGCATTCACGCGAGTGGACAATTCTATTACACCACCTGTAACGTGAGCATGTGCCTGAAATTTGGCACATATGTGCGATTTGATTCTTGATGTCTGCATGAAAAAGAAGAAATAATTTTATTGAGCCAGAGCCGTGAAATCTAGCACTAACCTTTTGGGGCTGTCCCTGGGACGCACAACTTTTTGGACACGGCTAGTTGTGGGGACGTCTTTTGGATGTCTTCGGGATAATGAGCACCTTCTTGGGAGATTCCAAATGTCCTGATGGGATATTTCTGGGAGATTTTAAGGAGGTTTTGTGTTTGTTGGGACGTTATCCTTCATAGCAAAAGGGCGAAGAGATGCCGGAATAATGAAACAAATATGAATATGAAACAAATATGGGGTAGAACAAATATGAAGTACTGAGGTATTTGGACGAGGACAATGGTTCCGGGGCTTACTTTCGGGAATGCGGTTCTATGCTAAAGGCTTAAGCTCAGTCGCGATTAGAGGTAAATCAGAGAGCTGTTGGAAGATTAGCACTAGGTGCCCACGGGAAATCCACAAACGAGGGAGTACAGGGGGATATGGGCTGGGCAACGTCCGAAGCACGGGAAGCTCAGAGTAAAATACTATACGAAGAACGCCTGAGGAAATTGGACGAAAACAGATGGGCAGGCAGCTAAGGTATTTAAATACCTATACAGAAAGAGCGTTGACTCACAGTGGCGGAAACGAACCAGAAACCTGACCAGTAAGTTTTCCAGACACGAGGAAGGAGAAAGAGCATTAAACGACAGGGTAAAAACGTCGAAGGTAAAAATTGGATAGATTCAATGGAAAAGAAGCATAGTGTAGAACTATATCAATACTGGAAAAGGCAGATTAGGAAGGAAACGTTTTATGATAACTCAAGAGGCATTGCCCCCCTCCTTGAAGCTAGCTAGCTAGTCCATCCGTCCGTCCGTCCATACATGGCAGTGACTGCTACAACCAGGGAGCTTTCATGCTTAGGGGAGGGCAATTAAATTTTCCTGGGAAATACAAAATGGCCTTCTTTTCTCTGACGAAGAAAGCCAAGGAAATGCATTGTGCAAATAGGGTCGTCCCTCCACATGTTGCTTATCAATCTTGCCCCTATAGTATGTAGCATCTGGTACTAGTGGCACTCTGTCATGAGGTTCGAATCCCGGCTGCAGTGGCCACATTTTGATGGAGGAGAAATGCAAGTGTGTGTGTGCAGTGCAACATTAGTGCTCAAGAAGCGTAAAGGATTGGGCATGTTGGTCAGACATGCTTAACGGAATAATGGCGCAGATCAAGTGACAGGACAGCAGAAGTGAACACCACGTTTTATGGTTCAAGAACAGTAAAGATCTAGACATCGACAGTATCCAGATTAGAGCTAAAAAGAATGTCATCGATCTTATGTGTTCGTAATTAGTGCATATCTATACTAGCTGAACTGATCATTGCAAAGGGGTCTGCAGCTTCTTTATGACTTTCTGAGAGTTCTCCTTCCTTTGTGCTGTAAAATGAGGCCACTGGTCGAAATAATAATAATTGGTTTTTCTCGGGAAAGGAAATGGCGCAGTATCTGTCTCATATATCTTTGGACACCTGAACCGCGCCGTAAGGGAAGGGATAAAGGAGGGAGTGAAAGAAAGGAAGTATAGGTGCCGTAGTGGAGGGCTCCGGAATAATTTCGACCACCTGGGGATCTTTAACGTGCACTGACATCGCACAGCACACGGGCGCCTTAGCGTTTTCCCTCCATAAAAACGCAGCCGCCGCGGTCGGGTTCGAACCCGGGAAGTCGAAATAACGCAAGCGTTATTTCAACCCATGACGTCGCATCCGGTTTGAAGAAAAGACGTCACGTCCGCCAGTTTTTTTGCTGTTTGAGCCATGTTTGAGCCGAGCCGAGGCCGGTCGGCGGGACGGGCGTGCGATCGTGTTGCACGTGAGTAATTTGTTCTTTCTATCTTTTGGCATGCACATACTGAGCAATTGCCTGTTATCTGACACTCGGCATTCCGTTGTCAACTTCCTTGCGCCCGAATATTTTGTGTTAGCAGATAACCCAGGACTAGCACGGAGCCCGCTTGCCCGCCAGAGGATTCAAAGGCCCGGAGGGAAAGACTCATCTGTTTTATCGTAAGTTCTGCTCAAAAGCTCTGTGCAGGTCTATGGAAAAGAGCAAGCGCTGAGCGTGTTTTTATATCTTTTGTCAGCCCAGCCTAACGTAACTCATGGTAACGCATAATTGCCAGCTTTTGCGTGCTCCCGAAAAAAGGCGGGAAACTTTTGACAACAGTCTAGTTGAACCACTAATAAAGCCGGTCGTGAGTTGAATTAACCGTTTGTGCGATGAGTTTTGTACGCGGTCCGATATTTTGTGGCCCCGCGGCTGGGAAAGTCTGTGTGTGCTCTTGTTACAATTCGCTTTCTAAAACAGGTGCAAAAATTGGGGCGAGATAAGCGATTACGCTTTGGTGTCTGCAGAGGGAAACATGTTCTTCTTTTAAATTCATATTTATTTCAGACGACAGCACTTGAAAAACTTGCAGGCAGTTTTCTGGTATGCACGGGCCTTCCCGATTCCTGCTTCGAGTCCGGCGTTCACTTGTTGGCGCAGAGGCTGAAGAAATGGGACGTTAAAATGCTGAGGCAGCAAAGGCTTTAAGGCGCCACAAGGTGAGCCCTCTACCTTCTGTGATGATTTTAAAATGAGTGCTGTGCCACCTGCACCGAACATCTGTTTTACGTGGGTAAGGTGTTTGGACTTAGGTGGCCAACTATCATGGAGGCAACTGGAAAATCATGCTTCCTTTTAAGGCCTCTAATCTTAAGACCTTTTTACAGCTGATGTTGTAAAGAGGCCTTAAAGAGATTAACACTGTGGACAATGTGCATGATGTCCTTTGACTGTTTGGAAGCTTGTGAGGTGCATAAAGCTCACAAGGCACTGTTGTAGTGTGTGACAGGTCATTGTGGTGATATTAGAAAAAGACATAGTACAGCACAATGGGACAGAGAAAAGGAGCACACAGGATAAGTGCTCGTCCAGTGTGCTCCTTTTCTTTGTCCCGTTGTGCTGCGCTATGTCTTCTGATATGCTATACCAACAAGCCCAAACTACCACTTTGCTAAGATTGTGGTCATGATAGGTTTCTTTGATTTGGCTGCACTCTCTGCACTAGTTCTGTGAAGTTGCACGGTGGTGCCGGTAGCATGCAGTGTCAGTTCAGATGGTTCAAATGCAGCTTGGCACTGTCCGCTTCCTAAACGAATGGTCGAGTGCAGGCCCGATTGATAGCCTTGCTGTTTGTCACGAAATTGCAGCCAACTGCATGCTGCCGACGCCAACGACCACCAAAATCCTGAAACACTTGGAAGAATTTTCAAGCAGCAAATCGCAAAGAAGTCTTACCATGAACCTGCTCTAGGAAATTGTCGTTTCACAGGAAAAAAAAATTGTTTCATGTATACACACAGGCTACTTACGAATTTGCCTTCTGGTAGACAACTGTTCGGCCCATCAAACAACTTGCAAGCTGCAGCACATCGAATTGAAGTTTCTCCCGCCGAACACCACAGCGAGACTGCAGCCCCTCGACCAGGGTATCATAAAGGCATTCAAGGTAGGCTATCGGAAGCGACTTATTCAACGGCTCCTCATAAACCTCCGCATGGGAACCGATCTCAAGATTGACCTGCTTGGCGCGATCCAGATGATTACCGGCGCTTGGGGCGACGTGAAGCAGGCCACAGTAGCCAACTGTTTTGGCAAGGCAGGCCTTGAAGTGGCTAGAGATGAATGTCCGGAAGCTTTAGATGATGATGAGTGCTTGGAGGACGCGTTCCGCGACTTGTCCAATTTTTCCGGCACCGTCCCGCCCGAAGTTACTGTTGATGACTTCATTAACGCTGACAGCGAAGTTCAAGCGGTAGCCGACCTCGCTGATGAGGACATTGTGGCCAGAATAGCTGGCGTTCAAGACAGTGATTCCAGCGACAACCAGGGCAACTGTGTTTTCGAAGAAACGCGTCCGTGCACAGCCACTGAACTGGCGTCAGCGTTCAGCCTGATTCGGCGCTGTTGCGGCGAAATGGAAGGCACTGGGCTCTCGCACCTAGACAGTCTCGAGAAGATTGAAACTAGTGTTTTAAACTTTATTTCCCAGAGGAAAAAGCAGCCCAAAATTAGTGATTTTTTTTCCGTGAAATAAAGCGCTTTCATATTGTGTGCACATGCTATGTGATTCGCGGCTGTTCCAATTGGTAAGCCACAATTTTTTATGATCGCGAGTGCTTTTTTGGCCTATATCTGTATATCGAATTTTCGCTATATCGAACTATTTTCCGATCCCCGTCGAATTCGATATATCCGGGTTCGACTGTAGCAAGTTATAATTTTGAAGGTGGGCCTCCTGCTGTGAAACAGTGGCGAGAGGCGAGAAATCGCAGACGAATGTAGGTAAGACAGGTAGCTGAACGAGGAAGTAGTTCCCGTAATTGAAGAATACAAAGAAACACAAAGACGAGACATGTTTATGTTCTTCCTTCTATGTTTGTCATTTTGTTTTCACAAGTTAACAGTAGATGTTCGTTGTAGTTTCACTTTTTGAGGAAAATGGGGATGGGGTTGTTCATCTTGAGACATGTAGCCCAAAAGACGGAGCACAGGAATGGCTCACACATTAGTGCTTGTGTTTTGTTCCTACTGTTCTGTGTGCTTGCACCCCTTGCCCCCAAATGAGGCATTGACATGATCTTACGTGGTGCTATGCTGGTAAAGGATGTCTGCTGCATGCATATGGGTGTGTGGCATTCAGTTTCAAGCACCAACACACTGCTTCTAGTGCAGTAGGAATTATGGGAGCAAAAAAACCTCAAGGATGTGGATGAATAGTTTAGCTCTTCTACACGATAGCAAGGCGGGCGAGTTGGTGATACATATTTAAAAAATTAACAGCGCGGAAAACGGGGACTTCAAGGGTAGAAAACACAGGACAAGCGCTTGTCCTGTGTTTTCTACCCTTGAAGTCCCCGTTTTCCGCGCTGTTATGTTTTTAACTCTCCAGTTTGCCTTTTCTGAAAAAATTCTGTGACAGGAGGTTCTAATACATGTCAGCCCACCCCTCATGTAATATACTCCCTTGTGGGCCTTTGAGGTAGAAATAAATAAAAAAAAGTAGTGCCCTTTCAAACAGTATAATTTGCAACTTTGGTGCAAGATTTTCAGTGGCCCCTTCAGGGAGCGTTTGTCCAGTGCTTGTAGTGATTGCTTAATGTCACTTGGTCCCAAGAACCAGACAGTTAACGAATTGCCCTTGTGCCTCTTGATGAGAAAATCTGAGAGGTAAAAATGACAGTTTACCATAGCTGTGAACAGTAATGAGCTGGATGTATTGCCGAAGAGAATCGAGGTCATCTACTTGACAGTGGTAAGAATTTTGGGTTGGTTAGGGCATAGATGGCTTAACATCATCTTCCGTATCTTAATAGATGTGGCATTGTTGGCGTGTGTAATTAAAAATGTTTCGATGTGTGTGTTTTGATGTGAGCTGTCAACTCGGGCATGACGAAGTTGTAAGCTCGACCAGAAGTACCTGTGCTGTTTGAGCTAGGGCAAGAGCTTTGATCGAGGCCACTGCACTACGTCCTTGTTGTACATTTGGCTTTCATGGTGCTCCAACTTCCTCCTTCCCCCACCTCTGTTAGGAATGTCGCCATGGGGCCGAGCGAAAGTGGTAGGGTATAATTAGAGCAGTGGCATGGCCATAAGGTCCATCCTAACAGTACTGCGTAAGACTTGTTTGCTGGATTGGCCCCGCAGTCAGAACTGAGGTGAGTTATGAGTGGGCCACTATGGAGAAAGATAGTAGAGCAACGGAAAACATGCCACGAATGGTGGAGAGCTATAGTTTGGAAGCAACCTTTGATGCCTTTGTTGCCATTGTGGTCAAAGTTATCTGTGAGACCATCAAGGGCACCACCTGTTTTGAATGCATCGCATAGCAATAGATCAGGCCTTCAATTTTATAGTTGAATCATGGGCTTTACTGTAGGAGGTGTATGAATTGGTTCAGATTTCACATTGAGGCGCATCAAATTCAGCAACGTTAGTACTCACAGGTACAGTAAAACCTCGTTAAGGCATACCTCGCGGCACTGTGGAAAAGCTGTGCAAAGCAGCAATATTGTCACGAAGACGACGAAGCTGGCTGTGGTGCAGGAACGGAAAAGTCACGTTATAGGCGAGCGGCCATTAAAATCTTCTCGCTGCCATCATTTATCGCCGCTTATTATTCGGCTGGTCGCCACTCAACATTTGGTGTGAGATGCGGGGTATCATCCCCATCCTGGTACTGGATCTTCAGAGTCCTCCGCCTGCCGTTATCATCGGCCGTATGCACCTGGTTCGCCCTGCTCTGCCCCAGCCCGCCGAACCTGAACCGACCTCGCCGCTCACCCCAGTCCCGTCCCCTGCACTGACCACAAGGCATGTTGACATGACAACGCTGCCGCGACCCGAGACACCGCCCACACGTGAGGACACTGTCCCCCTGCCCATGCCATTCGGTGCATTCAAGGGCTTCGACCGTCGACTACTGGCGACCTTTGTCCCGGAAGCTTCGTCGACCAGGATTCATTCACACATATCTTTCATCCTGGCGGCCAGCACTTCCCCCCATGCCATGTACCATCCTCCTCTGAACCCATCTCCACTGAGCCGTCTCTCCATCGGTGTCTTCTATTCACTATTGGGACAATCGCTCGGCAGCCCCGGGTAGTCTCACTAAAACGACGAAGCTGGCAGTGGCGCGGGAACAAAAAGGTCGCGCTATAGGCGAGCGGCCATTAGAATGATCTCACTGCGATCATTCATCGCCGCTTATGATTCGGCTGGTCGCCACTTAACAATATGCCCAAACTGAAAGCAGCCTGAGTGTATCCGTTGACCTGGTAAAAGATGATACCTGAGGCATTTCAAAGAATGTGCAGGCGAAACCTTTTAATCACATAGCTACGAGTGCAGCCTCGAAGATATGTAAGCCAGGTCCTGTGTCCCAGCTGCTCTATTAGGCCGTATTTGAGTGAACAAGCAAGTGTCTAGCACGCATGGTTTTTTCCAACAGTACAAGTTTAGCTGTCTTCAGCTTCCATGTAGGCGTTACTTTCATTGGATGGCGTTTTGCCAGTGATGGAAGCAACAGTGTCGATACCAAACTGTGCTGAAGAAGTCTTGGGCTGCATTGTCTAATCCATCACCAATCATGCAGAAAAAAAAATGAGTCTCCGCAATGCGTCCTCTGCAACAAAATACCTCCTGTAGACAGGACGTATTTAGGAATACCTGCTCTATTCTGAGGCCTGGATTGGGAAAAGTGGGGATAAGAGTTAATGGAGAATATTTTAGTAATCTGCAATTCTCAGGTGATATCTCTAAGTCGCTCAGCAGATGAACTGCAAAGCAAGATCAGTAAGCAGAATGGTGGGTCTAAAGAATTAAAGGAGTATAGACACCTAACTTTTGGGTGCGTGTTTTTTGTTTGTAACGATGCGTAAGGCGTTGTTATACATGGATTACCACCTGGTATTCTCCTATAACCACTAAATAATTTATAATAGCATTTCTTTCTCGTGCTGTTTCGGTCTCAGTTTCAACAGCCGAATGAGGACCTTGATGCTAACGTGTGCCTACAGGTCACGTGAGGCATAAAAATGCAATATAATCGCTGCTTCCACATTTGTTGTCATTCCAGCCCTTGAGCAAGGCTGGCTTCAGCCCTGCAGTAAATTATAACGATGAAGCAGCGATTATATCGGCGTTTTTCTATGCCTCACGTGACACAAAAGTACTCTGACGTCACAGCCATTGTTCGGCTGTTGAAACCGAAACAGCACGACAGAAAAAATTATAAATTATTTAGCGGCCGTGGGCAAATATCACATGGTGATTCATGCGTAGTAGTATTTTATGCATCATTGTAGAGAAGAAAACATGCCACCAAAGTTACGTGTATATATTCCTTTAACACGCAGAAAACCAAATGGAAAATGCTCTTGGCCATTCCCTCCAATGCAAATGCTGTGTGGTGTATAATATTGTTACGTGGTGGCTCTCCAAAGAGTGAGTTGCGATGAACGATGGCAGAGATATAATTTAATGGCCGTTGGCCTAGCGCGAGTGCTCTGTAATGCACCACAGCCAGCTTCGTCGTCTTTGTCACAATATTCCATTTCCTCATGAACATTGTCACTAATAGGAAACTGGGTGGTGTGTCATTGTTTGCGTAAGAACTTAAGGACACTGCGAAGTTCCCTAGGCAGCCGCTGACCACACACCATACGTGGCAAAATTACTTTTGAAAAGTAATTAAATTACATTACTAATTACTTTCCTATAAATCACAGAAGTAATTACATTACAAATTACTGGTCTCAAAGTAATGGCATTACATTACAATTAGCTGCCTTAAGTAATGAAAATTACTTCGTTTCGATGCTGAAATGTTGCGCATTGGCCATAGTTTGTGCAAAATTTCTAGGGTTTTTTGTTTTTGTTTGCACCGCCACTGAGCTTGAAAAGGGGCGTCAGAAATTTTTCACCTTTTTAGTCAATTTGAACTGCCGCTTTGCTGATGTAGATGAGGTCTTTGTCATATCATTCTTCAATCAGAAGTACATTGTTCAATGTGTAATATGGTCCCACCATCCTGATTTTGAAGAATTTGTCATTCGCGTAAACAGCGGGGGTGCAGTGACTGCTTATCCACGCATCATCCCAGAAGTGCACAGGCGCTCGAGAAGCTGCCAATTCTGCTGTTCAATTGATTTGTTCTGGAGGCAAGTTGGTGGAAATACATTGCATGTCGCTGGGACGCTGTTGCCTATCTTGCCCTTGAGTTAGAAATACGGCCTCAGGTGAGGCCACAAAAACCCGACAACTCGTGGCCAACTTTCTTTTGACTTTTTGTCAGTGTCAAAGTACTTGCTCAAGCACTCGCAGTGCGTCTGCGTGAAGGTGCCATATGGCATACCTTGGTCATCGAGCTCTCCTGGTGGCCATGCAGTGCGTTTGTGTGTGAGACCTTATGCAGTGCAGGGAGATGCGTAGCAGTCCTGTGACTGATATGCAGACTCTTCACCAAGGCAGTGCTGATGCCTGCGCGCACCTCTCGTCCGCATGCTTCCCTGGGGTGCTGGCTATTACTACTTGCACTCTTTTAAGGCACAAGCCTTAAGTGGCACATTAACATCGATACCCGGCATGGTTGTCGATGTCCAGGAAAAGTGGTCCATAACCCCCAATGACATCGTCAGCAAAGAGAAAAATTTCTTCCAAGGGTGCAGAGAATTGAACCCAGGGCCTTCAAATTACGAGGTGATCACACAACCCATCGGCCACAAAACCGCGTTGTTTCTTGGCAAGTAATGATTCATTTAATGTATGTGTTGCCCTATGACAATAAGCTAATGAGTAGGTGTGTCACTAGAAAGGAAGGAAACAATGTAAATTAAAAAGTGAATGTTTTTCGCCTTCAAAGCATGAAAGTAGTCTCTAGTGTGTCCGTAATTCTTGCTTTGGGAGTTGCCGCGGTGGCTTATTGGTTATATGGTGCTCGGCTGCTGACCCTAAAGACTCTGGTTTCATCCCGTCTGCGGCAGTCTCATTTCGGGAGAGGCGAAATGCTATAGGCCCATGTACTGTGCGATGTCAGTGCACGTTAAAGAACCCCAGGTGATCAAGATTACCGGAGCCCTTCACTATAGCATCCCTCATAGCCATAGTCGATTGCTTTGGGACGTTAAACCCCCATAAACTGCATCTTTGCTTTGTATATGCTCATCTCCCAAGCGCGAGGCTAATCTGCCACACACTGATTTCAAGGTGATTGCACACTGCTTTTCAATGAATGCGAAATCCTGACATGATAGCTTTTGCAAATGGTACGAAACAACGCCTTTTGCATTTTTAAGGCAAAGGTTTGTGCCACCTTCCCTTTTATTTTTTCTCTCCCCCTTCATGTTTTTTTTTTGATGTTACGAATGCAATGTTTTAGCAATAAGCTTGAATTAGCCCCTATGAAAAAATTTTTTGCTGGTCTGCACGTGACTGTCTCTATGTCCAGGTTTTGCGCCATTTCCTAGTCCCTGGCATTTATTGGCACTTTCACTTCAATAAAACTTTTGTGAATGTGTTGGCGCAAATTTTGAAAAGTTCCTTTGCTAGCGCTTGCAAGCTGTTTCCATATTTTTGTTTTCCATGGGGGGGAAGTTTCATGGCATGTCCAGTCCGTCAACTTTTTCTTACCGTTCTCAGATACTTTGTCCCGTTACACTTGTGCATTGTGGAAGAGCCGCAGCTGCTCTTAAGATGCTTTGTGTCCTTGCCTTTGTGCAGAGCAGCAGCGGCGTCTTCTCCGCAGTGCTCAGTTGCATGTGGGCCAAGCATCCAAAGATGATGACTAGCTTGGCTGGCATTTTCTCTTGGTCTCTGAATGGCTCATGTGGTCAGAATTTGGCAAAATTATGGACATGTATACCAGGGAATCGTTTCAAAAAGTTTTCCAGGATTTGTATTGTGAATAAAAATAGCACAACACGCGCAATTTTTGGTTTTGTGATACTGCAGATTACACAAACCAAGAACAGAACAGCAAGGTTCTACTGTATTTCTTTGAAGGGCTGTGACGGTTTTAAAGGGTGTCTAGCAACCTTGAATTGTCAAAAGGAATTTCGTTTACCTGGAAAAATCGGGCAGTTGTGAGGGATACCATCAAGAAAGTGGTCAAGTCTCGGAAAAGGACGGACTGAAATTAACGCAGAGGTCTGCTGCGAGTTTAAACGATACTGTGAGTGTCCAGCACACGGTCCGTTCTTATTGGCATGACATAGTTTTGCTTCTAATGAGTATTAGGCATGGCAGCCTGTCTGTTTTAGCTGTCTTTTTCTTGTCTTCAATTAAGTGAGCATTGTATATACCATATTTACGCACATAATTTGCGCACTTTTTATTCAGAAATTTGGGCTCTAAGAAGGGGGTGCGCAAATTACGTGGGGATTTCGCGAGCGCGACTTTAAAACTCCACAAAGGTCATAACGCAATATAGGTATAGTGTAAGTTGCTGCAAACACGTCAGCACCCGAACCCTATGCTGGCCGGCCCCCGAAAAAAAGCCAGCCAATTGTTCGATAGTTCCGGATTCCGTAAGTTTGCTTTCGCAACTTCGTCTGGGAAAGCAACCGCGAATCAATAAATCAATTATCAGACCACACAATTCTTTAATAGTACTGCGCGAATATCGACCAAACTGCTTGTCAGCGCCTTATCACGGCGCGCAGCTGAGAAGCCAGCGAGAATAACCGCATGCACACAAGTTTGCCGACACAACGATTGTCGTCTATGGACAAACTTGTGCGCACTCGGTTACTCTTGCTGGTTTCGCCGCTCCGCGCCATGATAAGGCGCTGACAAGCAATTCGAAACTTGCCGTATAGTTGTGATATCCCATCGCAAGACACGACCGAACAAACAAACACAAGCCGACAGAGAAAAGCGTAGCCGGCAGTCGAGTCACATGCATCAGCCAAACAAACAGTGGTGTTGGTTCTTCTATCAGCTGCTGATCCTCCCTGAAAGCGCTGCTGGCCGTTCCGAGTGGCGATGCCGCTGGTGCCACCGCGATTGTAACAGCGGCCCGACACCACCATGAATGCCCAGTGCACAATAGATTCAAAAAGCCTTCCGAACAAACACGCGTAATAGTCGAATGCTACTGGGAAGAGCCCGCGTGCATGATGGTGGTCTAGCGCAGCACGGTGCGTAAAATGTGAGTAAAAAAAATTTTTTTGTAAACCCGGGTGATAAGTTAAGGGTGTGCAAATTATGCGCGTAAATACGGTACTAGTTGGTTCTGTACAGGTTGCCACACTCCTCATTAAATGGACACTGAGGAGAAACCTATCAAAATTTTTTTGTTAGCAATATCTGATAGTTCGGCATTTCATGGCTTTCTTGCCGCTTGTCCGGGAGCGAAAGATGCATTTATTTAAAAGAAATTTGGATTCGAAGTTGAAAAATTTTTTTCCGCCGCTCCGATTCAAACTCGAGAACTCTTATGACGACACAGAACGGAGTGACGTGAAACGTGACGTAAACGGAGACTCCGTGATTTCTGGTGGCTAGCGGTGCGGTCTAGCAGCTGCTGAAATGAAAGCTACCGCTGCCGCACGTTGAAGGCATCTATCGGGGGTCGCCACCGTTGCTTCGTTTACGTTTGCACCGCCGTCTTGCCAGCGTTACGATGGATCCTGTTCCCGAACCCGACGACGTAGTTATCGCAAAAACTCTGGCCTGCATTTCAGCGACCTCAGCCCCACGGAGCGTGCGATGCTTTTGAGGGAGCATGGTTTGGTTAGGCGCCGGCGGGTGGTTTCCCCCTTCCTCAGAGAGCAGCCGTTGCAAACTAAATATCATAACCCCAGTGCGGGGAGTCGCGAGGGGTGCGTTGCGCCCATCGGAGGCTGGCCGGGGCTTTGGGGCCAACGGATTGTGATTCCTTGAACGGAGCGGTTGCACGGCGCAGCAGGCAGTTTCGAGGTCTCCCACGGTTGCAAGGGCCAAGTTATTTATTTTTTTGCCACAAAAAACAAATGGGTGCTCGAGGGCGGTCGCATTTAAAGTCAGCGGCTTGAAACCAAGGCCGGCGCACGACGCTTCAACGGCTTCCGCTAGGTCCAACGGGTCCACTGGATCTGGCTCTCTCGCCAACTTGCATGTACCTTCAGATATGTACTGTGAATAGATTAAAATAGCCGAGCTCGAAAAGAACAGCTCCGCCGAACTGCCGCAGCTATTGAATATAACGCGCACCTCGCCGCGGAGCCAAATCAGTCTGGCCGGGCCGGCGGCGGCTGGCGCTCTCGGCGCGAAATAGATACATGCTCCAATCTCCCCGCCAATGCGGTCAGACTGCGCCGAAGCCGCCGAACGCGCCGGCGGTCAAGCACAGTTGGAGTATAGAGGGTCTCGCTTTGACCGACGTGACTTCGCCGTGCAGGGAGCGCGCGCTCCTCGCCGCAGCATAAACGCGCCTTGACAGAGCCTGCGCTTAATCGCTAACCAACGTATTCAGCGGCGGCATCCATGGGAGCCACTGAAACCCCCCGCCCACTCATTAAATAAAAGAAAAGAAGTCCAGTGCCGAGGTTCGGAATCGAACCAGGGCCTTCGGCGTTTGAGGCAGAAGCGCTACCGCTCCGCCACGACGGCTCAAGTTACAGCCATCAATAAAGGCGCATCTAGTGGATGCACTCTTCTGATGCAGAAATCTCCGCGCTTTCGCTAGGTATATCCTGGCCTAACAGAGCTAGGCCATCAGCAATTTTTCTGAACTGCCTTGTACCGTGTCTCCCGTCCCTAATAAACGATTTCTGTTAGGTAGTTTGAAGTTGACTGGCACAGCCGGGAATGCTTCGCCGGGCAAGCGTGCAAATACACAAGTGCTGCCTTGTACGATCACCGACCATCGTGCCATCATAGCTTTTCATCGACCGTGGCGATCATCTGACAAGCCTTAACAGGCTCCTTCAAAGATTAACTAGCACTTGAAGCGGCACTTGGAGTTCCTCTGCTGTTCGGCGCTTGTAAATCGAAGCGCGTCAAAAACAAAACCACGGGGCACGCAAAGCTCATAGACGCGAAGCGCCATAACAAATCGAAACTCTCCTGGCCGCCTGTGGCGCCGCCAGGCATCCGTTTTCTTTGCTTCCAACATTCAGGTTGTCTTTTGCCTGCCTTCCTTGTGTGATAAAAGTGCACTATTGGTTTTAAAACAAAACTTACTTCAATATTGATCTGCGCAACCTACCTTTGTCAGCCTCAGAGATTCGCGAAACCAAGTAGGATGGAAAATTCCTCCAAGGTGGCGTCTCTTGTCCTATGGTGTCACCACGCTTGTACTTGCGAGATTGGCCTGGGGTGGCGATACCTGTATTTTGGTTCCTGCTATTTTCTACCTTACAAGAGCTTTGTTTTCAGTAAGAGCGGCGATTTTGTGATCAGGAGCTGGTATTCTATCGATACAAGCCAACTTCAATTTCTCCTCAGTGTCCCTTTAAGTTTGGTCTGGTGCATATGAATAGACACAGCTACGTTCAAAAGTATTTTCTGTGGAATAAGTCGCAGTCATAGGAATGTGCAGAATTCATGCGCTTTCAGTATACTGATGCGAGGTGCCACGCCACCCCGGTGTGGCATCAAAATCGATCTGTAAATCTTGCTCTCAGGCCTCGTCAATCTTGTAGCCTATTGCAGAAATAAACAGAGGCTAGTTTCTCTGCGGTTCGAGCTTTGATGACGAGGTCGTAAAAAGCTGTTACTTTTTGTGGAAATGCTTGGTGCTTGTCCTGTGGCATTGCTGCTATCGAAAGGGATACCAGAGTGTGCCTTCATTGGAAAGGCAGTGCTTCTCAATGATGAGCAAACCAACCTTTGTCAGCCCTCTTGTTCAAGGGTTCCTTCTTGAAAGCCTGAAATATTCTTTTGCAGTACAATGAACAGTGTGTGGAGTCCCTGAAAGCATGCAGAGTGTTCCGTTTAGAAATTTTCCAAAATTTTCTCAAAGAGTTTTGTTCTTTTGTGAAAGCACATGTAATGTCAGCACATATGGCCACCACTCTTATGAACCATTAAAACAAAACAAAAACTTGTGAGCATAATTTTAACAAACTTCCAAATTTAAGAGTCCGGATCAGTCAGGCACTTTTTGTCCAGTGAGAAGGAAAACAGCTGCTGAAATTTCAGCACAGATTCCTAGTTGAAATGTGCCAGCATCTGTGGGTCCGTTACGGCCAGGGATTCCAGCGTGGTGAAACCCATACACTAGAGTTAAGTGGGCCATGTCCCGTTAAGAATGCTGCATCTGGGGCAGCATTCCACAGCTGGAGGTGTCACAAGAAAGTGTGGAAGAGGTCGTCATGTTAATGCTCTCACTCTTGTTGTAGCGTAAGCTGCTGTTCATCGCTTTTTTGTGTCATTAATGTTTTTCAACAATGCCACATCACGTCATACGCCTTTTCAGTGTCTGAACTGTGACAAGAGCATCTCCACCGCAGCCGTGGCCTCATGCTTGAGTGCTCGCCTCGGCTACGGGAGGTCGTGGGTACGATTCCCGTGGCCTCCGGTCCACCAGCCAATTAATCCAATAGGAACAGGCGGTCCCCCGGCCTAGTGCTCGGCTCTCCAGGGCTGCACACTGCGTGGGAAGGATAGCCTGCGCCTGAAAATTACCGTCAAATGCGGGCACAAAAATGTCTCCACGTGGTTAAAACCCGCAGTCCAAAACTCTCGCCTTGTGCCAGTTACAAAACTCACAACGTTCACTTCTCTAGCCTCAAGATAGATGTGCCATAAGCACTCTCCGCTCACAAACCCCCTTCGAGCAAAGTGCGGCGGTATTTGATTGCTACCGTCGTGGCTGGCTCACACGCATCAGCAGGTGTGCATGACGGGTTAAAAAAAAAGATGGGCTTCTACCGCACGAGGTGGATTTAGGGTTGCTTGACGGCGGAACTTATCTCTGGTCCATCAAGGCAACGGTTTGGTCGAAGACCCTTCTCCCAAGCATCTTACCCTAGATGAGCCGAGCACCATGGCGGGGAAATCTTAAAACCGGTGGGTACCCGGCGGCACTGGGAATCGAACACAGCACCTCCCGAATGTGAGGAGGATGCTCTGCCACAAGGTCGCGCTTCGGTGTTATGATCTTCGCCAAAAGGCTGAGAAATGAAAAGCCGAAAGATTGTCGTTCGGCAGCTTACAAAGTCAAGCTGTCATGTTTTTTCCTGAACACAGTTATGGCTCAGGCTAATTGTACCATTCTACATGTTTTTCCCTCATTCATTGAGACGCTCAATAAGCTTTAGGATGCGATAAATTATGAAGAGGAATGAAATATTTCTGTGAAATGTTTCTTTTCATCAGAGCATTTTGTGGAAACATGTTTGTATTGTAATTTCAAATGTTTTATAATTTGAACTACTCGAAAATAAAGCATATCGCAGTACTGGCTGGCATTTCGAAAGGCCCTGATATGCACAGCATGTGTACGAGAGCAGACGATGCAGCGGTCCCTGTGTCATTACTTTTGGAGCCCACATGACCAGGGTTGCTGCTCTTCCTCGGGAGTGACGTCATAATGCACCCCGACACTCATACACCGAAATCGCTCAGTATAAATAATGCGGTAATATTTAATGTGCGTATTTGAATTGCGGAGCACGTATCACGCACCGGGTGGGAGTATGCTATGTTTGAAACTAAGAACACTCCAACCAAACATTTGATGTCTCCGCCCCTTTAAGGTTTTTGGTTTAGCATATGGAGCTTGTGACCTCCTGTGTGCCAGTGTCAGAAGCCTTTCAGAAACCCTTTCGTTGTTTGTCTTGACTGTTTTTATTCATTCTTGGTCTCTGCCTTGTATACACTTATTTTTTTGTGTGTGGTTTCTCTGGCACATCTTGAATGATGTTCCTTTTCTTTTTTTTAAAGGGTCTTTCTAATGTCCATACGCAAAACCACTACAGGAGTGCGTGGGCTGCTGCTGTAGCCTGTTGGGAGATGTCCTTATCTTTTTTTCCTCATATGCATTCTATTTTTGTGTATTTGTTTGTGGGTTTCTCTTAGTGGTTTATTAGTTACATTTTATTGTTCTGAGCTTGCATACTTTTTTCTCTTTTCATGGCATCCAACCCTGTGAATGACTGACACTAGTGGAGGGACTGCAGCAGCCGACCTTGCATGGCGCGGCAATCTCTGGTCCAAGGCACCTATTCCCCGTTCTATGCTATTGGTTCAAGATTGTGCCCACAAGTCTGCACCTTGGCCTACAGGCAGAGTCGCATTAGGCCCACGTCGGCCAGGACTTCCTTGCCAAATAAAGTGTTCCTACCGACAAGCCTTGTCAGTAATTGATGAAGCGTATGAATAAATGAGTAACAACTTCGTTGGCTGTGTAGAAAAACCGTGTTACAAAGCAGTTTTTTTTAAGGCCATACCCAGCCACCACATTGTTTCCTCTGAGCAACCTACTCATCTTTGAGGTAAGTGCTTGCCATGTGTCGCATCACAGTCTGAAGTGTTGCTGCAGAACCGCATATTGCCTTCCTGTTTATGCCATTGCAGCAGAAAATGCTCCACAAAGCTAATGAAAAAAAAAAATTTCGCCAACATACTGCTTTGAGACAACTGCTAAACGGGTGCTGAAGCCCACTGAACATTGTAATTGAGGCATTTTGAATTGAATGTTCTTTGTAGGTATTTTACAAAGGCAAGATAGCAGTGCTACTGGGATTGCAACTCGCTGCAAACGAGGTGGATTCTGTAGCACTGGGCTCTTGCTGGCAGTTTGTGAAATTCGCATTACCCGAAACTGCACTGTAAAAGAGAATAAAGAAAACGATGTCTTCCTCGGTAATTCATGCCATGCAACATGACATGGAAACCATCGCATGGCCAGTTTATCCATCGCCTTCAGGTTCAAGACATCTGCCAGTTTCTATACGGTAGCTTGAGACTTGCACTGGAAAATTACATTTCTCTTGAAGGCACTTTTTGAGCAGGAATTGGGTTTACCCTGGTTTTCGTGATTTATGTTTTGGGTGCACAAACTGGGTAATATCAGGCTTTAACTGCTAACAAGAGGCCCTAAATATTCGCTAAATTTGATTTATAGTCTTCTCACTGTTGTAACCTATCCTTCCTCAAGCAGGACGGTAGCTGAGTGAATTCGCATCACCTGTTAATGTCAATTTTTTCTTTTCTCAGCTGCTGAGGGCCATTATTGCCAGAGGGGTATGTAAGGTGTGTACTGTAGACAGGTAAATCGCTTAATTCAAACCGACGGTATTTACAAACTGGCACTTTGCTCCCGTCAAAATGCGTATTTCAGTGCGACAAAGCTGCCGGTAATATAAGCATACGCAACGGCCGTGCAGCTTACCTGTCCTGACCGATGAAGCATGGCAATGCAGCGCGCTGCATGTGGCCATCGTGGAGAACCACTCGTCTACTACCCCTGTCACACGGTGCTTTCGAAGTGCAGTTTCTCTCCCCAGCTGCGCTCTTGTTCCTGCCACGACGTGGGACCAGTTTATTTTACCGTATGCGGGGCCTATCGAGTGGAATCTATGAGGCGCCGCTGACAGTGCTGATGAGCGGTCGCATAATGGTTGTGCAGTCCCCGAGGCATCCTTCAGTCGAAGCGAGCAGCGGTCCCATACGTACTACAGGGTCGTCCACCCTGAACACGCGAGTGTGTGGCTGCACTCTCTGGAGGGCCACTGCGTCCGACACGGCCACTCATCGCAGTCGAGTGGCGCAGAAGTTGGACCTGGGCGTGGCGCTTTCCGTCATCTGTCACTTCTCTTCGATGCGCGGCCGTGTCGGACGCAGTGGCCCTCCACAGAGCGCAACCATGCGCTCGCCTTACGAAAAGAGAAGAAGGTTGCTAGTGACACGTCGACAGGACCAGATGGTATTCCGATTATGTTAATGTAGAAGCTAGGACCAAAATCCAAGCAAACATTATTAGATTTAGTGAACAAAATGATAGTGGATGAATGGCGATCAAGTAGAATGAACATGATATATAGGGGAAAGGGGGACAAAGCTGACATAAGCAAATACCGTCCCATAGCAGTGAGGTGTGTGGTTTATAGGGTGGTGATGCAGATTATAAAGGACAGACTGCCGGCTTGGGTGGAGAACGAGGGGGTGCTAGGGGAGCTACACAATGGGTTCCGGAAACAGGGGAGGTTGGAGCTATCGACAATCTGTTTCCATTGACGTATTATATAGAGATTGCTGAAAAGGGGCACAGGCCCCTATGGATAGCATTTCTGGATATCAGGCGAGCCTACGGCAACGTTATTCAAGAGGATTTGTGGGACATACTGGGCACATTGGATGTGCCCAGTATGGCACATCCAATGGTGATCAAGTAGAATGAACACGATATATAAGGGAAAGGGGGACAAAGCTGACATAATCAAATAACGTCCTTCAGAAACGCACTGCGACGAGTCTCAGTTAGCCTGAGCAGCTGTCTGTGGAAGGTATTTAGCAATGAAGAGGGAGCATACCTGGAGCGTGCGAAGATGCGGTACGCGTGCGCTTCTTCGCTGCTATCGCGGTGACCGCATTAATCCCATAGAATCATCGCTATATTTTAATCTAGAAATTGTGTATTTTAAGGTGCAGGCAACAAGAATAAAGCGGATGGCAGAAACAAAACTGTCGAAGCGAACCCATGCAAGCGAATTTCGTACAGCGCTGTTTGTGCCGTCTGCCGCGGCATAGTTTCGTTTTTGTGCTGTCGTTCGCTCTAGTGTCGCAGCGTCGATGTAACTGTGCCAACAGACGCAAAAAAAATCACATGGTCTGTAAGTATTTTGGCGTTGGCCTGGATGCTTCCAGACGTCGCCGAACGCAGCGGCGAACAAGTGCCTATATAGAGTACGTGTATAGTATCGCTTTTTCTCGCCGGCGTCGCCATTACGCGCGCATTGAACGAATTCCGGGACGGTGTAAACTACCATCGTGAGATGACTTTCGCGACGTACGACAAGGGAATTATGCAATAATTGCATTATTTAACAGATATAGGCGATCGAGTTTCAGTTGAAGGGGCTTCTGTGGCAGCTGGACTATTTGGCTCATATGAATAAAAAAAAAACGTACCGGGAAAAACGCAGCAACCGCGAACGTAACAGCGGGTTCTACTATATGTTTGTTTTGCAAAGGGAAAAATTAATCTTGCCTTTCATTGCGAGGGCTAGAAGCGCCAGATGCGGAATTCCATCTTATATTGATATCACCGTTTCGCTGTGCCGCATGCAAGCACTATGATCAGTGCGTTTAGTGGTAAAACCTTTTATGCGCGATCCTTCCTCAAACACTAGCTCACACAGTGAATTTTCGTTGTTTCGTGCTCGCTTTTATAGCTCAAAGTTTCGGTCTATCTATTGGAAGTGAATTAAGAGCGCCAAGAGTGAACGCATGTGTGCGGCGGTGGTTTTGTAGTCGTGCTCCCTTTGAGCAGTCTCATATATAAATTTGTCGCTATAATAAACTTTTGAGATTTTCGACAGGTCTTTTGAAGATGAAGACAATATATACAACGGTCATTACGTTTAGGGACAAATTGTGCTCGCACCATGGGTGGGAAATATATATATATATATATATATATATATATATATATATATATATATATATATATATATATATATATATATATATATATATATATATATATATAGCTACGTACCAATGGTCAGGCATTCGACGCCTCGATACTTCAAACTATGAAGTGACCGAAAATTTGTTCAAACTATGCTGATCAGAAACAAAGGGTAAGGGAACCAAAAATAGTTCTTTACGCAGACTTCGGAATAAATTTAGGAGCCCGACCATGGGTTGGTACGGGTCTTTTCATTCTTATGCGACCGCTCATCAGCACTGTCAGCGGCGCCTCATAGATTCCACTCGATAGGCCCCGCATACGAGACAAAAAAATAAAAGGGAAGGTGGCACAAACCTTTGCATTAAAAATGCAAAAGGCCTTGTTTCGTGCCATTTGCATAAGCTATCATGTCAGGATTTCACATTCACTGAAAAGCAGTGTGCATTCACCTTGAAATCAGTGCGTGGCAGACTAGACAACAATTAAATTACTGTAATATAATTACAGTAATTGAATTACTTTTCTCGGTAATTTCTAACGTAATTCATTACTTTTGTGGCCTGGAAATTTAGTAATGTAATGAACTACTTTCAAGCAGTAATTTCACGGAAAAGTAATTAATTAGCAACATTACTTTTGCTGCATACCGAGTCCATGCTTCTCCTCGCATCTGCCATGCTTTGGCCTCACGTTTGTGGAGATGAGCATATACAAAGCAAAGGTAGGGCATATGGGGGTTTAATGTCCCAAATTTTCTGAACATGTCCTAAAAAATGCCACAAAGATTTGCTTTGGTTTAGATTGGTTTATGAGGTTTAACGTCCCAAAGCAACTCAGGCTATGGGGGATGCCATAGTGAAGGGCTCCAGGAATTTTGACCACCTGGGGTTCTTTAAAGTGCACTGACATCGCACAGTACAGGGGCCTATAGCATTACACCTCCACAGAAATGAGACTGCTGAGGCCGGGATCAAACCAGTCTTTCGGGTCAGCAGCCGAGCACCATATAACCAATGAGCCACAGCGGCGACTCCCAAAGATAAAATAAATTACGGAGGGCACTAGAGACTACTTCCATGCTTTGAAGGCGAAAAACATTCATTTTTTAATTTATATTGTTTCCTTCCTTTCTAGTGACACACCTACTCATTAGCATACAGTCATAGGGCAACACATTAAATGAACCATTACTTGCCACGAAGCAACGCGGTTTTGTGGCCAATGGGTTGAAGGCCCTTGGTTCAATTCTCTGCACCCTCGGAAGAAATTTTTCACTTTGCTGATGATGTCACTGGGGGTTGTGAACCACTTTTCCTGGACATCGACAACATAGCCGGGTATCGCATTAAAGTGCCACTTAAGGCTCTTGCATTAAAAGTGCGCAACCAGTAATAGCCAGCACTGCCTTTGTGAAAAGTCTGCATATCAGTCACAGGACTGCTACGCATCTTCCTGCACAGCATACGGTCTCACACTGGTGACACTGCATGGCCACCAGAAGAGCGCCATGCCCAAGGCATGCCATATGGCACCTTCGCACAGATGCACTGCGAGTGCTTGAGCAAGTACTTTGACATCGCTGCACTGACAAGAAGTCTCAACTGACACGTCTAAGAAAGTTGACCGTGAGTTGTCGGTTTTTTATGGCCTCATTTGAGGCCCTATTTCTAACTCAAGGGCAACAAAGACAACAGCGTCCCACTGACATGCAATTTATTTCCACCAACTTGCCTGCAGAACAAATCAATTGAACATCAGCAGAACTGGCAGCTTCTCTGCACCCCTGTGCACTTCTGGGATGATGCGTGGATAAGCAGTCAATGTACTCCGGCTGTTTATGCGGATGACAAATTCTTCAATATCAGGATGGTGGGACGATATTACACATTGAATGATGTACTTCTGATTGAAGAGTGATATGAGAAAGACCATCTACATCAGCAAAGTGGCTGTTCAAATTGAGTAAAGAGGGGAAAAATTTCCAACACCCATTTTCAAGCTCAGTGGCAGTGCAAACAAAAGACTAGAAATTTTGCACAAACCATGACCAATGCGCAACATTTTAGCATCGAAACTAAGTAATTTTCATTACTTAAGGCAGGTAATTGTAATGTAATGTCGTTACTTTTTGAGACCAGTAATTTGTATTGTAATTTAATTACTTCTGTGATTTCTAGGAAATGAATTAGTAATAAAATTTAATTATTTTTCAAAAGTAACTTTGCCACGTATAGTGTGTGGTCAGCGGCTGCCTAGGGAACTTGTCAGTGTCCTTAAGTACTTACGCAAACAATGACACACCACCCAGTTCCCTACATGTGACAATGTCCATGAGAAAAAAGGAATATTGTGACAAAGACGACGAAGCTGGCTGTGATGCATTACAGAGCAGTCGCTCTAGGCCAACGGCCATTAAATTACAACTCTGCCATCGTTCATCGCGCCTCACTCTTTGGACGGCCACCACGTAACAATATTATACACCACACAGCATTTGCATTGGAGGGAATGGCCAAGAGCATTTTCCATTTGGTTTTCTGCGTGTTAAAGGAATATATACACGTAACTTTGGTGGCATGTTTTCTTCTCTACAATGATGCATAAAATACTACTACGCATGAATCACCATGTGATATTTGCCCACGGCCGCTAAATAATTTATAATTTTTTCTGTCGTGCTGTTTCGGTTTCAACAGCCGAACAATGGCTGTGACGTCAGAGTACTTTTGTGTCACGTGAGGCATAGAAAAACGCCGATATAATCGCTGCTTCATCGTTATAATTTACTGCAGGGCTGAAGCCAGCCTTGCTCAAGGGCTGGAATGACAACAAATGTGGAAGCAGCGATTATATTGCATTTTTATGCCTCACGTGACCTGTAGGCACACGTTAGCATCAAGGTCCTCATTCGGCTGTTGAAACTGAGACCGAAACAGCACGAGAAAGAAATGCTATTATAAATTATTTAGTGGTTATAGGAGAATACCAGGTGGTAATCCATGTATAACAACGCCTTACGCATCATTACAAACAAAAAACACGCACCCAAAAGTTAGGTGTCTATACTCCTTTAATTCTTTAGACCCACCATTCTGCTTACTGATCTTGCTTTGCAGTTCATCTGCTGAGCGACTTAGAGATATCACCTGAGAATTGCAGATTACTAAAATATTCTCCATTAACTCTTATCCCCACTTTTCCCAATCCAGGCCTCAGAATAGAGCAGGTATTCCTAAATACGTCCTGTCTACAGGAGGTATTTTGTTGCAGAGGACGCATTGCGGAGACTCATTTTTTTTTCTGCATGATTGGTGATGGATTAGACAATGCAGTCCAAGACTTCTTCAGCACAGTTTGGTATCGACACTGTTGCTTCCATCACTGGCAAAACGCCATCCAATGAAAGTAACGCCTACATGGAAGCTGAAGACAGCTAAACTTGTACTGTTGGAAAAAACCATGCGTGCCAGACACTTGCTTGTTCACTCAAATACGGCCTAATAGAGCAGCTGGGACACAGGACCTGGCTTACATATCTTCGAGGCTGCACTCGTAGCTATGTGATTAAAAGGTTTCGCCTGCACATTCTTTGAAATGCCTCAGGTATCATCTTTTACCAGGTCAACGGATACACTCAGGCTGCTTTCAGTTTGGGCATATTGTTAAGTGGCGACCAGCCGAATCATAAGCGGCGATGAATGATCGCAGTGAGATCATTCTAATGGCCGCTCGCCTATAGCGCGACCTTTTTGTTCCCGCGCCACTGCCAGCTTCGTCGTTTTAGTGAGACTACCCGGGGCTGCCGAGCGATTGTCCCAATAGTGAATAGAAGACACCGATGGAGAGACGGCTCAGTGGAGATGGGTTCAGAGGAGGATGGTACATGGCATGGGGGGAAGTGCTGGCCGTGTTACGTCTCGCCTACCTACGACGCGCGGTATAGCCGGCGCGGATGCAACGGACGCCGCGGCTTCGTTCATCGCTGCCGCAACGCCTCCCGCCAAGCGCGTCCAGGCATGTTTCAGTGCCACGTGTCGTCGTGCGTGCGTGTGTGTGTGTGCTTGTTTTGCCCACGCTTGTCAAAGCGCGGCAGCCGGGGAGAGGAGCTCCTCAACTGGGAGGCGAGGAGGTCTGACCGGCGCCGGCCTGGCGGACGCGCCCGTCACGCCTGAACATGTTCAAGCGTCGCCGTATCGGATGACTCTTCCCAAGCCGTTCCCTCTTGCCCTCGACTCCGAGGGTATAAAAAAAGACAGCTGCGCCGGACGCGAGAGAGAGACTTCGATTTCGTCCTTCGAGTAACGTGGTCGCCCTGACCGGCTGCTCTTTTGCGATGCCAGAATAAACAAGTTGTTCTGTTGCCAGTCGACTCATCCTTTGCCGGGACCTTCGAATGTTTCCAGCTTTGCCCCAGGCCGCCAGGCCAACGCTACCCTTGGGGCTTGCAACCCAAATGCAACAACTGGTTGCCAGCGGTGGGATCCCGACAACGGAGGCCAGCAGCGACGATATGCCGTCAACTGTATGCTGAGCAGCACAACGACCATCCGGGAGCAGTGCAACGAGCCCTGTGTGATGACTGGTTGCCTGCAGCGGAACGACTGCGCTGAATTCGTGGCTGCGAGGTTTGGTGAGTGCGGGACTTTCTTCTTCTGAGTTTTGCCAGGCTTTTGTTAGTGTCAGAAACAGAGCTGGTAATTGTGTTGTCGTTGCTGCCGGGTTAGTTTGCGGCAAGACAATAGTAGGCAGTAGAGAAAGCAGCATTCGGAGCAGCCATGGATTTGAAGTCGTTGCGCAAACCGAAATTGCTGGAGCTTGCAAGAGAGTTGGGTCTTGATGTCTCAGACAAACTCAGAAAACCGGAACTGCTAAGGGCGATTCTTGAGTTGGAGGCTGAGGATGACGAGCTGTCGGAATGCCTTGAGACCATTGAGGAGAGGGAGCAAAAAGAGAAAGACGAGCGCGAACGTAAAGAACAAAAAGAGAAAGACGAGCGCGAACGTAAAGAACAAAAAGAGAAAGACGAGCGCGAACGTAAAGAACAAAAAGAGAAAGAGGAGCGCGAACGTAAAGAGCAAAAAGAGAAAGAAGAGCGCGACCACGCTTTAGAAATGAAGCGTCTCGAGGTAGAGATGGAACGCGCTCGTAATGGAAGTCAGGCACACGGTGCAGGAGAACGGGTATCGTTCAAAATGACTGACCTGATGCGGCCGTTTAAGCTTGGAGAGGACATTGGTTTGTTCCTGGTTAACTTTGAGCGAACGTGCGAGAAGCAGGGGTTCTCTCGGGAAACGTGGCCACAACGCTTGCTCACTTTGTTACCCGGCGAGGCGGCCGACGTAGTCGCTCGCTTGAAGAGAGAGGAGGCAGAGGATTTCGACCAAGTGAAATCGAGTCTGCTAAAAAAGTACAGGCTGTCAGCGGAGGCGTTCCGTCGGAAGTTTCGGGAAAATGAAAAAGGCAGAAATGAGTCATATACAGAGTTTGCCTACAGGCTTATGTCAAACATGCAGGAGTGGCTCAAAGAAGAGAAAGCGTTTGGTGACCACGAGAAAATTCTGCAGTGTTTCGGGCTGGAACAGTTTTATAGTCGGTTACCTGAGAACGTGCGGTACTGGGTCTTGGATAGGCCAGACGTTAGTACAGTGGCTAAAGCCGCCGAGCTAGCCGAGGAGTTTGTGACGCGTCGGGCTCGCGGAGCTAAGGACGGTCAAAAGGGTGAATTTGGCTCCAAGTCTGAGAAGCCGAAGTTCACACCCATGAGAGCAAGGGGGGACACGCGTAGTGCGGATGCGAGTGAAAGCAGTCCGACCGAACGTAAGGAGACGGCGGCAGCCGAAGCCGAACGCAGAAAGCGGTTCGAGGCGAGGCAAGCGCGCGTGTGTTATACGTGCCAGAAGCCGGGTCACTTTTCGGCGCAGTGTCCAGAAACAAAAAGAGAAGTCGTGTGTTTGTCATTATGTAGCACTGACGAGAACATGAAGCTTCTCGAGCCTTACATGCGAGACTTCCTCGTGAACGGGAAAGAGTGCCGAGTGCTTCGTGATTCCGCAGCTACAATGGATGTAGTTCACCCCTCTTACGTAGAACCCGATATGTTCACGGGCGAGTGCGCATGGATCAAGCAAGCCGTGGAAGCTCATAGCGTGTGTCTGCCCATCGCAAAGGTGCTTATTGAAGGACCTTTCGGAGCACTTGAGACGGAGGCCGTAGTGTCATCTATGCTGCCCCCCCAGTACCCGTACCTATTTTCGAACAGGTCCGATCACCTCCTGCGCGAGAAGGGGCTTTTGTTTGGTGAGGCTAGCGTTCAGGCCTTAACCAGACCGAGAGTTCGGGAGCTCGCTGCAAAGGCGGTAGTTGCGGGGCCGACGTTGTCGAACAATGAAAAAGGGTCGGAGGCGCAGCAAGCTGATATTCCGAGCACGTCAGAACTGGATAAAATTGAGCCTGTAGCATTGAAGGCACCAGGTACTGGAGATGAAATGCACGACACGGGAAAGTTAGAAGAGCTTCCGGTCGAGCTTCCGGGACTAGGCTCAGTGACGAACAGGGAAGACACTGATCAGGTCATTAGTGACTTAATCATTAAAGCACCGCTGTCAGCTGAGCAGAAAACCGAACTACACCAACTCTTACAAGAGTTTCAAGGTCAGTTCTCTGAGAGGCCTGGTAGGACTTCTGTCCTTACTCATGATATAGAACTTACCTCGCCAGAGCCAGTACGATCCAAGGCGTACCGGGTGTCACCCCGCCAGCGCGATATTATGGAGGCTGAGGTAAAGAAAATGCTACAGCTCGGTGTTATTGAGGCGGGTGAGAGTGATTATACCTCCCCTTTGATTTTAGTTGAGGTACCGGGCAAGGAACCTCGTCCTTGCGTCGACTACCGCAGGCTTAATTCCATTGCTAAGGATCAAATTTATCCGATCCCTAACATCGAGGAGCGCCTTGAGAAAGTTAGTAGCGCTCAGTTTATTTCCACCCTAGATCTTGTCAGGGGTTATTGGCAGGTTCCACTTACAGAAGAGGCTAGTAGGTATGCGGCGTTCATTTCACCAATGGGAACATTCCGTCCTAAAGTTTTGAGTTTTGGTTTGAAGGACGCGCCATACTGCTTTTCAAGCCTCATGGACAAAGTGTTGCGGGGACAGGAAGAATTCGCTTTACCGTATTTAGACGACGTAGCGATATTCTCCGCCTCCTGGTCTGAGCATATGGCACACTTGCGGGCAGTGCTAACCCGCCTGCGCGAAGCGGGCTTGACAGTCAAGGCTCCCAAGTGCCAATTAGCACAGGCCGAGGTTGTCTACCTCGGTCACGTGATTGGACAGGGTCGTCGCCGCCCCTCTGAAATAAAGGTGGCCGCTGTGCGAGACTTCCCGCAACCGCGCACGAAGACCGATATTCGGTCGTTCTTGGGTGTCGCCGGCTACTATCAGAGGTACATCCCCAGGTACTCCGATATCGCGGCTCCCCTGACGGATGCTCTAAGAAAAACAGAGCCCCAAACAGTCGTCTGGAGCGAGACAAAGGAGAGAGCTTTTAGCGCCCTAAAGAGCGCCCTAACAAGCCAGCCTGTGCTACGATCGCCAGACTATACCAAAGGGTTCGTTGTTCAGTGCGATGCTAGTGAGCGAGGCATGGGCGTTGTACTGTGCCAAAGGGACAATGGAGAAGTGGAACACCCCGTCCTGTATGCTAGTCGTAAGCTGACCTGTCGTGAGCAGGCGTACAGCGCCACCGAGAAAGAGTGTGCGTGTCTCGTGTGGGCCGTTCAGAAATTGTCATGCTACCTAGCCGGCTCGAGGTTTATCATTGAGACGGATCACTGCCCTCTCCAATGGCTGCAGAACATCTCTCCCAAAAATGGCCGCCTCCTGCGCTGGAGCCTCGCTTTGCAACAATATTCCTTTGAGGTGCGTTACAAAAAGGGGAGTCTCAACGGTAACGCCGATGGCTTAAGTCGAAGCCCCTAACGTAGGAATCCGCCTCAAAGTTGTTGGTTACTGATGTTTTCTTCCTGAGGCAGGATTTTTAACATATTGCTTTTGTTTAGTGTTTCAAAGTGATTATGTGCTTTCTAGTGCAATTTTCCAATTTGTGGACGCGTTCTGAGTGCTGCTTGACTACTGTAAGGAACTAGGCAGTAGTATAAAAGGGGAAAGAGCCTGGCAGAGCTTAGTGAGGGTTGTCTCGTGCTTGCTGACTGAGCGGTTGCGTTTCGGCGTAGTTCTAACGCTTGCTGGGAACGAGCACAAAAATGGCAACTCTCCCGAAGTGACTTTACAGTGTCCTATGTGATCCTGAACCCGAGAACGAGGCCTTCTCTGTGCGCTGCGCTCAAGCAACGTCGAGGGACGATCGGTTTCGATTACGAGCATCATCGAGCGACATCCCTCTGGACAGCGGATGCAGTCCCCTGACCATCGGGATCTCCTTCTCCCGGCGGGGCGGTCTGTTACGTCTCGCCTACCTACGACGCGCGGTATAGCCGGCGCGGATGCAACGGACGCCGCGGCTTCGTTCATCGCTGCCGCAACGCCTCCCGCCAAGCGCGTCCAGGCATGTTTCAGTGCCACGTGTCGTCGTGCGTGCGTGTGTGTGTGTGCTTGTTTTGCCCACGCTTGTCAAAGCGCGGCAGCCGGGGAGAGGAGCTCCTCAACTGGGAGGCGAGGAGGTCTGACCGGCGCCGGCCTGGCGGACGCGCCCGTCACGCCTGAACATGTTCAAGCGTCGCCGTATCGGATGACTCTTCCCAAGCCGTTCCCTCTTGCCCTCGACTCCGAGGGTATAAAAAAAGACAGCTGCGCCGGACGCGAGAGAGAGACTTCGATTTCGTCCTTCGAGTAACGTGGTCGCCCTGACCGGCTGCTCTTTTGCGATGCCAGAATAAACAAGTTGTTCTGTTGCCAGTCGACTCATCCTTTGCCGGGACCTTCGAATGTTTCCAGCTTTGCCCCAGGCCGCCAGGCCAACGCTACCCTTGGGGCTTGCAACCCAAATGCAACAGCCGCCACGATGAAAGATATGTGTGAATGAATCCTGGTCGACGAAGCTTCCGGGACACAGGTCGCCAGTAGTCGACGGTCGAAGCCCTTGAATGCACCGAATGGCATGGGCAGGGGGACAGTGTCCTCACGTGTGGGCGGTGTCTCGGGTCGCGGCAGCGTTGTCATGTCAACATGCCTTGTGGTCAGGGCAGGGGACGGGACTGGGGTGAGCGGCGAGGTCGGTTCAGGTTCGGCGGGCTGGGGCAGAGCAGGGCGAACCAGGTGCACACGGCCGATGATAACGGCAGGCGGAGGACTCTGAAGATCCAGTACCAGGATGGGGATGATACCCCGCATCTCACACCAAATGTTGAGTGGCGACCAGCCGAATAATAAGCGGCGATAAATGATGGCAGCGAGAAGATTTTAATGGCCGCTCGCCTATAACGTGACCTTTCCGTTCCCATACCACTGCCAGCTTCGTTGTCTTCTAGACAATATTGCCGCTCTGCACAAAGTTTTTCCACAGTGCCGCGGGGTATGCCTTAACGAGGTTTTACTGTACCTGTGAGTACTAACGTTGCTGAATTTGATGCATGTCAATGTGAAATCTGAACCGGTTCATACACCTCCTGCAGTAAGGCTCATGATCCAACTATAAAATTGAAGCTCTGATCTATTGCTATGCGATGCATTCGGAACAGGTGCTGCCCTTGATGGTCGCACAGATAACTTTGACCACAATGGCAACAAAGGCATCAAAGGTTGCCTCCAAACTATAGCGATCCACCATTCGTGGCATGTTTTCCGCTGCTCTACTGTCTTTTTCCACAGTGGCCCACTCATAACTCACCCCAGTTCTGACTGCGGGGCCAATCCAGCAAACAAGTCTTACGCAGTGCTGTTCGGATGGACGTTATGGCCATGCCACTGCTCTAATTACACCCCACCACTTTCGCTCGGCCCCATGGCGACATTCCTAACACAGGTGGGGGAAGGAGGAAGTTGGAGTACCATGAAAGCCAAATGTACAAGGACATAGTGCAGCGGCCTCGCTCAAAGCTCTTGCCCTGAGCTCAAACAGCACAGGTACTTCTGGCTGAGCTTACAACTTCGTCATGCCAGAGCTGACAGCTCACCAGCCACACACATCGAAACAAATTTTTAATTACACATGCCAACAATGCCACATCTATTAAGATATGGAAGATGGTGTTAAGCCATCTATGCTCTCTAACCAACCCAAAATTCTTACTACTGTCAAGCAGATGACCTCGTTTCTCTTAGGCAATACATCCAGCTTATTACTGTTCACAGCTATGGTAAATTGTCATTTTGACCTCTCAGATTTTCTCACCAAGAGGCACGAGGGCAATTGGTTAACTGTATGGTTCTTGGGACCAAGCGCCATTTAGCAATCGCTACAAGCTCTGGACAAACACTCCCTGAAGTGGCCACCAAAAATCTTGCACCAAAGCTGCAAATTATACTGTTTGAAAGGGCATTACTTTTTTTATTTATTTGTACCTCAAAAGCCCACAAGGTAGGTACTATTACATGAGGGGTGGGCTGACATGTATTAAAACATCCTGCCAGAGAATTTTTCAGAAAAGGCAAACTGAAGAACTAAACTATTCATCTACATCCTTGAGGCTTTTTTTCCTCCCGTAATTCCTACTGCACGAGAAGCCGTGTGTTGGTGCTTGAATCTGAATGCCACAAACCCATATGCATGCAGCACACATCCTTTTACCAGCATAGCACCACGTAAGATCATGTCAATGCCTCATTTGGGGACAAGGGGTGCAAGCACACAGAACAGTAGGAACGAAACGCAAAGACTAATGTTGTGTGAGTCACTCCTGTGCTCTGTCTTTTGGGCTACATGTCTCAAGATGAACAATCCTCTCCCCATTTTCCTAAAAAAGTGAAACTACAACAAACATCTACTCCTAACTTGTGAAAACAAAACGACGAACACAGAAGGAAGAACATAAACATGTCTCGTCCTTGTCTTTCCATGTATTCTTCAATTATGGGAACTACTTCCTCGTTCAGCTCGCTGTCCTACATACATTCGTCTGTGGCTTCTCGCCTCTGCTTGTCTCTAGGGGCACAAACGTTGCCCGTTTCACAGCAGGAGGCCCACTTTCAAAATTATAATTTGCTAGATCCGTGACAGCCTAGTTGTTTTGTTCACTATACAGGCAGGCTTTGTTCATTTGGGGTCTGTAGGTGAAAGCTGTTGTCTTAATAGGGAATGTTTCCACATTTCCTTTTTGTTTCTTCTTTCTATGTAATGGCTAGGACAAAAACTGTCGCCCACCCAATGCAAAGGAAATAGCCACATAATCATAAGGTCTCTTCGATTTGGCTGCACTTTCTGCACTAGTTCAAGAAGTGCAGCACGAGTTCTAGGCTGGCTTGCACTTGCCGAAATGGAAGCGCAGCTGCGGTGCAGCAATACGGCAGTGCCCATGTGTAGGTCGAAGAAGCGGGAAAGGTATGGCACTAGTTATTTAATGAAATGATGACAGTTCTTTGTTGAAAGCTTTATGGTTTATGGGGGTTTACCGTCCCAAAGTGACTCAGGCTGTGAGGGATGCCATAGCGAAGGGCTCTGGAAATTTCGACCACCTGGGGTTCTGTACCATGTACTGACATCACAATACATGGGCCTCTAGAATTTCGCCTCCATCAAAATTCGACTGCCGCGGCCAGCATCGAACCCGCGTCTTTCGGGTCACGGGTTTCATCCTGGCCGCAGCGGTCGAATTTCAATGGAGGCGAAATTCTAGGGGCCCATGTACTGTGCGATGCCAGTGCATGTTAAGGGAGCATAGAGACCTAATTTTGGTGGCATATTTTCTTCTTTATAATGATGCGGAAGACACTTCTATGCATGAATCACCATGTGGTATTCGCCTACAACCGCTAAATAATTTATAATCGAATATTTCTGTCATGCTGTTTCAGTTTCGGTTTCAACAGCCGAATGAGAGCTGTGACGTCAAAGAGAGGTTTCAGGTCATATGAGGCAGAGAAAAACTGCAATATAATTGCTGCTTAATCGTTTTAATTTACTGCAGTACTGAAGCCAGCCTTCCTCAAGAGCAGGAATGACAACAAATGTAGAAGCACCAATTATATTGCAGTTTTTCACGCCTCACATGACCTACAACCTCTCTTTAAGGTCACAGTCATCTTTCAGCTAGTGAAACTGAAACAGCACAAGAAAGAAATTCAGTTATATATTATTTAGCAGCCATAGGAGCATACCACATGGTAATCCGTGTATAATAATGCCTTACACCTCATTACAAAAAAAGATTGGCTTGGTTTATGGGGGTTTAATGTCCCAAAGTGACTCAGGCTATGAGGGACACTGTAGTGAAGGGCTCTGGAAATTTCGACCACCTGAGGTTCTTTAATGTGCACTGACATCACAGTACATGGGCCTCTAGAATTTCGCCTCCATCAAAATTCAACCCCCGCGGCCGGGATCGAACCCACGTCTTTTCGGTCAGCAGCCAAGCCCCATAACCACTGAGCCACCGCAGTGGCATCATTACATTAAAAAGAAGAAACCACGCACCCAAAAGTTAGGTGTCTATGCTCCCTTAAAGAACACCAGGTGGTCAAAATTTCCGGAGCCCTTCACTACGGCGTCCCTCATAGCCTGAGTTGGTTTGGGACGTTAAACCCCCATAAGCCATAACCTTTCAGCAAATAACTGTCAAATAGCTTGTACATACGTTCTCTGCTTCTTCGACCTACACATAGAGGAGGTGAGTGACTGTTTGAGGAGTCATAATGAAAACCTGAGCGGTCAAGTCGAGTCGCATGGGCAGCATTTCAGCGCTAATTCGTAAGTCGCCTGTGTGTATACATGCAACGATTTTTTTTCTTTCTGTGAAACGACCATTTCCTAGAGTAGGTTTATGGTAAAACTTCATTGCAATTTGCTGCTTGAAAATTCTTCCAAGAGTTTCAGGATTTTGGTGGTGTCGGCGGCATGCAGATGGTTGCAATTTCGTGACGACAGCAAGGCTATTGGACAATCGGGCCTGCACAAGACCATTCGTTTTGGAAGCGGCCAGTGCCAAGCTGCATTTGAACTGCCTGAGCTGTTGTTGCACGCTGCCGGCACCACCGCGGAACTTCACAGAACTAGTGCAGAGAGTGCAGCCAAATCAAAGAAACCTATCATGACCAATCTTAACAAAGTTGTAGTTTGGGCTTGTTCGTATAGCATATTAGAAGACATAGCGCAGCACAATGGGACAGAGAAAAGCACACAGGACAAGCGCTTATCCTGTGTGCTTCTTTTCTCTGTCCCATTGCGCTGCACTGTCTTCTTCTAATATCACCACAATGACCTGTCACACACTGCAACAGTGCCTTGTGAGCTTTATGCACCTCACAAGCTTCCAAACAGTCAAAGGACATCAAGCACATTGCCCACAATGTTCATCTCTTTAAGGGCTCTTTACACCATTAGCTCTAAAAAGGTCTTAAGCTTAGAGGCTTTAAAATTAAGCTTGCTTCTCCAGCTGCCTGTAAAGGGCAGCATTAATTCAACACTCTACAGACTGTCCCAGCCGCGGGGCTACAAAAAATCGGACCGCGTACAAAACTCATCGCACAAACGGTTAGTTCAACTGGACTGTTGTCAAAAGTTTCCCGCCTTTTTTCGGGAGCACGCAAAAGCTGGTAATTATGCGTGTTTTACATGACCATGAGTTACGTTGGGCTGGATTGACAAAAGGTATAAAACACGCTCAGCGCAAGCTCTTTTCTGTTGAACTGCACAGACCTTTTGAGCAGAACTTACGAAAAAAACAGATGAGTCTTTCCTTCCGAGCCTTTGGGCCAACTGCCGGGCAAGCGGGCTCAGCGCTAGTCCTGGGTTATCTGCTAACACAAAATATTCGGGCGCAAGGAAGTTGACAAAGGAATGCTGAGTGTCAGATAACGGGCAATCACTCAGTATGTGCATACCAAAAGATAGCAAGAACAAATTACTCACGTGCAACACGATCGCGCGCTCTTTCCGTCGACCGGCCATAATGCTACTGAAAGCAATGCTCGGCTCGGCCGCTCGGCTCAAACATGGCTCAAACAGCAAAAAATTTGCCAGACGTGACGTCTTTGCTTCAAACCGGATGCGACGTCATGGGTTGAAATAACGCTAGCGTTACAGTGGCTGGAATAGGGGAAGTGTGCCGAAGGCGCGGCCGCTCGCGTGTGCTTCCGCGATGCAACCGCGAGGCGGCGCTGGCGGTTGCTTACACGTCGCTTCCTACGGGCGTGCTATGCGTTTCGCGCTAGAAACGCGAATTTGCAGTGTTTATTTCGGTTCATAAATTAGTATATCCGGACTGCAATGTGTTCACTTGCATGCTACAATGGCAGTGACGATACATTACTATATCTCCGCCTTTCATCAGTTTTCGTTCGATAAAACTTGCTCACTCCTGCCACGGTAGTTGCGCTCTAGTTACTGCCCGAGCACAGTAGCGATACGCTGCACAGTGGCGCTCTTAATGCGATTCAACTTCGCCGCTCAGAAGACTGCCAAATGCACCCATCGCGTGCTATGGGCGTGAATAGGATATTTCGCGCACTCGCACTTTTTGCCATAAAAATCGGATTGTCGTTTACACTAGTTCTATGAAAAAAATTTTGCACAGCATAAATGCAGTAGTCGCGTTCGTGATAATTGATTCTTATTGAAGAAATGGCTTGAATTAAAGTGGATGTCCAACGCGTATGAAATTATAACTAGATGTTTCTCTGAGCGCTGATCATTATTTAATTGTAAAATAAGTATTGTGCTGGATTCGTCCAAATAATGTGATTAGTTTCATGCAAATAAAAGTGGAAAACATATGGTCCCTACTGTACATTCCTGATGGAACTGTTTATTGCTTTTACAATGAACAATAAATCATTCACCTGATAACAAATTTCATGGTAATTAGAGGTTTCTTAAATGTCACATTAGTTTCAGGTAGACTAGTAATATACAAAACACACTTCAGAGAACATTCAACAAGACATTGCTGAAGGCGCATCTCCACATGGTCCTCAAGTTGTTCTGCTAAGTTTCAGATGTTTTTCTCCCTTGTGGAAGTGCGGTCTTTGTCCAGAGACTTTGTGTAGAAGTGAAGACGTGTCATGATGAAAAACTTTACAATACTGCTAATCAGTGCTTCCTTATGGGCAACACAGCCAACGTGTGGCATTTTTTGCATGTGCTGCATAATCTCTGTGATGCTATCTCTCTGCAACTTGTTCCAGCTAAACCAAATGGTGAAAGAGTCCTCCAGTGCTTCAACAAAAGCAAATAGCTCACGTGTCGGATACAGCAGGCCGCCCTGGTCACAGAATGTTCGCTTCCCACGCATCAATATATGCAAGGGCTTTTTTCAACACATCTTCTTTTTTCGAGTTCGGCCTGAGTGAGCTTGATGGCACTCTCGATGTCATTGCATCGATCAGATTATGCATGAAGGCGACGAACTTTGCTGTAGCATCGGCGTGGTCACAGGAATCTGCAATTTCGTTCTTGTACGAAAACAAGCCATGCAGAACTTGTGGTCTAAAAAGGTGGAATGCCAAATTGACCTTCATTTTTTCAAAGTTATTAGGACTCAAGTGGACATTAGTTATTTTTGGCATTGCTTTCAATGTGGCTTGACACTTGTCATGGGCTATCTTGATCGGCCTTACGTCCACATGCCCCTCTGGTGTTTTGACGCCTGCCTTGATGAAGCCATTGCGGACACATTTTACTAAGTGTGGAAAGTCGGACAAGAAGAAAAGGCGTCTGTCATCTCCACAAGGATGGGCTGTCGATGGTTTGATAGCTTTTGAGCTTGCCGAAATGCGAAAATTGCGCCACATTGCCCGATTCCATGACGCCCCATCACAGGTGATGTATTCAACCTTAAGACCAGCATTTTCAGAAAGCAGCACAGCTTCCACAAGAATCTTCGAGAGCAACGGTGCTTTAACATTTCCCTTTGAAGCGAAAACACCAAGGATTTGATGCCATGATCCTGAAAGAGGCTGAAACATAATAACCAGTCCATGGTCACAAGTAACTGTCTTGTCAGCCTCAGGAGTGTAGGGGCCAAGGGCAACGAACCCGTCCACTTTACCAGAGCCGCTTGCAACGGCGAAGTTTTCTGCAAGCTTCATCTTGTCGACAATGAGGCAACCATGGCACTCAAATTCAGTCATCTCTTGCGTTTTTCTTGATATGCCAGAAAGCACTGCTGCATTGAATCCAAATCTGCTTTCGTATTTCTTCATATACTTCCTGAGACAAGTGCGGCTAGGCAGCACAAGTATATTTTGTTTTCTTACATGTTCTTAGAGACGTGCACTTTTCATGTGCATTATAATACATTCTAGCATCCACTCTGGATTATATCGCATCCCTTTGACAGATTTGCGGCTTCCAGCCTCAAAACACTGCATGATTGCTACTCTTTGTTTTTGTGGAAGCTTTTCGATCTTTTTTAGCACAGTACTTTCTTCAATATCCTCATTCTCCTGCTTCATTTGAATGATGGCTCGATCCAAGCATTTTACTTTGGCTCTTAAGACGTCTCACTGCTTCGGTTCTTGCCCTCAACTTCTTTCCATAACTGACATTTCGCTTCTTTTCCCGGCACCGTTGATTAATAAGCCTTCTCAAATACTTGCAGGCGACGCACCGCATCTCATTTTCACTGACGGCACCTTTGCACCGTATATGATAAAAGCCTTCGCTCCATTTTATCATTTTTGAGCAGCTAACACGGCAGAACTCAGTGAGTAACCCCGCTCCTGCGCAAACCTGCATGCTGTCAACCTCCTGCAGCACGGACGCTGGATCACATTTCTCGTCTATCGCTGTGAGTTCCACACCCCGGACGGACACCTGATGCTTGATAGCGGTGCCCTCGCTGCGGAACAAAACAAGCTTCTGAGCATGGAGGAGACCCATGTTCGGCCCTGGCAGGCACACACTATACGACACTGTTAGCGGCTCTTCACAAAAAACATGCTTTCCCCATTTATCTGATGGGAGGGTGACGTTTCTGGCATCCGAAGTTCTTAGTAGGTCCGGTTCGGCAGATGCGGGTGCTTCTGCTGAAACGTCGCTGGCCTACGGAACTGTTCGCCGCCTCTTCGAAGGCACGAGCTTGGCACGAGGGTCCAGTCGCTTCTTTGGGTTTCTCTTCTTGGGCACGGGCTTGGAGAGTTACTTAGGCACGTTCGGGAACTTCGTTGGAACGGCATCGGGCTGAAGGACCGGTCTGCTTCTTTCCAAACGTACCGTCTTACCTTGTATGTTGTGTTCGAAATGACGCAACACAAACTGAGGATCAAAATGAAGCTTGCAAACAGCGGCGTTCCGTACAAGGGGCTTGTCGGCTCTTGGGATATTCCTCTGCCACTTCAGAAAAAGCTCCTCGTCCTTGGGCACACCGAAAAGCGACAACTTCTCTTTGCACGATTTGTACCCGGTTGTGCAACCGGGCACAAAACAGTGGCTTTGACGTCGGCTCATCACATGCACATTTTCAACAAGCCAGAAAAAGCGCACAGCGTACGGAAACCACTCAAAACGACCCAAAAAGCGCTGAAAACGCCGGCAAATAGGCCTCCCATGCGCTCAGCTTGACGTTGGATGGATGGATGGATGGATACGGCTGAACTACATCGGGCGGTGGCTCAAGCCACCTAGCCATGTCTTGTGAAATTTTACTCCTGTCTTGCTTTTAGCCACCAATCAGATAACCTTCGCTTGGTTACTTCTAACCTCTTAAAATCCACTTTCCCTTCACTATCCCTAAACCCCAATGCCTTGGGTAAGTCAGCCCCGCTGCCTTCCGCTGTAGGGTGAAGCCCTTTACAGAAAAGTATCAAGTGTTCAGCTGTTTCCTCCTCTTCTCCGCACGCAATGCACAAAGTGTCTATCTCCTGGTACCTGACTCTATGGGCTCCGTGCGCTGCAGTTTGGCGAGTACTGGTGGCGCCCCCTGGTTAACAGACGTGGCGAAAACCGGACGCAGCGCTCTCTTTCAGTTTGCTGTCAGCTAGGCGAGCGGTAGGGTGTTTCCATCGAAGGCGAAAGGAAATTTCGCTAATTATGCCCAGCCCTGACGGAAAACCGTGGCAGCCGGTGCGGCACGAAACAAGAATTTGCAGCGCGCACTTTGTGGGCAATGAGAAAAGTAGCATTGCTTCGCACCCGGCCTACGTTCCCACCATATTCCCTCCGTCTTATGGGAAAGACGATGGAATGATGCCTAGTGAAAAACTACAGAGATACCTCAGGTAAGCACCACTGAAGGAAAGGGAATGACTATGTACGACCTGAGTCATACATACGTCTGTTGAAACCGATGAAATGGTGCGCTTGTTTTCTCTGGCGCATGACAACACGAAATGTATCCTTTTGATTTGAAGGTCTCAGCGTCGTGCAGCAGACCGGACGACTGCGGACAGTTCGGACGATGATGCAGAGGAAAGCGCTTCTCCATTACACGAACAGGAATGGTCACCAGATCCAGAATACGAATCACCATTGCTTTTCATTGAAGATGCACAAATACCAATGGAATAGGGTAGCACTCTCCGCACATCCGTGGTAAGCGACAGATATTTCATTTTTCAGGATAAAAAAAAAACAAGTATACAATATCTAGACAAAATTTCGCGATCCCCCTGATTAGAACTCGAGTTTTTTGTTTGCATTTGATGATGTTATGTTGGTTTTCGTTTGCTCCGGCCATATCGTTATTTACGTTTGCATTAGTTTCTGAATATTAAACCCTAGGCAATGGGCACATTGCCACCAAAGGAAATTTGGTGTCATTGTTTTTCTTGTGCTTTTCCATAAACTGCCTTTTCGTATGAATGTTTTCTTTCCTTCCTCGATTTTGCTGCTAAGCCTTCCCGTTTTCTACCTTAGGTTAAATTTTATGTCTGTCCCCGGCCGCAATATGTGGCTCGCATCGGATATCGCTAACCAGTCTTCTTTGCGTGTGCAGCTGACGCAGACCGACGGTCAATCATGCCAGGGCGCCTGCACCATTCTCCTTTCCATGACATCAGGTTGCATAGCTTCGACACAGGTGTGTCATATTACCACTGTGGATTCTTCAACCCAAGCAAATCCTACCACTGCATCTACAGCCACCGGCGAAGACGAGAGAAGTTGTGTGTTCCTTGGATACAGCTCCCTTTATGAAAGAAAGGATGCATTTGTGGAACTTTGTGGTGTGAGTGCAAATGCCTTTGCGTTGCTACTGTCAGTGTTGGCTCCGCTTTGCGTCAGGAGAGTTGATGTGCCAATCGCACAGAAGTTAGTTATATTTCTTATGAAGTTAAAGCTAGGTGTGTCCTTTTCTAGTATTGCAGTGCTATTTGGCATTCACAGAACAGCAGTGAGCCGCATTTTTTATTTTGTATTGAATAACCTCGTCACTGCAATGCAAAACTGGATACCGAATCCATCACTTGAACTTATCCAAGCGTCCATGCCTTCATGTTTTAAACGGCACTACCCGAGGTGCCGCTTCATAATTGACTGTACTGAACTAAACACAGAGGAGCCGCCAACTGATGACTAAACCGTTCATCAGACGAATTCAGCCCGGATTCAACCCAGGGCGCTTACTTTTAACCCCTTTGTCTCCGCCCTTAGCGGGGACAGCAACTAACAAGGTAACATTAAGCGACCCTGCTCACCAATCAGTGGTTAGAGAAAGGAAAATAAGGTTTCCGCCAACTAATCGCCGATTGGGGAACGAATATGGACTAAACAATGGTCAGGGAAAGGAAAACCAAAAATCTGCAATTCCCTCGACCAGCCAAACATTTGGGAATGGAGAGGTGGCAATCAAACACACAACCAGCACAAACACCACTACCATTTCCCACCGCACAGAAGTTACATTCCTAATTTGTTTCTTTCGCACACGCGCATGCCGAAGGAACGATCACTAAAGGTGGTGGGTTCTTCAGAGAAAAAAAAAGAAGACAGTCAAGGGAAAAATGCGCTTCATGGTCACTCGTTCCTACCCAGACGTATCTCCTGCATTCCCGAAGTTTCGGCAACCCCTTGACGCCGCACACATGCCGACAGATGTACCTGCCTAAGCTTCTTCAAGACGGGTTATGCCCGTGACGGCGCGAAGAACACAAAGGCATTCGCTGCACGATGGCGAGGCAGGGACGGGACGGGTCCCTTTGTGTGCGACGCGCTGATCACAATACAGCCGCCGCCTAATCCCCATCAGGCGTCCCTCTGATGCAAGTGACTTGACTGGTGCGGCATTCCTCGCGAACCCAAGGCCGACTGGCGCCACGGAAAGTTCTGCGAACTTCACAGCATTAATTTAATTAGTGCCTCCAGAAAATACCTAAAATAAAAGTCCTCTAATTTTGGTACGTACTCCGCAAGAAACGCTTCGTCTTTTTCCACGTTAATTGCTATGCTCCTCTGAGGGGAGTACACATAAAGCAAAGCGGTGTCAATCCTCAGGATGTAAAGCATTATCATTATCTGCGTGTAGTAGGAGTGCGTTTTTCGCAGTTCTAAGTGACCATTCACATAGTGAATATATGGCACATTGCTGATTTCGTTATCTGGGTCAACCAGACACTTGCTCCTCAAACTATAAGGGCACTTAATTTCAATAAGTTGAAGTGTGCTGCCGGATGTTGCAATGCCGTCTGGACTGCAACACAACCATGGCTGCTCGGCATCGATGATGAGCCCAACCTGAAAGTAATCGAGAGTAAATGTAGCATGGCTTCATTAGGCTTGTACTGAAGTTACCTCGTGTATTTTCGTCCCAAGTGCCAGCTCCAACTCCTGTCTGGCCATTTTTTCCATTTTCTTTCCTGCGCCATCATGTGGAAGAGAACTGCATCACACCTTGCAAAGACACTACTGCACAGTGTTATTTCAGCCACTGTACTGGACACTTTAAATAAACAAATATATTAGGCAGGGCACAGCACATACCGTATGAGGTTGCAGCACTTGAAAAGGGTCTTTGCGAGGCAAGAACATCAGCTAAGTATTGGAACTCAGCTGTTCTTGTTTTAATCCGGTGCGCAGTCGAACTGCTCACGCGCATTTGTCGTTCTTGGTGCTATCTGGATCAGCAATTGCATAGTTTGTGCTCAGAAACAAAAACAGCATATACCATAAATAAATAAATAAAGCAATAAAAAACAAACCGTTGAACTGCTGCCTGGCCTTTTGTAATCAGGGCTATCTCAATTATCTCTGAGACTTTTTTGCACAACCTTTTTGTAGAAGGAATACTCTTTTTCATTCAAATTACGCTCCATGTCGAGCCTTCTCATTTTCATTGGGGAAATCTCTGCGATTTCAAGCATGGTATAAAGCCGTCGATTCCCGCTGACCAGGGCATTCACTAGCTCTGCTTCACAATTTTGTTCCCTCTCTGTCAGTTGTGATGCCACTGGTCCGTTTTTATGCATTTCAGCAGGGCTGCTTTCCGTCCTTAAAACATGCCTGATTGAGCAGTTCAGGTCCGCAAATTTAGCATGAACAACTGCCGGATCAAGGGGTTGTAGGTTTGGGGGTTGCCGGGACGGGCCTGCGCAAAAACGTACACAAACATAGCGCAAAATAAATGTTGAATGGACACAAAATTTGTAATTCTCACCTGGAAACAATTCCTCAATCTTTTTTTTTTGTGTGTCCAGCGTTGGTTTCGACGGTTTGCGCCATTCACACGGAAGGTCCGTGCATGAGCTATTCTCGTGGCTATTGACGAAGATCGCCAGTGCTGCAGCATGCTTACACCATCCACGGACCCCAGCTTTGCAAGTGCAACTGGCCCTCGCGATCTCCCTTGGGTTTCCTGAGAGCTTATAAACAACACGCCTGGTTATTTTAGTCCTCCTTAGAACAGTGCTGACCGCAGTAAATTTTGCTTACCTCAAGGCGAATGTCGTAGTCCGCATTTTTCATTTGCGCGACGCACTTGCCGATGATGTCGGAAGGCTTCGTTGCGCCGACTGCTTCCTCTTGAACGCCATACACATGATTGCTTTCATACAGCCGTCGCCCACTTTTTAAACTCTTTCTTTTAAAATACACATCAAGGCTTTCAATGCGTTGAAATCCGCAGAAAAGCAGGCGTTGGCTCTCGCGCGGTGCCATTCTCACAACGATGGTCAGAGCGCGTCTACGATGTGGCCGGGCCGGTTGACAAAAACGCACTGGGCGTCCGGTTAACGCGGGGACAGCCGCAAGGCGGCGCTGGCGATGCGGTTACAGCAATAGCTTCACTTGAGCAAGGAGAGTGGGAAAGGGCAGAGAAGAAGGTTCCTAGTGGCACATCAACAGGACCAGATGGTATCCCGATTATGTTGATAAAGAAGTTAGGACCAAAATCCAAGCAAACATTAATACAGGTAGTGAACAAAATGATAGTGGATGAGAAAGTCCCCGATGAATGGCGATTAAGTAGAATGAACATGATATATAAGGGAAAGGGGGACAAAGCAGACGTAAGTAACTATCGCCCCATAACAGTGACGTCTGGTTTACAGGGTGGTGATGCAAATTATAAAGGATAGACTGCAGGCTTGGGTGGAGAACGAGGGGGTGCTAGGGGAACTACAGAATGGGTTCCGGAAACAAAGGAGGTTAGAGGACAATCTATTTTCATTGACACAGTATATAGAAATTGCGGAAAAGGAACATAGGCCCTTATTGCTAGCATTTCTGGATATTAGGGGAGCCTATGACAACGTTACTCAGGAGCATTTGTGGGACATATTGGGCACATTGGATGTGGAAAATGGAGTAATTAATCTTTTAAAAGATATATATAGAGGTAACAGAGTGCTCATAAAATGGGAAAAAAATGTATCAGGGCCTGTAGAGATACAGCGGGGGCTTAGACAAGGATGTCCTCTGTCCCCTTTGTTGTTCATGTTGTACCTGCAAGGTTTGGAGGCCAAGCTAGAGGGGAGCGAACTAGGTTTCAACCTATCTTTTTTCAAGCAAGGGGAATTGATTAAACAGACATTACCGGGACTAATATATGCGGACGATATAGTGATAATGGCTGACAACAAGGAAGACCTGCAGAAGTTGTTAGACATATGCAGTACAGAGGGAGATAGATTAGGCTTCAAGTATAGTAAGGAAAAATCTGCAGTCATGACATTTAATGAAGAGGGCGGCGAGCATAGAATACAGGAGTTCGTGCTAAAAGTAGTGAATGAGTACAAGTATCTTGGGGTGTGGATAAATAACAGTGTTGAGTATCTGACAGAGCATGAAACATATGTAATGAATAAAGCTAGTAGGAATGCAGCTGTCATGAAAAATAGGGCACTGTGGAATTACAATAGGTATGAGGTGGTAAGAGGGATCTGGAAAGGGGTGATGGTCCCTAGCCTGACCTTCGGGAATGCGGTCCTGTGTATGAGGCCAGATGTTCAAGCAAGGCTGGAAATTAGGCAACGGGGAGTAGGGAGGTTAGCTTTGGGAGCACATGGCAATACACCAAATCAGGGGGTACAGGGTGATATGGGATGGGCGTCTTTCGAGAGCAGAGAGGCTAGCAGTAAGATAGCATTTGAGGAACGATTGAGAAGGATGGAGGAAAAGCGGTGGGCTAGGAAAGTTTTCAGATACCTGTATATGAAGAATGTTGACACGAAATGGAGAAAGCGAACTAGAAAATTGACAAGCAAATATCTGGACAGCAGTAAGGGGGCAAATCAGCAATTATCGGTTAAGAAAAAGGTTAAAGGAACAGAGAGAGCTTTGTGGAAAACAGGGATGCTGACGAAATCGGCACTAGAAACATACCGGACCTTTAAACAGGAAATTGTCAAAGAAAATATCTATGATAATTGTAGGGGAAGTTCTTTGTTGTTTGAGGCCAGGACTGGAGTTTTGCGGACTAAGACGTATAGAGTCAGGTACCAGGAGATAGACACTTTGTGCATTGCGTGCGGAGAGGAGGAGGAAACAGCTGAACACTTGATACTTTTCTGTAAAGGGCTTCACCCTACAGTGGAAGGCAGCGGGGCTGACTTACCCAAGTCATTGGGGTTTAGGGATAGTGAAGGGAAAGTGGATTTTAAGAGGTTAGAAGTAACCAAACGGAGATTATCTGATTGGTGGCTAAAAGCAAGACAGGAGTAAAATTTCACAAGACATGGCTAGGTGGCTTGAGCCACCGCCCGATGTAAAGGGTTCAGCCGTATCCATCCATCCATCCTGCTGGCGCCACCATACCAGCGCACGGAGCCCATACGTGGCTGCGTTCCAATACTCTAGACGTCTAACAAGACGTCTAGTGTGACGTCTAGGAAGCAGTCTACATGTCCATGTATTGGAACTTGTCTACTGCTCCCGCCGCCTCGCGGCATAATAATGTAACTAAAGCTTATGAACAGTTGTACTACTATTTTTCACAAAGTGAGCAATAACGACAATTAAAAACGTGTTTTCAATAAGTTTACACATTTCTTCTGCAATGACTTTGCGCGTAAACCGGACTGGTGGATGTGCCTATCGGTCAGTCTACTTGTAGCAGACGGGGCCGCTCTCCGAAGACGACGCTAAAGAGATATGCGATTATTCTTTTATTATTGATGCTCAACTGTACATGCTCCTCGAACGTGCTCGTTCAGACGGTCCTGTAAACATAAGAAGGAATACGAAACACTGTAATCAATATGCGCGAAATGCGATACGGCTAATATACACTGCAACAGGAAAACACATACGTGACATTAAACCTGCTGTCTGCCCTACGTGGCACTCGGAGACAGCGAGAGACCTAAATACAGCAGCGGTCTTTAATCCTGCAAAGACTAAAATCAATTCGCAACATGCCGGTGTATTTGTTCTGAAGTGTAGAGATGAAAAAGAATGCACGCGAAAGAGTTGATGCAACTAATACAGCAACAGAAGAACACATTTGTTAACCGTCACGCCAGCCGTCTTAACGCCCGTCGAGGAAACCAACGACAGCGACGAGTATTCTCTAAAATCAAGGTGCTAATTAAGACGATGCCGGATCACGTAAACAGACCTACAGCGTCCGCTGCTGTAGCAAAGCTCTCAACTGCACGATTTTCTCCTGCGTGATTCACTTCTAGGAATCGCACGTCCAGAAAGATTAATTAGCCACTAGTTTGCGTACCAAATAACATAATGGAATGACTCACATTTTTCCTTTCCTATACTCCGTGTACAGTCCGACGCCCGCAAGAGCACGACTCGCTCATCTGCGTACATTAGCTCCGCCATCTTTAGACAGCAAGTTAGCCTGCATCGATGCGGACTTCGGCGAAGCAGTCTTATGAGACTGCTTCGCCGAGAAATGGAACGCGTCCCAAGATGGCGGCTGTCCGGCTAGACGTCTAAGTAGCTAGGGAGCCTACATACATGCCGCCTGCCGCCTGGCTTAGGTTGGTGACATCTCTCCCAGTGTTGCCGAAAACGGCCGCTAAACATGACGGGCAGCCATGTTGTTCCCCTTGAAGAGAGCATCCCCGGCTTTCAGTGGCGTGGTCGCTGGGGCGATCTACAACATTAGTTTATATTCTAGTTTATCGGCGTTTCTTTCGAAGTTAGTACCAACAGATGACGCCGTTCCGACGACATAGAGCAGTTCTCAGCGACGGTGCATTACACTCCGAACGGGTCTCTCCTCTGCGCGCGTCATCGCGCCAAAAGGCAGCGCTTATCAATTACGTAAAAAGGGTTCCTCCTCACGATGAGCACTAACCGAGCTTAGGTGTTGGGCGTTCAGAATTTAATGTTATGACGGTAATCAAAAGATTACGCAGGCCCACTTTTTAATGCTTATCAATTACTTGGTTCATGCGCGGCCTGTACAGAATGTGGCCGTAGTGGCTGTGTAGCTTATGTCGGGCATAATCGCCGCAAGTGTTCTATCGTTGGATAGCATATGTCGAGTATAATTGCACCGGAGTAATCGCAGGTCTTAATTACCATTAATTATTTATTTGATTTAAAATTGAACCTAATGCTATAGCATCGTCATATATCGTTGAAAGGTCTCGATGAGTAGAATCGAAAATGTAACGGTAAACCGAGCTAACGCTGGTCTATGTAGGTTCAAAATAAAACCACGCAACAGAAGCAAAACAGTAGCACCTAATGCTTATGCATTCACAGCACGGGAAGAGACTTAAGTGCCCCAGTAGTTCTATTACCGACATCACAATGGCATTTGCGTGTGCAATGTACCATTAGTTTGTGCATTTTGCTCTTCTGTGAGCAATTACACATGCTCTACGCAATGAGCTATGCAACCCCATACTAGCACACTGTAGCTTCAGCAAAAGGTATAAACATACTTAAAAAAATTTAGGGAATCTTCAGGCTGATGTTAACAAATTAAGATCGAGTGTTGTAAGCGTCTTAGTTTTGTACAGATTGCCATTGAGTTAACATTAAAGCAGTGCTTCATTTCACATTGCCTACCATTTTTCCACGTGTGCTGAGAAACTAACTTACACAGGGTGTTCAGTAGGAGGCTCAAATGTTCAGAGTGTAACATGAGACTTGCTGGAATGGAATCAGAGAAAGAGGAGCAATACAAACAATGGGACAAGTGAGAAAACCTAAAATCAAGAAACCAAATGACATTTTCAGACGCCTTCGTGTAAACATTCAAGAAGCTTCTTTTATTGCCGACACACTTCTGGCAACTGTCAATTAAAGGGGAGGTGCTCATATTCTTTCTCAAGCAAACTGACAGAATATATAAGCATCCGCAGCCAGCTAAAGTGCATATGAAATTACATTCTTCCATTATCAGCATCTGTGAAACCAGTGAAATTTTTGTACACATATCAGTCACTCCTGTAAAACATATCTGGTGCGCACACTGATGGTGTAATTGCAAACAGGCTTATTATTTTTAAACATTGACCGAAGTAAAGCAGCTTCGTTGCTCAATGAACACTTCTACATAAAACAAAATATACTGATAGCCATGAACAAATTGCATGAGTGCAGTACAGAGGACACAATAAATGGGCTAAATTAGCAGGACTAGTAATGCAAACAACTCAAATGATAATGAGAAACACCACGGCAACTCTGTGGGAGCGTATGTTTTACAGCCCCTAAATAATGCAAGGCATGGTAGTGATGCTCCAGCCACAAAAATAAGACTGTTACGCACTTCACAAAAGACTTGAAACAGTGGTTTACACATTTGCATCTAGTTCCAACACTTGCTCCTAAAAACTTCACCTTTGATGAACACACTAGTGTCACGCACTGTAAATCAGTTTGCTATTTCCAAATGCTGACTGAAGCAAAGCAGCTTCATTGGTTAGTGCACACAATCTGCAAGCAACAGCTTGCTACAGAGAGGTGACATAAAAATATGCTGAAAGACGTGAACAATTTACAGGCGAGCAAAGTACACACGACATACACAGTGAAAGTGTCAGAGTGCTATATTCGGGTACAACCCAAGGAAGTAGTGGCAGATGCCCCCCGACCGTTTCCCTCCAGCCAATAGCAGTGACCGATTTTCATGACAACGCGGTCAATCCGATTAAGCCACGGTTAACTGCCGTTCATCTGCCACTCCCAGCGATGCAACTTCCCAGCATTAAACATGGTGTCATGAAAATCGGTTGGCGCCATTGGCTGGATAGAATTCTTTAAGGACATCTCCCCTATTTTCTTCAGTTGTGTCAAACTATAGAAAAACAACGAAAGCAAGGCCAAATCATTAACTAGCTGACTGCAAGCATCTAAGCATATGATGTTACCATCCTTCTCAGAGTTCAGACCAGGTTTGTTGCGGCACATGTTTTGCTAGACATTCCATCCACCCTCTGTGCATGCTGCTGTCGTAGATGGATCCTCAGTCTTGTCCTCACATATTTTGTCAGGAGGACCTTCCCTGCCTGAGCATGATGTGTTTCACAGCAACCTAAGTTCAACTTGACAGCCTTGCACAGGGCATTCAGAATGCTAGCAAATGGGGTTTTGAGCACCATGATTTCCTTCATATCTGCAAAAGTCTTAAACTGCTCCTCACATTCTATAAGGACATTAATCACTGCTTGCGTTGGATAAATGAGGTTCTCAGAATTTTTCACGTACTCTTTAAGCTTAATAAGATTGCTATACTGATTTGTAGCATCTCCAACAAGGGCATTTTTGCAGTCACTACAGTTACCAATGGACTTCATGACAGACTTGACCAGGAATCCGCCTAGATAAGCAAGAATGTCACATTCTGCTTCTGTGAGAGCACACACAAACAGGTTTTCTAGCTCTTCAGGCTCTTGGTTTTGTCCTTCATGTCTCTGGATAGTTGGGTCAAGGAGGTCAGCTAGATGCAAGCTGTCATCAACCTCGTAGCTAGAATTTGTAGGTGTGTGCATGAACTGTCCAACACAAATCAGCTTCAGTGCACACTTAACGTCGTATGTACTAGGGACCGGCTTCTTGAGTCTCAACACAGAGAATATGTTTTCGAGACAATCTTGTACGAGCCGGCCAAGAAGCACATACTTGTAGCTTTGGTTGTCCAAGAGGTCTTGCGACAGGCTGAGAGCAACAGTGGTCGATGCCAGAAGGCCAGCTTGTGAAGGCTTCCAATGTGCCGTTGCTCCCATTTTCATTTGACGGAAAGTGCTGCACGTCAGTTCCAAAAGCGCAGTGGCCTCTTTATGCTTTGAAGGATCTATATCGCTCAGAGCAACAACCGGATGTCTGGCCGACATAAGGGTGTACCACCTGCTCACGAGGTTAAAAAACCACGCTGTAGCCTCTGCTTCGGGGGGCAAAATTTTTTGTTGGATTAAATATCGGATAGCAGCAGGAGCCTCACGGAACAATTGCACAGCAATGTTCACTTTCATGGTAGTGAAATGTCCACTGCTGATGTGGATTTCCGACAGCCTATTTGCAATCTTCAGCTCACTTTGACAGTCGTACTTCAACACTGCTTCAACATGCTCCACCTTGACAGTGCCAGAAGGAAGACTTTGTTCCTTAACAGTTTCTTCACCCAGAGTGAATTCTCCCACTCGGAGTAGTTGGGCACGGATGTTCTTCAAGACGTGGGCGGGGTCAGCCATAAAGAATAGTTGCCTGCCACGGAGGTGCGGGTGCGGAATACAGCAGACAGTCTGTGACTTTCTGTGGTTGGACAAGCCAAGCAGGCGCCAAACTGCACGGTTGGCAGCTCCCATGTCACTTGTGACAACAAGCACTCTAAGCGAGATTTGAAAACAAAGCTCAATCAAGTGGAACACAATGTCCTTCAAAATAGAGCCATCTATCGACCTTCCAGTGAAGTGATAGGCGATAACCTGTTTCCATCTCGTGTTCACGCCACCAACCATGAACACAAGAGCATGGTTGGCAACATCTGTAGCGGACTCCGGCAATGTAGTGCTCCCAAAAAAGCAATCAAGCGAGCGATCGTGGTCAAATCCTTGGGAGATTTCCATCTCATCCATGAAGAGCACACAGTCTTTTTCTATGTCTTGCATTGTGGCTACTTTGGATTTCAGGACATTAAAAACTTCATGAAGAACTCCAGGCAAAAATTTAATATTTTGAAGCCTTCGTATTAATGTCCTATTGCATGGCAGTGGATATGATAATGATCTTAATAATTCATAGCCTGCTGTTCCACATGCGTGCTTTATTTGAAGGGCCTCTCGAATAGTCTTCTCAGACCACTTAAGGCCCTTCGTAGTTTTCACCGTCAAAGCCCTTCTCTGGTCGTGTTTGAGGAACGGTAATTGTTCCAAGGTTATCATTTTTTGTTGTGGCGACTGTGACTTCTTTACAAGACTGCGCAGTTTTCTCTTTGTTTGCTCGTGAAGCCTCTGTAGGTTTCTGTACTTTTGGGCTAAGTCCTTATTTCTCTTTCTCAGCTCAGCATTCTGTCTTTGAAGAGACAAGTCAGTTGAAGCCGTACTTGAACCAAGTGTGAATGCAGCTTGAGGTATTTCTTTACTTGATCGCTCATTACTATGCTGTGACCTTTCAGCGCTTAAGGATTCGGCCTCCATGGGTGAAGCTGCGGGCAGAGGAAGTCGACTTGCATCAGTGGAATCTTCCCCACTGGCTTTATCTGTTCTCAGAAAGGAATGGGCAACGCTGTCTGCATAGATAACAGTGTCGACAGCTTTGGGCGGCAGCAAGGTGGTTGTTAAAGGTAGATCATACCCTGGTACCTGAGCACATTGTAGTGGACTGACAGTGTCCTGGGAACTCATGCTGTCACTCACAGCCGAGTCTTGTGTTTGTTCGGCTGTTGATGCGAAGACAGGCTCTAGAGCAGCACTACCACATGGTTCATTTCCGGTGGGGTCAAGTACTGGGCTTTGCGTTGGCGTGGCCGGACGAAAGCAAGACCGCTTCTTCGGAGGCTTCCGGTGTTTCGGGATGGCTGAAATAAAAAATTCAGTCAATAGGGTAGTACTACACTCAAGAACTGCAGAAATTCTGCATTTACAGAAGAGCAACCTAGTACCTGCATAAAACTTCCAAATAAACTTCAGGAGTAGTAATATCAGTTGGGTTTTAAGATCCCAAAGCTGTACTGGGGGGCTTTAGATTTCGTACCGCCAGTGCATATTTAACAGCGTCGGAAAGCATGCTACAACTGGCAATGATTCAGTCGTGCAAAATTGTGCTCAACAGCAGGTTGTGTTAGCAGCTGAGGTACCATTGATGCAACTAGAATTACTAATCGTCCTGAATTTTGCCATTTTAGCTTCTGTGCCAGGTGACATAGAACAAATGAGACAGCACAGTATGCAGTCTGCTTTAGGATATTTGTTTGATTCTAGACGCCCCCTTTCTCGCAGGCGTCGGGTGAATTATAAAGAAAAAACGATGCTATACAAAGTATAAACACACTATAGGTGGCCTTGTGCTCTTTGAATACAAGGCTATATCTGTGTGTTACGTTTTGGATCTTAGTATCATATATATGAGTGCATTCAATGTGTAGAGAAGATAAACAGTAGTCCCTTAGGGAAGCAGTGGGTGTTCAAGAAAAGCAAATATAGTAGGGGTAGGCAGAGAGTTAGGTGGCAAAAGTTTTGTTTAGTGCCATACTTTATACCTTTATGGCTTACACGGAAGATTTCAATTGTCATTCATTCATTTTTTTTTCAATCTACAGTGAAAAATGAGCCAGAGGTAATGCAGAAGCCGTTAAAACACGGCTTAAGGTGATTTTATGTTTGAAGGTGCTGTTCGAATGCATGATCCTACAATAACGTGCAATATACATATTTTTTTATGCCCGCGATTTAGTTTTACAAGAAATGAATTGCATGGATCCCAACAAATTTCTAGCTAGGGATCTAGATGCTGATGCAAACATGCGCTGTAGGAATGCTTGGATATAAAAGCCATATCAATAGACCAAGAAGTTTGTGTGGATAATGTGGCCACAGATGGCACAGGAACCGGTTAAAGGGAAGTCAGTAGGATAGGCTTCGTCCTGCTATGGACCTTGAAATGCTGATGGTGATGAACCTTTCTTTGCAGCCTTCTAAAAGCAGATGAGCGCACATTTTTGAGCTTGCACAAAGCAACCACAGCACTACCGTATACGTGTAGACAAATTTCTTTGCAAACATTTCATATGAATGAGGCAGAGTTGTATTTAAGAGATGGATCAAAATTAGAAGCTTACCTCGATAAGTAAAAAGTGTGGGAACCGCATCTGGCCTTAGCTTCTTTAAGCCATCCTGTCTGTTTTGCTCGAAACTTGTTTCTTCAAAATGTGCCTGAAATGAATGGCAGCAAGTACTTCATAAGCATCAAGAAGTATATTCATACCTGCACATAACTGTGACAAATGCTGCAAACCGGAACATGACTAGCGTTACAACTACAGAGCTGTTTCTACCTGCTGTAATGTTTTCACATGCTGTCTTTTACCAGGCTATAGTGCCAAGCTAAAAAAACTGGATAAGGGCTTCCTAAAGGCTTCATATGCATGCCAGTAACCGGGCATATACAAAATGTGTTCCTTTAGTCTGATCTTGGGTTTCCAATCTTTTTCTACCGAATAGCGTCGTACAGCAGAACGGTGCCTAGATAACCAGACCTGACTGAAAATAAGTTCCTCCGACCACAGCGCTCACGAAACAGCGAACGCGTACAATGTCAGAGAGATGTAGAAATTTATTTTCACTACCTCAGTCATGTTCTCTGACATGAGTCTTGGCGCATGTATTACAGCGCAAACAAGGAAGCGGGCGCCAATATATCGTGAGTGCACTCGCGTGAGAATTACAGTCAGCGAGGGCGAATGCGAACCGTTGCTTCTCGCCCTTGGTGCTCGAGACACGCCGCCAGCGCATCTAAAAACTAACGAGAAGATTGCACCCACGCCCGCAATGCGTAGCCTGTTATCAAACCCACGCCGCGCACGCCGTTCGAGGCGGCCGTGGTTTAATTATCGTAAACGTGAAGCACAGTACACCAAACATAACAAGCGAGCAGGTAACAAAAGAGAAAAAGGTACGGTACTCACAGAACATATGCGAGAAGCAGCAGTGGGTTCCCAGCAGTCTCGCTTTACTTGTGCCAGCCAACGTTTTCTTCGGTTGGAGTCAGCCGGGAAACGAAACATCCGTGTGCCCTTCCTGCAGTGGTTCGAGCACTGCGGAACGCAACACCCGGGCATTGCTGCTGCGTAAGCTTCCTGGCGCACTTAGTGCAACAACCGACAACATATGACTGTCCCACTCAACGATGAACGGCGATGAAGACGCAACTGCTGCAGCAGCTAATGCGCGCCTATGCACGGCGGGGAACAAGATGGCGCGGCGTCTTCCCGTAACCATGACAACACACGCGCTGGCAACATGGGTAGAGTGTACTAGAATGTTTTGAGTGGAAGGAGCGGAGACCGGTTCTATTGTTCGCCGAGGCCCCCGCTTGTGTAGAAAGTTGCGGCGGCGCTGTCGTCGCCCGCACTTGAAGACCCTTGCTTGCTGTGAATGGTTGTTGTGCTTGGTTTTGGCAGTTCTTCCTACCGAGAAATCTGTGCTGGCCCGCTCTTCACCTGTGATGCCTCCCAAGCGACGTCTAAATCACTGCTACGCGCCAGGGTGCAAGACGGGATATGCTCGAACTGGACATAACCGCAAGCTCTCCCTTTTCAAAGCTCCTGCTGACGAAGAACGGCGACTGGTTTGGCAACGGAATTTACACAGGTCTGACAAAGCACTCGACGTCGACTGTGCAGTGTGTGAGCTGCATTTTGAGTCGCGTTTCATAATAAGAGACTATGTGCACATTGTGAATGGTGCTGAATTGCGAATTCCTAGAGGATCACCAACTCTTTCCCCGATGCGGTGCCGACAATCTTGCCGAACTTGCCCAACTACCTGAGCGTGAAAACACCGGCACCGAGGCCAGAGAGGAAACGACGACAAATAGTGACTCCTGAAAAGAAGATAAAGCGTCGTCGCACGGATGCTTTATCTCCTACTCGATCAGACGACATTGATCGTGGTGCAGTAGGACAAGAAGGAAACGATGCTAGTGCTGACTGCGTTGGTCTAGGTGATCTTCGCAACCTCGCACTTCCTTCGAAGTCATGGACACCGCATGAATTTCCAAACTTTCCTGGAGTGTCATACGTGGCCTGCACATTGGACTCCCGCTCAAACGAGCTCGCAATCGACAGAGCCGTGTTTTTTGATTGCTCAAGCCAGGACAGCGTCGAGTGTAAAGTGCTTGTGTCAGAAAAGCTGGTAAATAAGTGTCGTTTGATGACCATGCAAGAAGCAACAGAGCTCTTGCAAAGTACTGCAAACATTCCTGTGTGCTGTGGAGCGGCGGAAGCGTCGTTTGTGGCTGCGTGTGAGCTCACGAAAGCTCTTCATGCATAAATCCAGTCAAGAAGAGGAACCCTCTTCAGTGTGAACTGCTCAGGGAGATCACCAGATGCTGGTAATATTGAAATGTTCTTATTTCATGAAATGTAGAGCACAGGGGATACATTTAAGTAAAACTACCCCAAATAAGCAATTTATATCGCCATACCTGCTTCAGCAAGTTTTATCATGTGACAAGAAATATTAAAGAGTACTGTATCACATTTTGTAAGGCAATTTAAGGATCAATTTTTTTTGTATTTTTTACAGGGTTGCCTTGCATACACTGCAAGTACCTCCGCAAGACCCTACAGACGAGAAAGTCACGCCTGAAATGCCGAGTGACAAAAACTACTTGCAGCAATTTGTGCAAACTCCGAGCGTCGAACAAAAAAGCTAAGAGACTTGAATCAAAGGTTAAAACACTATGTTGTGTTATCGCTAGCATGAAGAAAGCTGCTGCAGCCACCGCCGAGAGCATTCTGCAGGACAGAATTCAATCTTTGACCCCTAAGCAACAGCTAGCTGTAAAACAGTGCTTTCAAGCTGCAAAGAGAAAAAGCACTCGAGGCATGTCATACGACAAAGAGTGGATGCTTGAGTGCATTCTCCTGAAGATGCGAAGCCCTGGCTTTATGAATACATACGCAGACAAAACATCCTCGTGCTTCCAAGCAGATGTACCATCAGAAAGTATTTGTCAAATTACATGGGCAGTTTTGGGTTCAATCAGAACATGCTGGAAGCACTGAAGAAGAAAACCTCTGTAATGGACCCTTTCAGGTGTCACGGCGGGCTGATTGTAGACGAGATGTCTCTATCCGAGCACCTCTCCATTGACAGTGCTGGCAAAGTTGCTGGCTTCGTGGACTTGGGCCCTTACACACCGAAGGAGCAGGTACATCTGCGGTCAAATCATGGGCTTGTGGTTATGTTCGTTCCTTTAGTTGGAAAGTGGACTCAGATCTTGGGCACATTTGCAACCCATACCAACATCAAAGGAGATCTTCTTGCAAAGATTATCCTTGACGCCACAGTTCTCGCTGAGCAAGCCGGTCTGTTTGTTGATTATGTGACATGTGATGCTGCGCCATGGAATCGGAAGATGTGGCGAGTGATGGGTGTGAAGGCAACAGCAAAGGAAATAGTAGCAAAGAGGGTCCACCCATTGGACAACAAACGTTTCCTACATTTCCTGTCGGACTTTCCTCATCTGGTGAAGAACCTTCGCAACCGGCTTCTGCAAACAACCTTCGACACACCAGACGGAACAGTAAGTTCATTTCTCATAATAAACAATGGTAGGCATCACTATAGCTTTGGTGCACCATGTTTTGCGCCCTGGCGCAGGCATGACTGTCTATAATATGGCTATAAATTGTGTTGAGCGCTTGTGGTTCATATGAGCATGAACATTTTTATTTTGCATTGCATCACAACACAAGATGTAATAGGTCATTTCTGTTCGTCCTCATTTTGATTTTTTCATATAGGTATCCCTGGAGCCACTTAAGGAAGCCCTCAATCTAGACGCAAACAATATAACACTGAAGGCAATGCCCCGACTGACAAAAGTGCATCTTGAGCCTAACAACTTCGAGAAGATGAGAGTGTCCTACGCTTTTCAGCTGTTCAGCTCGGACACTCTAAGAGGCCTGCATCTCTACAAGCCCCAGCTTGAAAAACGTTGTGTAAACATTGCAGCAACACAGATGTTTTTCCGGTGTGTATTGCTAATTCAGCCCTCCTATTGATATTCGAAATTATCATCTTGCGCTTGCTTTTGCATTCTTATCCTGTCCCTTTGTAAAAGGCCTATTTATTCCAACATCCAAAAGTGACATGGGTTATACGAGATCACCACTTAGGGATTTTTAAAGGGCACTCATGTTGTACAGCACATGGGCTATTTTGCATTTCACGTTCTTCGTCGAAGTGCAGCTACTGTGGCTATAATTCAATATAGTATTGCCATTTTTTTCAATGCTTAGATGTTTTTGGCACTTTCTTTATCTGCAATGTCACATCATTTTCATGATTGATACCGTCAATTCAGCAAACTTAAAACCAATTATGGTTACTTTTCTACAGGAGGATGGAGTCCTTGATCACCACAATGACGTCACGTTTCCCATCTGAAGCACTGAAGCCAGACTCACCTGCAGCGCAGGAGCTTGTGAATTTCCTGGACTTCTTGAATAAGTGGGAAGCTCATGCAAAGAAGGGGAAGTTCCTGAGTGAATCAACAGCTGAAGGACTGAGAGTCACTCTTACAAGTACCTTGGAGCTGTTGACTTATGCACATTCAGAGCTTGGCTTTTCATATGTGATGACATCACGCCTGAGCCGAGACAAGCTCGAGAGCACATTTGGCATAGTAAGGCAGTCGTCGGGGTGTAATGCCCACCCAAGCCCACAGCAATTCCTAATTACCATCAACTGCCTCAATTATTATAATCTGGCAAAGAGAGTCTCTGGGTCAAATGTGCCTGAGGTTATGGTTAGCTCGCTTCTTTCAGTCAAGGACCAAGCGGCAGGTTCACAAAAGGAGCAGAAACTTATTGATATGCTGATCAACATGGGTAATCTTGATGAGGCAGAAAGAGTTCTTAGCAACAAAGAAGCTATGACAGAACATTGTTATAACAATCAGAGGACTGACTCAAGGCTTACGTACTATATTGCAGGGTACGTGGCAAGGAAGTGCGTCTTGAAAACAAAATGTCATGTGTGCATGGATCAGCTTCTGTTACCAGCTCCCGATGGCAAAAATTTGACTGCGGCCACATTTACAAACGCATGCGATTTTGGTGGCTTGCTCTACCCCACATTGAGCCTCTTCAAATTTATCAGTCAGCTCGAGGACATTTTCACAGGATGTTTTAGCTCTAGAGAACTGCATCACGACAGCATTATGGATGTGCTTGCTCTTCTGAACAAGACAGGAATGAACCGTATTGGATGTGATCAGCACTTCAAGGAGCTCACCTCGAATTTGACTGGGTTTTATCTTGTGACTAGAATGCATTTTTTTGTCAAAGGTCTCAACAAGTCTCGTGACTTTGCCCGAAGGAAAGCACAGCAGCATTTAAAGTTGAGCCGTGTGTAGGAGATGCAAGATTTTGTTGAGGACTGAGTTGGGGCACAGTATATGTAAATAAAATTAGTTGTGTCATGCATATTGTATTTTTTTTAAGCGGGGGGCTACTGCGGCCTTAATACTGGGTTTCCGTGCACAAACTTTGCCTGACCTATTATTGACGCTTCTCTCAAGTTCATGGAAAGTTGCTATTAGATATATGAACGAGAACTGCACTTTTACTAGGTACAGCCTTTGTCAAGAGCTCAGCTCACGGTGTTTGCTTCTCGGCCGTGTAGTGGGGCTCCTGTAGCACTTTTCGGCGTTCAGCTCATTGGAGGTAACGGGACCAAAAATATTACCTTCAGGAAATATGGAACGCTGGAAATGCATTACGAGCTACGCGATGTGGCTCGGAAGCGAACCCCGTCGACTCTTAAGTTTTTTACAAAGGCTCTACTTGCACTGATGCTGCAGTAAGTCCACTAGCTCGCCCTTCTAAAGAACTACGTGCGCTAAAAGACGACAACGAAAGCGTTCCATGCGACCGCGGCACGCTGCTCGCCGAACCCCGGCCTATTCCCCGTCGTGTGTGCCATGGCATTATGGCAACAACATCGCAGTCACTGCATTCCGCTAAGCTGTTACGTAATTCCGTGTCGCAGCGTCGTGCAAACTAAGGAAGATCGTGGATCTACACAGGGAAGGGAGCTCCTGTGTAAAATTCCAGGCATTTCACTTACTTCACTTACTGCTACGCATTTTTTGGAGTTTTTTTTTTATGGGGTGCGTGAGGTCACAGCATTTGCATAATTAATTTTACTAAAGAGGAACGATGCATTAATATGAACATCAAGCGGGCATTAATTGCGCAGCGACTTCCCTGCGCGGCGGCAACAGTGTTGCCACGACACATAAAAAAATAGTAGATTTTTTCGCGAAAAATCAGTAGAAATCAGTAGATTTTTAATTTAAATTTTTGTACTCAGTTTATGAGCCCACGAATTCAGCGCTTATATTAGTACTCTGCTGTTGTATTGTAGCTTCTAAGAAATAGTACAAAAATTGGCCACGAGATTCTTGGCAATACTTTTGAAAAACCCGGGGATCCAGAGAGCCATTGTCAAGCACGAAGTGAAAAACAGTGAAGCCCTCTGATGGCATATTCAAAGGCGTTAGATGGTAGTTAGTACCTGAAATCTTTAGAGTATAGTATCTTCCAGACAGGGGTGATTGGGAGATCGCTGGGCGAGGCCTCCGTGCTGCAGTGGACATAAATATAGGTTGATCACGATGACGACGATCCAGAAATAAGAAAACATGAGTCCCTTATAGCTTACGCAAATAAACTTTATTGCGCGTGAACAGGCAACTTCAAAACGGCCATGTATATGACTAGATATGCTGTGAAATTCCACAAGTGGCTGTGCCAGCAAAGCCGCATTAAATACTCTCATGCTTAACCTTGTGCCAGTCGTCCATTCTCCTTATCAGTGGCCTGTCAATGTTGAAGCTGTGACATGCTGAAGACGTCATCAGGCGTTTCGTGTGCAGAAGGCCACAGATAGTCTCCGTGCAAAGCTTGTTCCGGAGTTTTGTCTTCAGGTTGTTTACAGCAGAAAATACCCGCTCAACTGCTGCACTGGAATGCGGTAAGCACAGTATAGCCGTCACAAACTCGGTCAATGCAGGAAAAGCGGCGCTTCCATCACAATGTTTTTGAGAAAACACGACTCCCCAGAACTCGTGCAACGAGGTATCTTCGCTTGTAGGGATATCAGCGTTTCTTAAGTATCGCCATTCGGTATCCAAAGATTGCAAGCCTTTGCCGGAGACTAAATTCGGAAAGGCTTGCGCCAGTGGTGCAATTGACGCTGCCTTCCCCGTCACGGACACAGTAGGATCTAGGAGTTCGAGATGTTTTAAAACCGGATCTTGAAAAGGGATACGCTTCAGAATTTGGTCGACACTCTCAATGTAAAAATCAAGGCACCTTAAGCGGAAGAATTGACGTTGCTCAGTGGTAACTGAACATTCTCCGGATGACAAGAATGCAGTTGCTTGACCGCCGACGTACATGTCTTCCAAAGACACAAAGCATTTGGGGTTCTTGAATTCAACTTTTGCCACCTCAACTCCCTGTGTGCAGGATCGCTTGAGATAACAATCCATAATTGTCCTCACGCAGGCTTCTGCACTTCTCAAGAGCTTGTGCAACTGTGGAGCATCACTTTGCATTTGTTTGTTCAAATTGTTAAAGAGAGGCAGAACGAAGCTGAGGAACATCAAAAACAACTTGTTCAGAGGATCCTGTAGCCTCCGGTAGATTGTTTCCGTTGCCAAAAGCCTGTCTGTGGAAACCGCATATGCAAAGTATGCCTCTAGGGCATCATACTGCTCTAGAAAGCGGTCGACTGCAGCAAGCAATGAGAGCCACCTTGTTTGACTTGGATGAAGAAGTTTGTGCGGCTTTAGTTCAAGAAGAGCCTGAAATTTCTTCAACGTGCCCTCTCTTTTCGGACTTGAGTTGAAGTAACTGTAGACGTCCCGCACGAGATCTTCAACAACGCGTGGAAGTTTCGAACAAGCGTACGATGCGCACAAGTGAAAAGAATGACACGTGCACTTAAGAATGAACAAGCCGGGAATCTCCTTCTTCAGCAGTACCATCACAGAATGTTTACTACCCATCATGACACTTGCGCCGTCTGCAGCAAAGCCGACTAAATTTTCTTTATAAGGAATACCCGCTCTCTGAAAAGTACTTGTAAGGGCACTATAAAGGCCATTAGCACTCACATCCGTCACAGGGATGAGATCAAAGAAGGCATCAGTCACACTATCTTTTTCGAAAACCCTTGTAACAACACACAAGTGCTTGGTGCAGCTGACGTCCGTTGACTCGTCAACCATGACTGAAAATTTCTTCTCTCGAAGTAGCCTACACAGCCGCGATTTGCTCTCCTCGCCTGTCACAACCTTTGTTATCACTGATGTTTTTGTTCTGCTGCAGGCAATCTGCTTTGCAATATCGGAGTCCGGGCAAATTTTTTTCACCAGCTTTGGCAGATGGTCCATGACTGTAAATGGCACGTTATGCTCGGCGACAAACAAAGCCAATCTTACTTCAGCTTCTTTTACCTGTGAAGAGATAGCAATGCTAGGCATTGCTTGCATCAGCGTTGGCTGGGACATAAGCTTTCTTGTATTTTCTTCATGTTTCGCAGATTTCATTTGCCGTTCCAACAGTTTCTTGCCGGCAATTAGGTTCATGTCGCATGTTTTGCAGTACGCATAACGGTTGCTCTTCTTGCTTGGTTGCAGCCAACTTTGAAACGCTTTCTCATGCTCCCAAGCTTGCTTGTACTTTTGCTGGTATTTTCTTTTTTTCGGTTTTGGACTGCTCTTCTTCCGGTCTGAAGACTCTGAACTAGTGTCACTTCCACTTGTCATTATGCTGAAGCTTCCAAAACACCTGTAATGCAAGTACCAATGCACTTAATGAGGGGCAGATAAATGACATAAGTATGACTGGCTACTGCCACAAGCAATGTCACAACGCGCTGTCGCCTATCTGTGATGGTATGAAGGCATGCAGTCAGACAGGTTGACGAACTTGAACAATAAACTGTAACCAATTTAACCTGTGCTAGGTGTAAAAAGTGAAGAGAGCTCGGCGGCACAGCAAGCGCGATCGCCGAATTCATTCACCGGCTGCACCATTCCACTATGTCTACTGGCATCACCTCACTTCATAGAAGCTAAAACAATGTCGGCCGAGTAAGCAACAATTTCTTATTCTTACATACATATGCTTTCTTTACGGTTGAAGCGTGATAATTGAAAGCGCAGCATGTCAGTCATCAGCAATACGCAAGCAATACCAGTCCTATGCAGCTTGTCGACGCTTAATTATAATGCGCGCCGCCTTGTTTTCAGCGTCGGCCCAAAATCTGGCGCCGAGACAACCGGGAATAAAGCACTACAGTAACAATTCTGAAGTTTTGCATGTCAAAACCACGATATGATTATGAGGAATTCCGTAGTGGGGGACTGCGGGTTAATTTCGACCACCTGCGGTTCTTTAACGTGCACCAAATGCACAGTACACAAGCGCCTTTGCATTTCGCCCCCATCGAAATGCGGCCGCCGCGGCCGGGATATGGTTTCGAAATCACGCACTTTAAAGCTCAACGCCAAATCCAATAACTAACCTCGACGGGTGAATCACTAAATTATTAGTACTAACATATCGAGAACTCAAGACATACAGATATTACTTACCTGGTGAGCTCGTAATGAAGCGCGCACGCTGAACTTGATGCGTGACCTGCCACACGCGGTATGTAGGTACTGCGGTACACAAGCAGCAACCGACAACTTGACTGGACTATTCAGAACTGTAAGTGAGTGGGGTCCTATTCTCCTGTAGAACGGAGTAGGCGCTCGAAGCGCCATTGGTTCTGGTCCGATAGTTTTGGTTTCATAGTTGTGGATTACGGTAGTGCACCCACTTTCACAAATTCACCGCCTCACCTTTTCCCCACTTTGCTCAAAGACAGAGGCAGCGCCACGTTTGAGAGTCTGGAAACGCAAGAATGTATGTTAACCTCTGAGCCAACCGCATTTTTTTTTTCGCTCGCTAGGTGGCATCACATTAATACAAGTTCTGTACTGAAAAAGTAGCAGCTTTTGCTTTCGTTTCAGTAGAAAAACAAGAAAATCAGTAGATTGAAGCGCTTTATCACTGAATCAGCAGAAAATTTTAAAAATCAGTAGATCTACTGATAAATCAGTAGCCGTGGCATCACTGGGCGGCAAACGGAAGGCTGACCGCGGAGACGCATTCAAGTGCGGTTGACTGCAGCGCCACCGCCAACTTCCACGCTCACCGGCCCTCTCCGCGGCGGCTGGTCGCGCCACTCAAAACATTCTAGTACACTCTAACATGGGTCTTAGCGGGAGGCGGCATGTGCTGTGTCAAAGGAAGTCACCACCCTAAGCCGGGAGGGGGCGCGACATGTAGGCTTCCTATAATGGATGGATGGATGGATGGATACGGCTGAACCCTTTACATCGGGCGGTGGCTCAAGCCACCTAGCCATGTCTTGTGAAATTTTACTCCTGTCTTGCTTTTAGCCACCAATCAGATAACCTTCGCTTGGTTACTTCTAACCTCTTAAAATCCACTTTCCCTTCACTATCCCTAAACCCCAATGCCTTGGGTAAGTCAGCCCCGCTGCCTTCCACTGTAGGGTGAAGCCCTTTACAGAAAAGTATCAAGTGTTCAGCCGTTTCCTCCTCCTCTCCGCACGCAATGCACAAAGTGTCTATCCCCTGGTACCTGACTCTATACTTCTTAGTCCGCAAAACTCCAGTCCTGGCCTCAAACAACAAAGAACTCCCCCACAATTATCATAGATATTTTCTTTGACAATTTCCTGTTTAAAGGTCCGGTATGTTTCTAGTGCCGATTTCCTCAGCATCCCTGTTTTCCACAAAGCTCTTTCTGTTCCTTTAACCTTTTTCTTAACCGATAATTGCTGATTTGCCCCCTTACTGCTGTCCAGATATTTGCTTGTCAATTTTCTAGTTCGCTTTCTCCATTTCGTGTCAACATTCTTTATATACAGGTATCTGAAAACTTTCCTAGCCCACCGCTTTTCCTCCATCCTTCTCAATCGTTCCTCAAATGCTATCTTACTGCTAGCCTCTCTGCTCTCGAAAGACGCCCATCCCATATCACCCTGTACCCCCTGATTTGGTGTATTGCCATGTGCTCCCAAAGCTAACCTCCCTACTCCCCGTTGCCTAATTTCCAGCCTTGCTTGAACATCTGGCCTCATACACAGGACCGCATTCCCGAAGGTCAGGCTAGGGACCATCACCCCTTTCCAGATCCCTCTTACCACCTCATACCTATTGTAATTCCACAGTGCCCTATTTTTCATGACAGCTGCATTCCTACTAGCTTTATTCATTACATATCTTTCATGCTCTGTCAGATACTCAACACTGTTATTTATCCATACCCCAAGATACTTGTACTCATTCACTACCTTTAGCACGAACTCCTGTATTCTATGCTCGCCGCCCTCTTCATTAAATGTCATGACTGCAGATTTTTCCTTACTATACTTGAAGCCTAATCTATCTCCCTCTGTACTGCATATGTCTAACAACTTCTGCAGGTCTTCCTTGTTGTCAGCCATTATCACTATATCGTCCGCATATATTAGTCCCGGTAATGTCTGTTTAATCAATTCCCCTTGCTTGAAAAAAGATAGGTTGAAACCTAGTCCGCTCCCCTCTAGCTTGGCCTCCAAACCTTGCAGCCGTCGGCGAGCGCCACCTCGCGGATGCATCATGAGGCTGCACTGTGGTTCCCGTAGGAGCCGCTTGGCGGTAATCGCACTTTAGTATTCCAGCCACTAGTATTCCAGCCAGTTCTTTTCCCCCAGGCGGGAGGCGCGGGCTGCGCCTTCTATTGGCCGCGGTTGGTGTTCATCGCAAACGGCTGCTTGGCGCACTAGTCAGGTGCAGAGGGCGCACATCAGCGTCTTTCGGAATTGTTGCATGGAGTGGGGCATTTCACCTTTGTGCGACACGGGCTGTCACTTCAGGGTTCCTCCCGAGCACTGCAGTCGTCGGCTGGGCGGCCCTCAGCTGTGTCCGCAGGCGCTCGACGAGCGCAACGCCGCGAATGTCATCGTTCTCCTGAGGCAGGTTGTCCTCTATCTGCAAGCTCTGCTCAGCACCGTGCTCGAGGGCACCATGAACGATTTCGCCAAGTTGGGCAACGCGCGGCCACCCCTGCACCCCAAGTCGTCCCCCATCACGCAGGATTACTCCATATCAGACCATGTGCTGGGCCTCGGCATCAACGGCAAAGTGGTCCAGTGCCACGACAAGGCCAGAGGCTCCAAGTTCGCCCTCAAAGTGAGTGCTATTTTTGTGCCGGTTTGGCAGCAGTTGCTCGCTGATAGCGGAAATCGCCATGCGGCGATAACCCGCCTGTGATGGAAAGCAGCGGTCGCTTCGCGGCGGATTGCGTCGCGCACAGGCCAGGCGTTCCTGCAAAACTTATTCAGCGCAGTGCACGGAAATGCTGAGGATTTCGAGCCCACATCGAGCTGTGGACCTTGTCGAGCGACACGGTTGATTGCTTGCGGGGTTCTCTGACGCAGTGAGGGTTGTTGATGCCTCAATGCACACCCCAAGATGGCTTGCTCCTGCACAACTGGCGGGATCAACACCTGTGTTGCATACATTTCCGCCTCCTGTTTTGTTGCTCGTGCTGCTTTCCTTAGTGCGTCGTTTCTGGCACTCATAATAATGCCGGAGGTTTGTTGTTTTCAAAGTTTTGATGCTGAAAAGAAAAGCTCAGCACGCAGCCTCGATACGAGCGCAGCAGAAGACAACACCCTCGTCTTCTGACTATGCACCAGATTCTGGCATCTTGCCGGAATGAGGTTGTCGTCTCCGTGGCATTTCCCTGCGTCGTGATTTCACTGTTCTGCTGCTAGAAGCGTGCCTCATTTCTCACTTTTGTTCTCGAGTGCGTGATGTTTGCAGGAAGGCAAGGATGAATGGCTAGATCATCTTTTGCGTTCGTGACGAAAGCATTCTCACGCATGCTTATACCCCTGTTATACCCCTGTTACACGGGCGTTTTCAACGGCAGTTCAGTTGATTCTCAGTTGAACTGAACGGCAGTTAGCGGTGTTACACGGCAGTGCTAACTGCCGTTGAAATCTCAACGGCAGTTGAGTTCGACTGAGATCGGGGACCCCAGTTGAACGGCCAACTGACAAGATGGCGACCTAGGGACCGAAAAACTTGCCCTCTTACTGGATTGTCTTGGCTCAGTGTGCTTCGAACCCGCAAATTTCTACCGCAAAACAAAAACTACACAAAAATAATTGTCACTATAGTAAAGATTATATACACTACGATCATTTACAACAAGAAAAAAAATGCACACAGTGCTTTTTTCTTATTTAAACTTCGCTCTAGACGCGAGGTCATGTGGTTAGAGTGCTAACTGAACTGAACGCGAAGTGCTCGTGTAACAGCTGGCGATTCCAGTTGAGTTCAACGGCAGTTGAAATCCTCAACTGGCGGTTAACTGAACTGTCGTTGAAAACGCCCGTGTAACACGGGTATTATACCCCTGTTACACGGGCGTTTTCAACGGCAGTTCAGTTGATTCTCAGTTGAACTGAACGGCAGTTAGCGGTGTTACACGGCAGTGCTAACTGCCGTTGAAATCTCAACGGCAGTTGAGTTCGACTGAGATCGGGGATCCCAGTTGAACGGGCAACTGACAAGATGGCGACCTACTGACCGAAAAACTTGTCCTCTTACTGGATTGTCTTGGCTCAGTGTGCTTCGAACCCGCAAATTTCTGCCGCAAAGCAAAAAGTACACAAAAATAATTGTCACTATAGTAAAGAATATACACTACGATCATTTACAACAAGAAAAAATGCACACACTCCTTTTTTTCTTATTTAAACTTCGCTCTAGACGCGAGGACATGTGGTTTATACCCCTGTTACACGGGCGTTTTCAACGGCAGTTCAGTTGACTCTCAGTTGAACTGAACGGCAGTTAGCGGTGTTACACGGCAGTGCTAACTGCCGTTGAAATCTCAACGGCAGTTGAGTGTTGAACGGCCAACTGACAAGATGGCGACCTACAGACCGAAAAACATGCCCTCTTACTGGATTGTCTTGGCTCAGTGTGCTTCGAACCCGCAAATTTCTACCGCAAAGCAAAAAGTACACAAAAATAATTGTCACTATAGTAAAAAATATATACACTACGATCATTTACAACAAGAAAAAAATGCACACACTGCTTTTTTTCTTATTTAAACTTCGCTCTAGACGCGAGGACATGTGGTTAGAGTGCTAACTGAACTGAACGCGAAGTGCTCGTGTAACAGCTGGCGATTCTAGTTGAGTTCAACGGCAGTTGAAATCCTCAACTGGCGGTTAACTGAACTGTCGTTGAAAACGCCCGTGTAACACAGGTATTATAGTACCTGCCACAGCGGCTGTGGTGTTTGGATGCCAAGCCCAGGGACGCTGGATGAAATCCAAACAGCCGCATTTTGGTGGAGGCGAAATCCAAAATGCACCTATGTGCGGGGCGCTATCAGTGAAACCAGGCAGTTGAAATTAATTTGAAAACCTCTGCCGAGGCATTTCTTGTGGCCCCATGTGAAAAAACCCACATAACAAACAGCACAGTGAAAAAGCTTCTATGCGAACACGCTTGACCAACATTTGAAAAGCACAGGTGCAGGCCAAGCAGTGCACCGGCAAACACACATGCTTGATGGAAGCTTTAGTTTGTTGAGCGAAGTTGCTTGTTCTTGTAGCTTCTTCTCTATTTTAATTTCTTAGCAAGGTCAGTGGCGCAACTTAGCTTCAAACTGTACTTGTGGTCACTAAAGGGGTTTTTTGATAAAAAAAGATGTCGCAGTTCGGCTTCAGTGCTGGCATCTGAGATCAACAGACACTGCATTTTTATCACTTTACTTATTTATAGATTCTCTGATCTAGTACAACACCATAGCAGGGTGGGTATACATGAAACATACAAGCATACAAACACACTCAAATTCGTAACATTTGCCGGCATTTTTCAAACATTATTAAGGGTAACAATCTCATTATTTAGGTTATTCTAGTGTGTGATCGTCCTCGGGGAAAAAAAGAATATTTAAAACAGTTATTCTATGCGTTCAAGGAGGTTATGGTAAAAACATGCCTTTGTCTCATGTTATAACCTGAGGAGTAAGTAAAAAATTGGGAAGTATTAACATTATGATTGTTTATTAACTGAAAAAGGAAATTTAATTGGCAGACACAATTGCGCACAGTGATTGGGGGTAATCTACTTCAACAAGTGTTGGGTCACTGACCAATTGTCAAAAAAACAGTTTGTTGAAGTTTTGGAACCGTCTCTTGTTCACAATGAAGAACTGGCTGAGTAAGAAGCAGCTTAAGAAGCTTTGAAAAGTCGACGTAATGGTTTTGCGTAAGCCGGTTAAAGATTCCTCTTAGTCCTGTTGATAGCGTTTGGTGTTAACTGTATGATCAGTGATTTCAGGTGCAGCCGTGCTGAGAGGCTTCTTTCGGTAGCAAAGGTTTCTATGTCATCCCACACAATTTCATGCCCTTCTTTTTGCACGTGTTCTGCCACAGCGTTTAACGTGGTCCAGCTCCTGGCGACATCATTGTGGTGCAATCATCACAAGGTATCTTATATACGATACCCGGAAACTGAACGGGGCAAAGGTGCTGTCACATTAACAAGAGCCCCGCGCAATTTTCTGATGGGCACGTGGGCAATATGCACGTTGCGCTTCTTGAAGACACGTGCCAAGGCTTCACTTATGCCTGGGATGTATGGAATGGCCGCACATTTTGGACGAGATGACGACGTTGCATTTTGTGTGGGTTGCGGCTGCGAATTCTTGTCAAACTAACGCCTGGACACCCTTTCAGTAAACTTTTTCGGATATCCATTCTTTTGCAAGTCCTTCGTTATTACTTCAGGTTCCTGATTGAGGGTGTGCTCATCGGAACGCGTGCAAACTGCCCGGTTCACAAGTGACGCGACGACCGAGCTTTTGTGTGCACCGATCTGAAATCAAGGCGCCTTCCTGAGTGGGTGGGCTTCCTGTACACGCTAAACTTTAGGCTGGAGGTCGAGCGTGTTGCGAGGGCATCCAGAAATGGAATGCTTCCGTTCTCTTCTTTCTCTACAGTAAATCTAATGGAGGCCTCTCTACTGTTCAGGCGATCCAGGAAGCGTTGCACTTGTCTCTTGTCGACGATGCAGAAGCAATCATTGATATACCTTTCGACGTACACTTTCTGTCGAGATAGAAATGTCTGCATGGCTTTTTCCTCAATCGCTTCCATCACCAAGTTGGCCATAGTAACGGAGATTGATGCACCCATAGCGTTTCAAGAGCTCGCATTCTGTACGACCGTGTGATTTGTAAAGAAACCTAACTACTTATGCTCTAGTTTGTTAATCCATGGTAGAGAGAGGTTGGTTTTGATGACGAAGTGTAGTTTGTCAATGATGGTTAAGGTGAAACGGTCGTGGACAATTACTTCATATTCCAACAAAGGGCGAATGAGGGAATTGTACTTTAAAAGGCAAACACTAGATGCGGATGATTTCAGTGAGCGCTTCAAGAAAAATTGTATGGAAGGAATTTGCTACAACAGTATCTATGTGTTTTGACAACGAAAGAAAAAAAAGACAGGCCCAAATATTTGTACTCTGTTACTTCCGCTAGTGATTTGTTGGTGCCATACACAAAATGAAGAGGTCTTTTCTTCGGTGTAATTCCCATGGAACGTTTTTTTTTTCAAAATTAATTAAAGAAAAAACTGCAAAACATGAAAAAAATATTTTTACTGTTGCTGTTTTTACAATTTCAGCACTGCATTTCATTGTTTAGATCCCAATATTTTAATCAAGTTATATTCGTGTGGGATCTGCAGCAAGCCATTGTCATGTACTTGAAAGTCATTTGATGGGAATAACGTGCTACATAAGGAAAAAACGACAACTGAACCGATGGTTGTCGTTGTCGTTTTTCTTTGTGTAGCACGTTATTCCCATCAAATGTACAACCAACTAGCCCACATTGCTGCCTTGCTAGAAAGTCATCTCAGTCGCAGAACTTGGTCAGCAGCTGTTCAAATATGCAACATGCTTATGCAACCTAAGAAAAGCAGCGCCAAAGCATGCAACCACAGACGCAGAAAGGACAAGACACAGTGCTTGTGTCTTGTCCTTTCTTCGTCTGTGGTTGAAAATGCAGCAACTAGCCCAAAAAGGAAGTTTTATATGCATATATTGCATATATATATATATATTGCATATGCATATGCAACATGGTTTCCCAAGCAGGGGCATCGTTGCAGGAGGATGTTGGTGTGCCACTCACGTTTAGCCATGCGTCTTGGTGTCTGAGCCGATGCAGAGTGGTTGGACCTATTTAATGCCCCTCGACAACACACCACTTTGGCCCCAGCTTCCCATAGACAGCACCTCCAGCCTGACCCGATGGGGGAAACTGGTAGTCTTTTTGCTGTCCTTTCATCTTTCACTTTCCTATTCTTTCTCACTACTTTCCTTTCTCCCCCTCCCTTCTTGCTTTTTTTCTCTTGTCATAGGCGGCTAGGGTTAACCTTGTGTGGTGTAACTACCCTGAGTTATGCCATATTTGGTTGTAATTGGGGTGTACAGCTGGCGTGGACAGTGTGTGCTTGCATGTTCCTGCCCTGTCTCTTGGTTGGGCTTCATGCTGGGTTGCTGGTACTGTGGCCAAATAAAATATATTTTTTGTGGGTCACCCCACTATTGAAAAATGATCGCTCACTCAAATGAGGGCAGAACGAAGCAGTTGACTTTTTTTCAGAAATAAAAGGCAACATTTCCCAAATTCCATGTCGTACACTGTGATGGAAACGACTGAACAGTGCGAATAGATAGTCGGTGCATGTGTTTGTGTTCTTCTCTTCCACCATCCAACCAGCCTCACTAAGCCCTCTTGCTTACATTGCCAAGTAGAAGGAATAAGCAGGAATCCAAAACCCATTCCTTGTGTCGATGCCTTGGGCTACAAGTTAACCAAAATGGATAGTGGCAATTTCCTGCTTCAACTCGATGACAGTGTCCATAACTCCAAACTCGCAAATATTGTGTCTATTGAGGATATCCTTGTCTCCATAACAGCACACCGATCCCTCAGCACTGTCCATGGTGTTATCTGTGAAAATTATTTCATACACTTCACCGAAAAAGAAATGCTGGAAGGACTCACGGACCAAGATGTCACAGAAATCAAAATCATCACAGAATCAAAATCTGGAAGGACAAGGAAGTAGACACAAAACGCCTGACCCTAGCGTTCAACATCAGCACATTGCTGGACACAATCAAAATGAGATATCTGGCTATACATACCCAACCCTCACAGTTGCCATAGGTTGCAAAACGCTTCTGAGGAATGAGACGCTGCTCCACAAACTGTGAAGGAGACCAAGCAGCATACTGCCGGGCGTGTCCGTCCTGGAAAAAGAAAAAAGAAATAACCACCCTAAAGACAGAGGAAAACATTTCATTTAAGGGCAGACGTAGGACTTGGCATGATGAAAACATGCTACAATTTCGATTTTGCGAAAATGGCATATTTGGGATCAATACTCTCTAAATTTCCTGCCTAAAAAGTTTCAAGGTTCAACCTCCAACTACTAAAATATATATATTTCGGGCCTACGAAGCCCGGAAATGGCGATTTCGGAGCGAAATGCAGTAGGACTTGACGCCGGTGATTCCTATGACTGCATCCCTGATGGTCGCCATCTTGGTTTTGTTTGAAAGCTGGGTCCCTTCTCCACTACCTGGTATTACTCACTACTGTGAAATATTTTTGGAACGCCCGCATCCCGCTTTTTTTTAGGCCTCTACAACGACTTCTGAATAGCTGGCGCCCACTTGAAATGTGATTTTCTCAGCTTGGCGTTTTTTTGCCATCACTAACCTTACGAAAGCTTTTATTATGTTTTTATAGTGAAATTTCAATTAATCTTATACCATTGAATAATATGGACCTCCTGCATGTTTGTAAACAAACGAGGTGGCGCTGCAGTCGCTAGCGAGCTCGTGGTAGGCAAAAGGTCGGGGAGTGGTGTCACGGATAGGTGTTGAGCGCGGGTTTTCAAGGCTTGTAGGCGCGTTTCCAGTTTCTGCGAATCATAGCAATGGTCGATGCTTCCAACTTGGTAATTCGTTGAAGTACACGAGCTCGCGTTGGCCACGTGAGGCCTATAAAGAGAAATAGTTTGCCACTGTGTATTGTATATATGGTTAGTAGTAAACATGTAGAAAGCGTTCCTGCCGTTTATTTATGCGCTAGGCATTGAATAAAACAAGTTTTGACACTCTGGACTAGCCAGAATGATTTTACTTCGGGACAATAGTGAGGGGAAGTGCTGGCCTTGCTTCGTCGGAGCAGACGTGCGCTCATCGTCTGCTGACATACGTACGTGTCGCGCTGCGCGAAAAGTGGGGACAGCGTCGTGTCCCTGATCTCCTGTCTCGCTTTGCGCTGTTTTTTAGCCACATGACCACGCACCAGCCACGCCGACTTGTCATCTTGTTAAGCTGGTCGATTTGGTGAAAATTTTTGATTTCTAGAATTATTTTCTTCCCTAGCCCTGAAGTTTAGTTTCGTGACGAAAAATTATAGCAAAATATTGAGTACAAATTTATAAATTACGCTTTTTAGAAGTGTGGTCGTCAAAAATTGTGAGGTAATTTATTTGATTTCAGTGCCGCATTTCTTTGACCAAAGCGAAAGCGAAGATGCCATAAACTTTAAGGTATGTTTTGTGACCTCTCACATTTTCTGCGACTGGATCACTCACCTTCGTAATTCGCATGAAAATCAAATGATTCCATTTGTCGCAAACTATTCCTGAGACGTTGAGGAGCGTAATAAATCTCGATTTTTTCCCTACACGTGCAGTACTGTGTTAGTTATTTCTTGTAAGAAACGCTTTCATGTAACTATGCATGCATAAGTACTGTCATATAGAAAAAGAACTATTCGCGTCATCGTACAGAACAGGGCTTTATGTACATGCTGGCATAAAAAAACTGCCGCACTATCTACTCAATTATTTGAGACCTTGGGGGGACTTGACGACGGTGTTAATTATAATTACCCAGAACTGCACCAGGTATAGCTATAAATAAAAGGAATTACTGAAACTAGCATAGGAATTTCATATTTGCACCAAGTTTAGTTACATATCGCATGCATGAATAACGAAAACACTTTTCATTGTCACGTCCCCTCTCAATCTTGCCACGTGTCTGTTAGTAGCACGCCTGCGGCTGCTTCATTCCAAACAAGCTTCGCGATCATGTACTACCTCATGAAACATGACACATGCATGATGCAATGAAAAAGCATATGGCGTTTAGCACACTTACTATTACGCTACGCACACTTACAGGTACGCTATTCTAAGCACACCAACGCGACCATGCAAGATTGACACAACTTACCAGACTTCTTTCTACTCGAATGAAATAATTACGTCGTCATATCAAGAAACAGTTTCAAGTAAATATTAAATGTCATAAAACGCGCCATTAAAACATGCTGTGCTTTTAACAAAAAAACGCATTCCTTGGGGGTGAGTGAGCCTGTCGGCGCCCCGTGCACTCCGGCTCAAGGTGATAAGTACGTGTGCAGCTGCATATATCTTTTTTTTTTCCTTGAGCAATTATCAGCCTACTATCCTGAAGTTCAGGTGAATGAACGCAGTAACTTACATGCTATTAAGTGCATTGCGTGGCAGTGCCTATCGACTCCCAGACTTCGCGCTTTACTACCGTGGCCCAATGTCTGTTAGCCAGTTTCCGAATGCGGCATTTATGCGCGAGAAACCTATCGAGGCTAATTTAATATTTTTTATGCTACTGCGCGGATCCAGCAGTGACGCAGCTGGTCAATACATGCTGCTTCTGCAGTGCACAGGCTTGAAGCAGCCGCCGGTAGCTGCGGCAGCTGCGGTAGGCACGGGCAAGCGGAACCTGTTTTGCCTACCATGCGAAAGTCGCTGCTAACATCAGCGCCACCGCATCTTAGTGACGTCGCGGGGTGAAGGAGGTCCATAGAAAGAACCAAACTGTGGAGCAATGCTGTTTTTGTTTGGCTTTTGTTTTTGTTTGGCTGAGTCAAACATTTCAAATTTTGTAAACATTTGTAGGACAAAATTTAGCACTCTTATGTGATGATGATAATCAGTATAGCTCCACATCTTTGGCTTTAGTCCCATTTCAATCGAAGAAAGTGTCTTAACTACACATAAAAATTTAACTTATCGGGCTTCAGTCATTTTCCTATAATACGGGAATTAATTGAGATATACTGAAATTAGATTTTTGAAAACTGGAAGAAGAAACACATATACACACACACCAAATTTCATTATGATATCTATAATAATGAAAATGTTCACTTCAAGGCCCGCATCTCTCCTTAAAGAAGCGAGAAGGCAATTTGCTCTTACAAACACATTCTCCTTCAAGGCCAAATCAAACTTTGGTGCATGGGCATTGCACTCCACAACCTGTCAGGCCACACGCAGTGAGCCTGTGGCGAGGCCATCCGCGCCTATAGTTGGAGCAGCTAACTATTAACAACTCCACTTTTTATTGAAAGAACACTGCCTATATACAGTAATCATTCTTAACAACGAAAAGAAAAAAAAACACCAAGAAAGCTTACGAATCGCCTTGATATTCTTTGTCCGCCTTAGGCATGAAGCTGAATGAATTGGGTTTACTTAAGTCTAAGATATCTGATCTGTTTTTCTGTGAGTGATATTGTTGGTTTGCTGGCACATGCATTCCAGGAAATTTCAATTTTGTTAGCTTCAATTATTTCCCTTTCAAGCTGCGTTTGAGATATGCCCAAAACTTGTTTTTTCAAGCGCTGGGCTGCAGTTATGGCATTCCAGAATATGTTCAACCATGTTGCTGCCTGCTGTCCTTTCCACGTCTCTGGCATGCTCCCTCAGCCTCTCATTAGGGCACCTTCCCGTCTATGTGCCGTCTAGCACAGGCCAGCGGAACGGAATACACTTCTTCACTGCACGCTACAAAGCGCTGCTGGTGTTGCTTAGAGCAAGTGATGGCCGTGACCTCAGCATTAACCCTCCTGCAGATTCTGGACAGCTTCTGAGGTGCTGAAAAAAGGACATGAACGCCAGCTCTTTAGCCGATTTTCTTCAAGTTGTGCGATATAACACAGGATAACCAAAACCTTCTCTGTCCTCATTTTTCGAAGGGAAAAGCTTCGCTACGCTAGGTAAAGCAGTCATTCGTCTCATAGGCTGGAGAATGACTTAGAATGAACGTAGGCCCAACCATGTTTATCCCTTCCTTATGGCGCACTACAGGTGTCCACCGATATATGCTAGACGGTTACTGTGCCATTTCCTTTCCTCAAAACCAGTCTTCAAAACCAATCTTCAATTTTCTCTGAAAGAAAAGGAAAGGTGCCTAACTGGCCCCCTGGGAAGGTGGACACCTCAGTTGTGCATTGTGCTTTAACTTAGGTGGCAGTAGTGTGCTCTACATGTGTTGGCACAAGGTTGTAGGAGAAACATGAGGCACTGAAGCCACATTCCTTATTCCTGTCAGCTATACTCCTTATTCCTGTCAGTATAGCCTGATGCACATCAGCCACTTTCTCATTGTTGAGAAAAAGGCTGAGGTTTTTGTTTGAGTTGGTTGGGAGCCTCCAGTTCCTTGCCCAGCCAAGGACGGCTGATGAGGGCACCCGACCTCCTTTGAAATTTTTAATGTTAGCCAATCATGTTTTTGCTCTCAATACTAGTTAGAAATTAATAACTTTTTAAGCTTCCTACACCATCATATTTTTTCACATTTTGGTAAAAATCTGCAGAAAACAATTTCTTATACCTTGAGTTTGGTGCATGGTAGCCTTAGTTGCTTATACGTCATTAAACCGAACGCAACAGAAAAATCTTTCGTTACTGGCGAGATGTCCCATTGCTGTGTGTTACTGCTAGATTTGTGTAGAACTCCTCAGGTACTTTAACTATCTTATTCATATTAATAATGACATTGCCCTCTTTGTCTCTTAGCTTATACATCTGGTTCTTACCTATGCCTAGTCTTCTCTTCACTGCGTTTAGGCTACCTCCGTTCTTTAGAGCAAGCTCTATTTGCTCCATGTTAAACTTCTTTTGTATGCTACCTTGCGCTTATTTATTAACTTTGATAGCTCTGGCAGTTCTATTTTGTCCGTAGTGTTAGGCGTTTTTATGCTTTGGCGCTTCTTAGTCAGATTTTTCGTCTCCGGAGATAGGTCAGTTGCTATTTCAGGTCAGTTGCACCACAGCCACTGGGGACTGAGGGCCAAGGGTTAACTTGTTTGTTCATAGGAGGTTGTGGCCAAGTACTAACCAGGATGGCCAAATCCTGTTCTGGTGAGGGAGTGCATGCAATTCCATCGACACAACGGAGTTTTTCTTTTTTTTAAACCCGGTTGAGAATTGCGCTGCACTGGGATTCGAAACATGGTCCTCTTGCACGCGAGGTGGACACTCTACCTTTACGCCATCGCTGCTCATGCATGGTACACCTTTCAAATGTGTACGACTTCCCTGCAAAGATGGCATGAGGTTGGTACAGTGTAAGTTCGGAGGTAATGGCAGTCTAAATGGAATATTGAAGTAAACAATAAGCTACACCTAGTAAACCCATCATATGATAATCGAAGTCATGCTGACACCAAGAACATTTATTTGAAGTTATTTTATGCCAAATCCGTACTAGACACACACAATTTATGCACAACTTCCTACTGACATACGAAAACAAACCTGTTTGTGAAAAATGCGCAGGTAGACTTACAGTGAACCACATGTTGCTGTCAAGCATGAAACATGAATCACTGTGGAAAAAATATTGCACCATTTTACGACAAACACATTCCTTTTCATCCAGCCTTGATTTTAGGTGAGATGCACTTGTTGGTATGCCATATGTGTTTTGGTTTATAAGGGAAGCAGGTGTCCTTGAAAAGCTCTAAATTGTGGCCCTGTGCTTCGGTACATACTGTGATACACCTCAGCCACTTTCTCATTCCTGAGAAGATTGATTTATTGGGAACCTCGAGATCCTTGCCTAGCCAAGCATGGTCGCTGAGGTTACAGTTTATACTATTAGCCTTTTCAGATTTTTTTCCTTTGTGATCGCTAGTTAGTACAAACTAACGTTTTTGCCCGTTTACGCATTTTTCTGAAATTGTGCCCGAACAGTTTTTCGATACCTTGAGCTTGGCGCATGGTAGCCTTGGTTGCTTATGCGCCACTAAACCAAATCAAATCAAATCTTTCTTTCCGCATCACAAAATGCTGAGGGCCGTGGACAAAAAGCCTCTGCATGGGCTTGACTAGGCCCACAGCCCTTTTGATACATGGGAGCGTGGCATGCATCAAGACTTAACAAATTTTTTTAAAGCAAAAACTTTACTACGGCATGTTCTGAGAGTTTCGCCGAACACGTCGCTTTGACCTTCAGCGACATTAAGTAGCTCCGGAGCTGCACCGAAACCAATGGAGAGAGAGAGCTTCGAAAGCAAATGAAAGACACATAACTGACCCCCTGGGACCGTGGACACCTCAGTCGTGATTTAAAGGGGCTGCGAAACACTGCTTGAACGGATGCCAGTTACACTTCAGATGGATTCTTTATCACACAGATGCTGACTTAAAAAGAATTACAAGAATCGATGCATAGGAACGGGAGTTATTCAATGAAGAAATTTAAAAATACAAGGAAACAAAATGCTACCCTCAACTCGATTTTCGCGCAGCTTCCCAGTCCCATTTCACTCTCCCAATGACGACACTTCGGGGACCAATCAAAACAGCCTATCTGAGCACTTCGGAGAAGTTTGAACTCCATGGTTGCCTGTTCTCTGTAACTCATTCTTGCCAAGGTTGGCAGCGCCGTTTCCATGGTTACAACAACCATGTGAACGCCCAGCTGACCCAGCGATGCTTCATCGTCACGTCGACGGCGCAGAAGAGAGCACTGATCAGTGAGGTCTCCTGATTTATGGATCCAAACTGGATCCGAACTCGAGCGCTAGATACTGCGACGGTGTGACGGCCTTTCCTTGGGACCGAAACGGACGCTTGTAGAGTGCAATGGCTCGATCGGATAGATATCGCAAAGCCGTTCTCAGATACATAGAGAGTAGCCTTAAGTGTTGTGCGCTAGGTTGTAGGATGTGTACAGAGAGGCGCAAAGTCCTTTGATGCAAAAAGTAGCCAGAGCCTCTAGGTGTGTATTTTTGTTTTGCTTGTTTTACTTGTTTTAGATGAAACTAAGGCAAACAAGTTGGTTTCGTTGATGTAATATAACACACAAAAACTTGACAAAACGTCTCTAGCTATTAACACAATTTGCAGTATATTTACTGTTTGTCCAATCATCAAGCTCCCACCAAGTGATGTCTTATCCACTGCTAAAAACTGCCACCGTATGGTGACACCATCAGCGCCATGAATTTGTTTTTGCGAGCTAATTAAAATATTAAAATCCGGAGCATACGCGGTACGACCGATGCTGATAGCATCGCTATAACTCGTTTTATGCAACCAAGAGACAAAACAATGCACTGATTATGTGTTTCGGGGCCCCTTTAAGCTACTTAGCGGTAGTGACAGATGTGCGCTGTATGCGTTGGCATTGATAATGTTCTAGACTCAGATGATTTCGAGGAAAGGGAGGGCACATTGGGCTCCCTGGGTCATTAGACGCCTCAGTCGTGCTTTGAGGGATGTGGCATTGGTGAGAGAGAAATGTGGGCTGCGTACATTAGCGCTGACAACGTTGTGGCAGACACGCAGCATTGCAGTAATAAGCCGCAGTGTTCATTGGGTGACTAACCTCTCGTGATCGACCATTAATTTAACTGCCACTTGCCAGGGTGGCAGGGTGGGCGCACTGACTATCCAGTGTCCGGAACGCACTCAATGCCAAACCATTTCTAGTTGCCAGATACACCATCGCTTTTGCTCTCTAACCAGGCTCAATGGTAGTTATACCGGACCTAATTTTTTTTATGAGTTGTAAGAGAATTGTAAACTAAAAATATACACACAAATGAATGTTGACAGAATCAGTGGCAGTGCACTTAATAAAACACGTTGCGGGGCTAGTTGGTAATGCATTCTTCTTATCCGAAATTAAAGAGCGCTACATATATGGACGAATACACAGAAAGACATGGAAGGACGGGCGCTCACTCGGGCACCCGTCCTGTCATGTCTTTCTGTGTATTAGTCCATATATGTAGCGCTGTTTAATTTCAAGAAAAGTGGCACTACATCTATGTGCATGTACAAGAAAGAAAAACTTGGTTACATGTGTGTTCATGATGTGGGATGTGACACATATATGAGACATCAACAGCACACTTGTGAAATGAAAATGCAGGAACAAGATTACAAGTTAAAAGTGGGCACATCAGTTAAAAAAATAAGAAAATTCTATCTGTATTTGTACGAGGGCAGGAGACGACGCAGCATTGGAAGCCCATAATTTGTTTGTGATTGTGGAATTTCCCAGGTTTCGACAAGTCGGGTAGTACGAATATTTGTTTTAAGGTACAGGTTAGCAATGTTAGTTAACTTGTTATTATCTTTCACACTGGTTTCATAGCACCTGAGCAATTTAGCTTGGTACATTTCTGGGATCAGAAGTAAGTTTAGTTCAGGAAAAAGTGGTTGTGTGTGAATGTCAAATGGTGTGTTCATGATGGCACGAATTGCTTTCTTTTGTGGAATTAATACTTGAAATTTATTAATATTTTAAGCGCTAGTTGAGCCCCACTAATTGACAATAGTCTAGACTGGACAAAAAGAGTGATTTGTATATTTGAAGTTTAATGCTTTTTGATAAATACGATTGTAATTTTAAAAGAATACCAGACATGCATATACCTCTGTTATTACTGACTCTACATGCAAGTTCCATGACCTGTGTTCAACGGAAGAATACACCAAGGCACTTCACTACCGGTACAATGTTAGTAGAAACCTCAGCAGTCATACAGGCATTGCAGAATCAGGGTCTAGAAGAGCCTTATGTCAAAATACTGGAAGATGTATATAGCAACTGCACAGCTACCATAGTCCTCCATAAAGTCAGCAATAAAATTCCAATAAGGAAGGGCGCCAGGCAAGGAGACACGATCTCGCCATTGTCATTCACCGCCTGTTTACAGGAGGTATTCTGAGGCCTGAATTGGGAATAGTTGGGGATAAGAGTTAATGGACAATGCCAAATTATCTGTGATTCGCTGATGACATTGCCAGTCACTCAGGAGATGAATTGCAAAGCATGATCAATGATTTAGACACGCAGAGCAGAACGGTGGGTCTAAAAATTAACATGCAGAAAACCAAAGTAATGTTCAACAGTCTAGCAAGGGAACAGCAGTTCATAGTTGGAAGCGAGGTACTAGAAGTGGTAAAGGGATACTTTAGGGCAGGTAGTGACGGTTGATCCGGGTCATGAGAGGGAAATAACTAGAAGGATAAGAATGGGGTGGAGTGCATATTTCAGTTTCTCCCAGATCATGAATGGCAGTTTACCCAATATTCCTCAAGAGAGGAGCATACAACAGCTGCATCTTACTGGTACCCACCTAGGAGGCAGAAACGTGGAGGCTAACGAAAAGGAGTCAGCTTAAGTTAATTACAACACAGCGAGTCTTGGAAAGAAAAATGATAGGCGTAACGTTAAGAGACTGGAAGAGTGGGGGAGGGAACAAACGCAGGTTAAGGACATCTTAGTCGAAATGAAGAGGAAGAAATGGGCTTGGGCCGGGCTTGTGATGCGAAGGCAAGATAGCCGCTGGTCCTTAAGGTTAACGGAGCAGATTCCAGAGAAGGCAAACATAGCAGGGGGGGGCAGAAGTTTAGGTGGGCAAATGAGATTAAGAAGTTTGCAGGCATGAGCTGGGTGCAGCTGTCAAAGGACAGGGTTAATTGGAGAGACGTGGGAGAGGCCTTTTCCCTGCAGTGGGTGTAGTCAGGCTGATGATGATGATGGCAACGTTAATCAGTGAATTGTTTAGTGTTAGAGCAGGTAATTAGCCTAGTCTATGGCCAAGTCTACGGCGAACACAACACGACAGTGCAACTGTCTACGATGTGATTTCCAAGTTTCTACTAACTTGCTTTGTTGTACTGCAAGGTAGTTTACCAGGGCACTTGTTTAACGTATCCATTAATGATTATGTTAACATAGACAACACTGTTCAATATATTATATACTCCGATGACATCACACTGCTTGTCTCTTGTCCTGACCAAAACCACGTCATTACAAAGCGTAATGCTGCTCTAGTTGAATTATCAGTCTTAAATATGCTTAAATTATCTCGTAAAAATTTTTAGTGCAAACATAGAAAACTACAGGGCACACATACACAAGCGTTAACTGACAACTGATCTTATTGCTTGAAGACGACACCTTGTATAAGGCAAAAAGATGTGTGAAAAGGATGGAAAGATACATAAGGATTGATGACACACCCAATATAGCCAGACACATACACATTCAAGCAGAAGCCAAACCAAGTTTGCTTAGTTTTCTCTTTTTATTTCGTCAACAGTTAGCCGCTTCCAGAAAGTCAAGCAAGCTCAGCAGCCAAGAGAGATAGGGACGGGGGGCTGAAGCATTCACTGCTGGGTTTCCATTATGGGTTCCAAACTACTGATGAAGGGTGGTAATTTGGGCCTGTTGGTGGACGACAGAAGGAAGACAAACACAGCATTTTCCTTTTCTGTGATGAACCAACAGGCCCAAATTTCCACCCTTCATCAGTTCGCTTCAAGTACTGTGGGCTCTTTTCTACGTGCCTTCTTGAACCCTTCTTCATGTGCGAGTTTGCTTGTGTTTGCTACTTGCAACGCAAGGCCACTGTCTTTTTCCATCCAGAAATCCTACACGCCACCAGCAATCGCCTTCCTGGTGGGCCCTGTCCCTTCGTTGCACGCCTCTGGAAAAAAGCTTTGCCGCGTCCTTCGTGCAGAAGCCTGGAGACAAGTTCGTCATTGAAGGATCACTTGCTCCTTGCCTGTGCGCGTGTGGCTCGTCCCGGTCAACACAAACGCCTTTTTCAACAAGAACTCTGGTCTGCCTTTCAGGTCACAGAATTCTTATGGCGCGGCATCATCTCGAACCTTCCGAAGAAAAAAACGTGAGTCGCCTTCGGGCGTTCCTGTGACTTTTCTGGGGATCCAGTAGTTCCGAGCACTGTCAAAGATGTCCTGAAGCTCGGCTCCAAGTTCTGCTTGCATCCCAGGATCGACAAGATGTACCTCTTAGCCTTTGTTAGGAAGACAGCCACAAAAGCAGAGGCTGCAGAGTCGGACAGGTGCACTTTAGAAGCAGTCGAAACCCTGCCCCGCAAGACGGAACGCTGGCCAAACATTGGCAAGGAAGAAAAAATTGTTGCATGTCTTTGGGACGCTGACGTGAAGTTAATGTTATCAGACAAAGAGTGTGGTTTCGTTGTGGTTCCGACAGGAATTTACGATGAGAAGGCCACAACTGCCATCAGTGAGAGCTTCCAGAAGTCTGCTCTTAAGCCAGCCAAGGTCAAGAAAGAAGCCCTCAGGCTGTGTGAAAATGCCTCCCTTTCTGGGCTAGCCACGTCCATAACAAAAGCAAGTGGATCTTGCCCGGAAATGTTCTTCACAGCAAAGACTCACAAGGACGGAATTCCCTTCTGTGTCATCATTTCAGAACGTGGAACTTGGCAATTGTCTTTGGGGCATTTTCTGCAAAGATTCTTGACCTTACTAAAGTTCGATGACCCTCACCTCGTGCGAAAGACCTCCGATGATTCGGATTACCTCCGGGGACGATGTCCGTCATCAGTGAGTGGTTTCTCAGTAGATGTCAAGGATTTATACTATTCCCTGGAGGTGGTTTAGCTTTGGTTAAACTTGGAGGGACGCGATAGCTACAACTGGCCGAGTGGAACTTGGTCACGTGATCAACCACGTGACGAACCACGTGATTAGCCACGGCACCGCGCCGCCGGCAGCTGCTCCGCACCACGTGACCAACCACATGACAGCGTGGCGGCGCAGCCACAGGGTGGCGCCACTACTCTGAAGTCTCGAAATGCTACCTTAATGTAGCTATCGCTACAAAAGGGAAAATGAGCTAATTTGATTTGGCTTCTGCTTGACTGTGCATGTGTCCAATCTTTCCTATCCTTTTCACACATCACATCGTTTGTATAAGGCGTCGCCTTCCTGCAATAAGATCAGTTGTCAGCTAGCACTTGTCTATGTGTGCCTTGTGGTCTTCTATGTTTGCGCTGTTCATTGTGCACCAACTCGCCCAAAAAGAAGTTTTAATGACGACCTAAGTTCAATGCAGCGAAAACCAGAGCAGTGATATTTCGGGGGGCCAAGCTGAATACAGTCGACGACCGAAAATTCGGACGCCTGATTTTTCGGACTTATTCGCGGTGCCATGACATGGCCTATAGAGCCAACGTGTAGGGTGGTTTCACTGATGTCGTGCTCCGAGGCGGCGCTAGCGCCGTGCAGGCTAGCACGCCATTTTTGCAGTCGTCGTAGTTCACACGTCTGTAACGCCCACTTGCCTTCTCAAGTTCGCTGTGGGAAAAAGGCACCATCCGAAGCGACCAGCAAGATTACTGCACGGCGTTAAATGTGCCCGCGTGAACATTTGCTCCTGGAGCTGTCTGTGCTGCGGAAGTTTGAAGTGCTTAGCGCCGCGTTGTCCAGAGCGGCTGTAGTGCGACAGCGATGGTGAACTGTGCTGTGTTCGGGTGTTGTAATCACTCAAAAAAAGGCCCGGGGACGAGAACGCTGCTCAGCACGGTTTATTTTGCATTCCCGAAGTAGTTTGACCAGTGCAAAAAGATTAGCTTACAGCAAGACGGAGAGTGGGATGGCTTCGGCGTATCAATCGCAAAGGCTTGGACCCTGCGGCAACCCACTACAGAGTATGCGGAAAACACTTTATTTCAGGTGAGTACTTCCATTGTTATCAAAACAGTAAATGGATAATTTCATGCTCTTACATCAGGCATTGAGCAGTGCCGTCACTGGTGGCTTTGAAAAACCTGGAACAGCGGGAAAACGCGTGAGCTTGTCCATGGCCGCCTGGATCGGACATATGAGTTGAATGCACGCCGCGCGTCCGATCCAGGCAGCCGTGCTTTGTATAACACTGTCGATGACGTTAACACTAAAGGCGCAGTGCTACAGGTGCATGGGCAGGGCATTAAAACCGTCTTTGCAGCGGCAGCGAAGTTGTGGTCACAAAATTATCGGCTACTTTTTTGCAGGATGCCCTGCGTCTTACATGATGGCCGAAGCAGACCCAGACTAGGCACCATCTCTGCATCTGGGACACGGAAGAGAAGCGAACAGCGACATTTTGGTGTCCCAGTAAGCTTGCTTGCTTGTTGCTGCGTTTCAGGCATATTTTACCTGATTCTTTATGACACCCTAGACTTGAATGAAAAAGAACTTTGTTCACAGGTACAAAAGAAAGTTGAAGTGGTCATAGAAGACGCAAGACACACTGAAAAAGCCACGGAAAAAGCCACGGGTGAGAGTGTCCGACACTGATGATCCTGATGCACCACCGACCCAAGCGCTATCTCAAGATGCAGTTTGTTCTGCTGAAGAAGAGGCTCAGGATGAAGCTCCTACTTCCAACGGGGAAGAGGCATGCAGTGAGGTAGAAGCTTCTACAGAAGAGTGCTCTGCTGTTGGTATGTATTCATAGGTGCTGTTGAAAAGACTAAGATACAGCAAACCGCGCTTGAGAAACTTGATGTGATCTCATGATTGCACACCTTGCATAAGTTCAGCTTGCTAATACAACTGTAATCAGGTGCCTTTTCTGCAAATTTCAGAGGCTAGAATGAACTGTGGTTCCAAGTGCTTGAAGAAGATATGATGACATACGGCTGCACGTCTTTCATGGGTTCATCTTGCTAATACATCTGCGAAAATGTGCTTTGGCTAAAAAGTTCCGTAGAAATTCGGTGCATCTTTCGTTCAGCTGCACTTGTATGCATTTCTTACAATCGTTTTCTTTGTAAATCATCTTTAGCACATTAAACCAAATAAACGTGCACACTTCATGGGGAATTGGCATAGAAGCGATAATGTTCATGCTATAAAATATCAAGGCCAGTATGCTGCAAAATTTTGCATGAGGAATGATAAACCATGTTTTTCTTCTGTTCATCTTTTAAGACTAGCCAGATTTTGCACAAACCACAGATTTAACAATGGCTCAAATTTAGCTACATGAAAATGAAAACAGACATCTTTCAGAGCTTCGGGAGGTGAAAAGAAACCTAGACGCACATATGCTCACAGAGCAGTGCTTCAAAGAGAGCCAAGAAATGGTGCAGTTCTATACAGGGCTGCCAAACTTTGCTCAGCTGATTGCACTTTTTCGCTTGCTGGAGTCAAGCGCGTCACACACGCCCCGAAACTCATTGATCAAGTTTCAGGAAATGATTGTATTCCTTATTCGCCTCTATCTGAATACTCCTCTCCACGATTTGGCCTTTAGGTACCCACTGTACAGCATTTGTTTTTCTTTTTGATACCTTATTGTTGCTAGAACCAGACTTAAAATTTGCAGGTTTCACGTGTCGAAGGCAACTGTATCGAGGGCTGTGAACAAGTGGCTTGATGGGGCTTGTGTGCAGCCGTTACGTGGTGTTAGATGGCCAGAATGTTACGTGTTGCACATGACAATGCCAGTGGTCTTCTGAAGATCTTTCGGCACCCAAGTAGCCGTGATAATTGACCGTTTTGAGCTGTTTTATAGAGAGACCAACATCAGTGCTGCCACGAGCACACACATGGTCGGCGTATAAACACCAAAACACAGTCAAGTACCTTATTGACATCGCACCGCAGGGTGTAATCACATATATTTCGCATGGCTGGTGTGGCCGAACCAGTGACAAAGTAATCGTTGAAAAGTGTGGTGTGTTGGACAATCTCTTGCCGGGTTATGCAGTTTTAACAGTTAGGGGCTTTACCATCTCAGTCTGTGAGCTTGCATTGCGCTAAGCTGGTCATCTCAGCGTTCACTAAGGGCAAGCCGCAACTCTCGGCTCATGAAATAGAAAAGACACGTAAGCTGTCCAATGTGAGGATACATGGAGAGCAGGTCATTGGTTTTCGTGCGTAACAGGTACCGCATTTTAAAATACACTCTACCGACCAAAGTGTTGGCAGCAGAACATGATGACTCCACAGTGCTTGACAAGATAGTTTTTGTGTGTGCAGCTCTTACCAACTTGGGGAGCTCTGTAGTACCATTTTGCTGAAATGTTTCTAAAGCCCTTCACTTTGTTTTAGTGTACATAATGCTTGCATCTTATGCTGAATAAAGTTTGAGATATTTTGTGTTTGAAATGGCAACTTTATTTGTACTCAACACAGCCAAGGCAAACCGGGCGAGTTGGGGCCATATTCCAACAGTACCTTCTGCCACCGAGCTTGCGATGCCAACCACAAGTTTTCTTATTAGTAGTGGTGGTTTATTTAAAAATAAATAACTGAAAAAGAGAAGGAAAAGAATGTTGCCGACCACGACAATTGCTATCTAATATCTTAAGCACTCGAGTTGCAGCCGGCGGAGGTGAAAGGGAAAGGGAGAGGATAGCGAGAAGTATAGAGGGGAGCGATAGCAAGAAAGGACAGGGGAGAGCTTTGTACACTATTTACAAAATACATAAAGCAATCAAGCTCTCGTGCTAATGTCCAGGCTCCCCGCAATGTCTGCAGCTTGCAGGCGTTGGTGAGTGGCGACACCACGGGTTCCTGAGCATCCGTAGGGACATCCCCGCAAGAAGATGATGGTGAACAGTGCGTCATCATGGACCCGAGCACCCGCGCCTAGCCGTGCATGGCATCGCCGTGTCCGGGGAAAAGGGGACCCTGGTGGTTGAGCCGATGCCGAGCATATGGACGCTTAAGGCCCCTCGGCGGAGGCAACACACCACTTTGGCTCCAGCTTCCTGTAGACGGCACCTCCGGCCTGACCCGACAGGGGGGAATCGGCAGTCGCCTTTTCCTATCCTCCCCTCCATCTTTCGCTTTCCTATCTCTTTCTCACAACTCTCCTATCTCCTACTCACTTCTTGGTTTTTCCTTTTTTCCTGGCGGCGTGGGTTAACCTTGTGTGACCAACTACCCTGAGTTGCGTCATATTTGGTAACAGTTGAGGTGTACAGCTGGCGTGGGCAGGACTTGCTATCAAGTTCCTGTCCCATCCCCTTGTTAGACTCCGTGGTGGGTGGCTGGCACTATGACCGAAAAACAAAATTTTTTTTATGGCTCCCCTACTTTTAAAACCAGATCGCTCTCTCAAAAGAGGACGGAACGAGGCAGACGACTTCTTTCAGAAAAGAAACGTAACTTCTCCCAAATATCATGTGATCCACAGTGAAGAACAAGATAAGCAAGCAAGAATAATATCTCCCTTCCTTGTGTCAAAGTGCTTTACAGAAACCTTAGGCATTGTCTATAAGCTCTCAAAAATGGCCAGTGGCGAGTTATTGCTCGAACTGTGCAACAATGTCCAACACTCCAAGCTCTTTAACCTAACGTCCATAGTGGAAATCCCTGTCTCCGTGACTTCTCATCGCTCACTTAAAACTGTCCGAGGCGTAATATCTGGAAGTGATTTTGTTCACATCACTGAAAAAGAAATGCTCGAAGGGCTCACCGACCAAGACGTCATAGATGTCCACCGAATTAAAATTCGGAAGGACAATAAGGAAATAGACACAAAACATTTGATCCTCACGTTCAACACCAGCACATTGCCCGACACAATCGACGTGGGATATTTGAAAGTCAATGTAAGACCATACATACCCAACCCTTGCAGATGTTTCAACTGTCAAAGGTTCGGCAACGGCTCACAGAGCTGCCACGGTCGCAAAATTTGCGCAAAATGTGCTTCGAATGATCACCAGTCTGATGGATGTGATGCAGCCCTGCGCTGTGCAAACTGTGGAGACCATGCTGCATACTCCAGGGCGTGTCCGTCCTGGAAGAAAGAAAAAGAGATAATCAGCATAAAGAGAAAGGAAAACATTTCATTTAGAGAAGCGAGAAGGCGTTTTGCGCTTACAAACACATTCTTCTTCACAGCAAAACAAAACTTCGCTGATGTAGTGCGCAGGGACGTGGCACCGCACAGCACTTCGGCACCTGCCATGGTCGCTTTCACAGAGCCTATGGCAGGGCCATCCACGCCCCAGGCAGGGTCAGCGAAATCTGCCCTGTCATTGCCAAAGCAGGGAGCGCTGGTCCATGGGTTGGCATCCCGCAGGACCTCCACCCGTTGGGAGAGGCCTGAAACTAACAGAACCGCGGCTGCGTGGTCCTCCAACACCTCTGGCGAGGTGATGAATATAACCTCCAGTCCGCCCGCTTCACAGTGGCGGAACAGCTCTCTTGAGCGGAAAAAAAGACACACCCCTCATAACAGGCCCACCACGTAAGTAAATCTCAATTCATTTCCTCTAAAAATCATAAACATGGCGTTTTAATTCAGCGGAATTGCAGAGGACTTATATGGAATTACAGTGACATAACACATAATTTAGGGTCAATGTTACCTATTCTTGCTGCTTGTTACCTATAGTTTTACGTCTTCAGGAGACCAATCTTGGTCCAAAACATGTGCATATCCTAAAACATTATAGAACTTTTAGACGTGATCGAGAGCAGGCAAATCGACTCTCGGGAGGCGTCGCGATTGTTGTTCAAAGCGGTGTTCCTGCTCAAGAAATCAAGCTCAAAACAAAACTTGAGGCGGTAGCAGTCAGCATCATCAGCTACAAAATGCTAGCAATCTGTTCCGTATACATTCCTCCACACTTTACATTAAGAGTCCATGACCTACAAGAACTGATAGATGAACTTCCACAGCCATATCTGGTAGTTGGGGATTTTAATGCAGTTGGGGATTTTAATGCGCACTCCCCTTTTTGGGGAAGCGTGCGCTGCGACTTTGGGGGGCAAACAATCGAAGATTTTATTCTCACAAACATTATATGTCTTTTAAACATGGAAAAGGCCATATACTGCTCTCCAACCTCAGGCAATATGAGCTGTTTAGATTTGTCTTTTAGTTCACCATCTGTTTGTAACGATTTTAAATGGGATGCTATCGGCAAACTATATGGAATTGATCACCTCCCTGTGTTAATAAGTTTGATATCTGCACCAGAAATTATCCCAACTAAAACGCGACGTTGGAGGCTACATTTAGCAGACTGGGAAATCTTTAGAGCACAAGCCAATTTAGAAGATATAGTTTTAAAAACGTCAGCATCGATGAGATAAATGAAATATTCACGAACTGTATAATTACTGCCGCACACTTAGCGATTCCTCAGTCTTCAGGAGTGGTGCGGCAAAACCACAAAGTGTGGTGGACAAAGGAATGCAAGGAAGCAAAAAAACAACAAAATACAGCTTGGGACAAATTTCGCAGGTATCCTACACATGAGAACCTCGTACGTTTTAAAAAGGCCAGAGCAAAAGCTCGGTACGTCCGTCACAATGCCGAGAAAGCCTCTTGGCAGAGTTACATTTCATCTATAATCTGTCAAATAACAAAAAAAATGTGGGAACAGGTTAGGAAATTAAATGGCAACTTCTCACCGTTCACGATTCCTCTTTTGACGACACCTGGCTTACAAACAAGCATAAGGGAACAGGTAGACATTTTGGGGGAACACTTCGCTGCAGTTTCTAGTTCATCTCACTATACCAACAATACAACAATTTAATCACTCTCTGAGAAATCAATGCTGTACTTTCTGCTGGCAAAAAACTGCTCCAGGACCTGACCAGATACACTATCAATTGCTTGCGCATCTTTCCCAGCCTGCCATAGAGGCACTCTTAAATTTCTTTAACAAATTATTCACAGAAGGAAAAATACCTCAGGAGTAGAAGAGAGCCGTTATAGTGCCTTTCCTGAAACATGGAAAACCACCGACTTCCCCAAGCAGCTATAGGCCGATAGCCTTCACAAGCTGTCTCGCGAAATCTTTTGAAAGTGTCCTTAATAAAAGATTAACATTTGTTCTTGAATCCCGCGAACTGCTTGATGTCCATCAATGCGGTTATAAAAAGGGATGCTCAACAACAGAACATTTAGTTTGCTTCGAAAACACAATAAGAGAAGCTTTTATACACAAACAGCACTGTCTTGCCGTTTTCTTCGATATGGGGAAAGCGTATGATACAACCTGGAGGTTTGGTATCCTCCGCGACCTGGGCGACCTAGAATCCGCAGTAGGATGTTAAACTGCCTCAATGACTTTCCGACCGCTCATTTCAAGTACGCCTGGGATCAACCCTGTCCAGGAGCTTCGTTCAAGAGAACGGGGTTCCCCAGGTGTGTATCTTAAGCACAACACTTTTTATTGTAAAGATGAATTCCATAAGTAAAATAATCCTAAAGTCCATCCTGTATTCAGTGTACGTTGATGATCTTCAAATAGCCTGCACATCCTCAAGCGTAGAAGCATGCGAGAGACAAATACAGTTGATAATGAACAAATTAGTGACATGGGCAGATCAGAACGGTTTCCAGTTTTCCCACACAGAAAGCAGTTGCTATCCTTTTCTTGCTAAAATGAGGCATATTGTATCTTAAGCACAACACTTTTTATTGTAAAGATGAATTCCATAAGTAAAATAATCCCAAAGTCCATCCTGTATTCAGTGTACGTTGATGATCTTCAAATAGCCTGCACATCCTCAAGCGTAGAAGCATGCGAGAGACAAATACAGTTGACAATGAACAAATTAGTGACATGGGCAGATCAAAACGGCTTCCAGATTTCCACACAGAAAGCAGTCGCTATCCTTTTCTTGCTGAAACGAGGCATACAAGCCGACCCATTCATACACCTGAACGGAACACAGATACTAGAAAAAAATGAGCACAAATTTCTAAGGATAACTTTTGACAAAAAACTCACTTTCCTGCCTCATATAAATGCACTGAAAAAGAAAGCCTCCGGATCCCTAAATATACTCAAAGTACGGTTACGTAATTGTTGGGGTGCTGACAGGACATGTCTTTTGCAAATTTATCTCTCAGTGGTACGCTCCACCTTAGACTATGGAGGTATAATTTATGGGTCAGCGAGACCTTCGTACCTGAAACGACTAGATCCAATACATAATTTAGGTTTGCGTCTTTCCTCTGGTGTGTACAGGACGTCGCCCATAAATAGTCTTTATGTAGAAATCAATGAACCGTCTCTTACAGATAGAAGAACCATGCTCACATGCTCATACATTTTAAAAATCCGTTCACTGCCCAAACACCTCTGTTACCCAATAGTCACAAAGTGCCCACCTAGAACATTGTTTAACAATAAACTGCTCGCCACTCCTACTGCGTTTTGAAGAGATGTGCCAAAACCTCGGCGTACTAGATACATTACCTGACATTGCTCGGAGACGAGATCCACTACCTCCATGGTACAATTTTCCTGCAATCTGTGATCTCACTCTTACACAGTTCCATAAAAGACAAACTCTTCAACAACATATAGTAGAAGAATTCCTTGCACTCGAAGAAAAATACAGTAGTTTTACGCAGTTTTATATTGGTGGTTGAAAAACGGATATTTACGTAGGAAGCGCAGTGGTCCGAGGGAAGTCGGAGAAAACAGTACGACTTCCACAGTGCTCATCCATCTTCACTGCAGAATGTTACGCAGTCTGTGTTGCCGTAGAAAAAATAGAAAACGAAAACCTCACCAACAGTATTATTTACACAGATTCCCTCAGTATACTTACAGCTGTGCACTCTAGAAATGCAGTCACTCCGATTCTTGGTGACATCATACACAAGATAGTAACAGCGACAGCTCAAGGACAAAACATAAATTGTACTCGGTTCCCAGTCATGTCGGAATAAGAGGAAATGAGAGGGCAGATTTGTGCTCTGCTAAAGCTCGTGGAAAGGAAATAAAAAAATTAAATATACCTTTTAAGGATTGCATAAACTTAGTACAGCGTAAATTAAGAGAAAAATGGCAGTCGGCATGGAACGGCAAGGTGAATAATTAACTACACTTGGTAAAACCGGTTCTAGGTGAATTTAAATCGTGTTCACCAGGAATGTTTTAAGGAAGGGATTTCATGCCGTCTCCGATTAGGCCACATGCACCTTACGTACAGCTTCCTGCTAACAAAACAAGACAAACCTGTTTGCGAATGGGGGGATGATCTTACTGTTAATCGTGTTTTATTTTCATGTGTGAAACTTGGAACACTAAGAAATAAGTATTTTACTCAATTTTATAACAAATGCATTCCCTTTCATCCAGCACTGCTCTTAGATGATAATGCCATTGTTAACATACCCTCCGTTTTTAGCTTTTTAAAAGAAGCAGAGGTACTTGAAAAACTGTAAATTCTGAACCACTGGTTCGCTCTATTGCATGATACACCTCATCCACTTTCTCATTCCTAAGAAGAAGGCTGAGGCTTTTTATTTGATTGGTTGGGAGCCTCAGGATCTTTGCCTAGCCAAGGATAGCCGCTGAGGCTACCTTACCTTTTCTGGGTTTTTGCCATTATCTATTTCCAGATTTCTTCTTCTCTGTTTTTTACTATGCAGTTCAATATTTTTAGGCCATCAACACCATCGACGATTTTTCATACTCCTAAACATTCTACAGAAAACCAAATCTATACCTTGAGCTTGGTGCATGACGGCCTTAGCAGCCTATGTGCCATAAAACCCAACACAACACACGCTAATGTCCTGGCTCTGTTCGAAAATAAGTGCGCGCGAGCGGCCACTGTGCACAATTGTTTACAGAAAATAAACTGTAATACTCCCGGATGGGGGCTTTAAGGAAATAAAAAGGAAATGAAATTTCACACTTTTGTGAGTACCTTGCAACATACTGGACAGTACCATTTGCCTTTTGGGGCCCTCTTTATGCCGACACACTTAAGTGGAACCACTTATATTGACATGTTCCATTGTCGCACATTATCATATCACCCGACTCGGCCTTTCGGCAGAGGCAGTACAATTCATCTGGCATATCAGATCCTTCTGTTTCGGCTACTTCGCTGCAGATGGCTTTGCCGCTCCAATGGTGAAAACAAAGCTCAGGGAGCAAAACAATCTGAAAGTAGTGCTTGCAGTGCTCTGCCATCTTCGTGGAAAACTGTGCATCATTATAAATCCTCACTGTTACAAAATCTTTTGTTGTCCAGAATACTAAATTGCAGTACTTCTTTTTGGAAACAAGCATTTGCAATTGCATCTGATAGTAGTAAGCATGGTCAGTGTGAAGCTTGATGTTCTCTCCATTTAAAAAGATGCAAGCTGCCTTGGATGCTGCTAGTGCCCTCACAGTGCTATTGCGGCCATTGTATGGACACTTAATCTCAAGCACACCCTCACCACAGCTAGCGCAGCTGATTATACCATCAGGTGTTGCTGCCAGAAATGGTTGGTCTGCAGATATTAGAAGCCCTAATGCTGCACACCTGAAGTCTACATGAACGTTAGTGGAGACTGCAACGTATGCGTCTCCTGCTTTAGATTCATGTTCTTTACCCCATGCTGTCTGAGGCGACCAAAACTGCACATCTTAAGGGTGGCAAATCTTATTCAGCAATGACAGTGAAGGCTTAGTTAATGAAGTGTGGCACACTGCTTTAGCATTTGAAGCTGTAATGCGCCCAGTTCGGAATGTGAACCTCTTGGAGGATTTCGCCTGGGCCTTGTCTCCTCCTCCACCAAGGCAGCAACCTACAGCCGAGAAAAGTTTGTTAGATTAGTGTCTACTCACACGTAAAGGCACAAGAAGTATTGCAAAGTTCACTTCTGGTTTTGTGCAGCACACAACAATTCAAAACAGTACCTTAATATGGTGAGTGTGCCTTGGGTTCAATTGCCAGGTTCTTCGTCATCTTTTGGCTGTGGTCTATTATTGCTGTCCAAGTTTGAGGAGTGTCCCGTTTGTAGAGGTTCGTAAGCATTACCATTGGAATCTTTGCTGCAACGGGCACAAAATCAGTTGCGTAATTTTCTTCTAGTGAAAGAAGAGCTGATTTGCTGCCACTTTCATAGCATGCACCTAAAAATGTGCTCTGCTCTTCTTCTGTCGTTTCCTCGATAGGTTTCCGCTGGCGCTTCTCTAAGTGGCTTGTTCCTTTTGCACCAAGTAGACGCCGCTTGACTTGTGCAGAAACAAAATCAACCTCTGCAGCACGTTTTCCTTCAAGGAACCGAACTTTAGGAGGCAGCCGTGCATTTTCTTTGTCTGTATAAACCATTGATTCTCTTCTTACTGCAGCCTCAATGAAGAAAAGAACTGCTCCAGTGTGTGAGCAAGCTTCCCCAAGGCCTGCTTTTTTACAAGTATAGTGACCTGCCAGCACTTGGCTGTCTTCTTTTACTAGAAGCCATGGTTCCAGCATCTTTTTATTAAATGATTGGGAATGGTGCACCTGAAAAACAACAAACAGTGATCATTGACTGACCATCTGTGGCTGACTTTGCAGCTGCAAAAAAAAAACAACAAAAAAAGCGTTCGCCGTAATGAAGGCATGGTGACATGCTTCTCGAGAGTTGTAGCACAACATCTTGTAAAATTTCTGGTTGCATAGCACACTGCACACCAGCATAGGTATCAGTTTTGCGCGTACAATGAGAGCTGTGCAAGTCTCAGCATAACGCACTGAAATGTGGGTCGCTCAACCAACTAGGTCAGGGAAGGGAAAGTAGACACCACAAGCGCTTGTGGGGTGTTTTATGGTCCTCGTCTGTAGCGCTACCAACATTCCAGCATGTACTACAACCAGCTCACCAAATTTTTCGTTCACACAACATGATGTAATGGCACATGATGTAACAGCCCAGGTACGAAATGCGGCGACTGCAGCAACGAATTTTTGTAGCTGCAGTAGGCTAACTGCACAAACTTCAGCAAGGCGGAAATTTGGGCGAGTGGGTAAGTGTTCATTTTCGCTCTCAGCGCAACACGAACGGGACACAAGACGAAGGACTAGCACAAACAGGCGCTGACTATCAACTGGTTTTTTATTGAAGAACGAAAAGTGTATAAATACAAACAGTGAACTACTTATCAATCAACAAAAGTTATCTGGAAGGCACGTGGGAGGTCAGATAGCTCAATTCCCTCTCGGATAACGTTATGGAAGGGCTGCTGATACATTTTGCGCCGTTGTGGTAAATATAAAAAGCTTCCATTACCTCGCGTGTTAATTTATTGTTATGTCGGAACAGGATGCGCGTGTTCTTGTAATCGGGAACACATTGGCACTTTTCGCACTTGAAAGACGCCTGGGCAAGGGGGTCCCCTTTAGCTCTCCTTTCTACATGATCCTTTTCATGCCTGCATTGGCATTGCCTGCTGTGGGAGCCTGTGTGAGACAGGGAGTCAATTTTCCTGGTGTTTTCATGCTCCATCAAGCGTTTGTTAACGCACCTGCCAGTCTGGCCAATGTACAATGTTCAATAAAAAACCAGTTGATAGTCAGTGCCTGCTTGTGCTAGTCCTTCGTCTTGTGTCCCGTTCGTGTTGCGCTGAGAGCGAAAATGCACAAACTTCATTGACGCTGGTCCAGCACAATAACAATAAAGCACTAGTGCTGCAGTATTTGAGCTGAAAACGGTCGAAAAAGAGCTGTCACTTGCTCACAGCCCGAATAGTAGACTGAACGAGAACGCTTCGCCATTATGATCTGTGCTGTGTGTACTGTGTTACTAATAATGCACACGACACGGAATCGAGCTTCGGTGAAGCAGTACTGACACTTTAACAAAGTGTAAACTGGGGCTGGTTGGTGCTTGATCTTTCGTCGAAAAACAGCGCTTGCACGAAACGATGGAGGGTGGCGACACGACGTTTCCTCGCCAGCGTCGTGCGGCCACCCTCGTATGTCCCGTGTAGAGCAGTTTTTCGCCGCAGCACTCATGCGCAGCGATTCCGCTAGACCTAGCTGTAGCCCGTCGGCTACGAGTATATCAGAATGGCAGTGTTTAAGCTAGCTACATGAGCAGTCTCACTGAAGATCACTCACTTTTCCAACAACGACGCATCGGCCGTCGACAAGCACTCTCACACACGGCTCTTGAACCCACCCACTCGTGAGGAAATTGTGGGCTTCCATAGATTTGTACGCTTTGAATTCATCTCTTGTCACAAAACTTGTTCCGTGCACAAGATAGTCCTTTATGTCCGTGAATTCCACACGCGGTAGCAGTCCCGTGTCACGCACCACTTCGTAGTCTCCATAGTCGTATGGATCGATGTTTCCGCACAGCCGAACATTTTCAAGGTATCTGTTCTTCTCGGCTCCACGCAGATCACGGGCATCACATTGTTGCACACACGTTATTTACGGCGATATGTGCAAAACAGTAGCAGCATCGGGGGTCACTGTCACAAACTACTGCAGTGTCTGTAACAACACTGCAGCAACGACCACAGTCATGGCGGAGGGCACGCTAGCCTCTAGCGCTCCTTGCGGATGACGTCACATGAAACCCCCCGATATGAGCGCCTGAAATTTCAACGCACCGCAACTGACCGCTCAATTTTTCGGACCTCGTTTGCACTCACCGCCAATACCCAAGCCGCCATATATTGTGTATAGCGGAACCTCATTAATTCAAACTGCAGGAGGGATCGGAAACTTGATCAAACAAAATGAAATTCAGGGATCCTCTTAACTTGCGATGCTGAAATTCTGTGTGAGTCGGCACATTGCGCCCTCGTGGTTTCGAATTCATACTGTTCTTGAATGTCTTCCGCCGCACGAACTTGAACCGAGTCTGAGGTCACGGAACTCATCTGTGCCGAGCGAAGCGCGTGGGAGGCGTACGGCCTCACGGAGACTGCGAGTTTGGGAGGAAACGGCGGTGAATTTAAGAGCAAGGTCAGCGTCCCTGCTGCCAAATGCACCGCAACCTGACTCTTCTATTGTAAAACCGTAAACAACTGGCGTTTCGATGACAGGCAAGACGCCTCATTATACGCAAGCCACCGCAGAGTGCATATCGCCGGATACGGTGCTGATTTTGGCTTTAGTCGCTATGCCTAATGGCGAAGGCCAGCGCTGACAGAACGCTTGCTTCGGCCGTTTCTCGGTTCTTATTGTTTCGCCATCTTCGCACTGTCGTTCTGGGCCCATCGTACTGCGGGCACAGCTCAGTTCCTGCAGCGTCGTGTTCGCTTTCCGTTTAGACTTTGTCCCAACCCGTGCGTTCATTGGCGACATACCGAGGGCAGCACAGCCAGGCAGAGCTTGTGAAAACGGTTGCCGCCCGTTGTCCGTGCACATGCCGCATGGCGAAATATAGTCATGAGGAGCTTTAGAATGTGTGCAATATAACTGGCCACTACCTCCGGCATTGGTTATAAGTTCGGGATTTTTTTCAGTGAAATTTGATTTTCCGAACTGCCTGATTTTTCGGTCATTTTCGCGGTCCCTATAGAGTCCAAAAATTCGGTCGTCAACTGTATTAGATTGTGAAGTCACTGACATGGTTGAAGAGCACAAAACACACTAGGATATATCACATTTATTCTGCACTCTTCCATTCACATTTAAGTTACTGCTGCAGTTTGGTATGTGCTACGATGACAGACCAATATGAATGATTGCTGCAGAAAAGGTAGTTCGTCACATTGCAATTCTTGAAAGACTGTGTCCAACAACAGCTGCCTTCCAACATTATTCATATAGGCTGTCTATATGAATTTCGCCTTTTGCAAACGAGGTATTTTTCTTCCACCTATGTCACACTTTGGCATCTTTAGAATACCGCCAGGCACAAGAAATTGGGATGTATGGTGAATACCATCTTTTCGAAGCAACTACACATTAGTCTTTAAAGAAGGGGACATGGGGATCTGAGGTGAATTTTTTCATCTATTAGTGTAGAGCTAGCATGCTTATGTAGAAGTTCACTGAATGCTTAAATACAAAATTTTTGTTGAAGTATGTTCAGTAGTTCTGACATTTATATGCTTCATTTCTATACCTAACTTACAGTAAGCCTGATGTGACAACAAAATAGGGTAGGAGCCTCCTGCTGTTTTACCGAAAGGAATGGTTGGTGCAGTGACATTCTCCAAATATTTTTAGCAGCCTGATGTTTTTCTGCACAGAATGTTATATCCACTTTTGCATAATGCATTCATTATCATGTCTGATTAGTGACAGTGAAAAAATGACAAAGCAGTTTAGAAATATAAAAATGTCTCTGCATAAAGAATTTATCGAGGAACATAATGCAACAAAACCGCTTGAAGATCCGTGAAGCCATTGTCATCCTGTGCTTTCTGCAAGCAGGGCAGTCAGGTCTAAAAACACTTTTGAAAAAGTTGGCATTCTCACGGAGATTTCAGCCAGTTTTCCGCTACCTACATTAATAAAACATTTTTTCAAGTCACTTCTGGGCTGTTTCCAGGCAGGGAAAATTTTTTGGGATATGATTAAAAAGGCCTTATGGTACCAAATATCAGTTTTTTTTTTAAAGATATTGCGATTTGATCTCCATGTCCCCTCTTAACTCATAACCATCTCTGTACTTCAGACACTTCTAATAATGCTGCTGGTTATGAAGAAAAGCAACTCCATAGTTTTGAATAGTTGAGCTGCATATTTCAGTGATAAAATGTTGCTGTAGCCAGCCAATGAATTGAATGCAGGTTCTTCGGGACAACGTGAAGGCGCGCCGCGAGGTGGACCTCCACTGGCGAGCCAGCAACTGCCGGCACATAGTGAACATTGTGGACGTCTACGAGAACGTCTACGGTGGGAACCGCTGCCTGCTGGTGGTCATGGAGTGGTGAGTGAAAGAGAAGTGCACCCATTTCAAAGTTTGCCGCTTAGGGCTTTTCTTAAGCAGTTATCTTAGTTGTGGAAATGCTTGTGCTGCATGCTGCACTCACTTGGTTGTGCACACTTTCAAAGCTTAAGGGTTTTTGTTTCTTTGGGGCAGGTTGCCACTTCACTGTTAATCAGTGGGAGATTAATAGTGTAATGATAACTGATTAGAAAACTAAAGAAAAAACAACCACATGCCGGTGGCATTGGCCTCCGAATTTTGTGTCCGGCGCTCTGCCAACTGAGCTATGGTGACAGGCAAGGATGGTTGCAGAGATTAGCCGACATTTTTTAAAGAAGATTCTGGTGTGGGCTAGTTGGCTCATATTTTGGTGTCGGTGACGTGTTCTGCATGCAGTAAGTGGTGTTATATACGGGTGGGGAGTTAGAGCAAGAGGGTTAGTTTTATGCATAATTCTGGAGACACTTGCGCTATTTGGCTTTAAGTAGTGGTTTCACAAGATGAACTAGATTTCCTCAAAGGTGCCTATCGGGATTGATAGCGACGTGTCCAGTGTTATCTTCCTCTGGCCAGAGCGTTTTTGTTGAACACGTGCGATTAGCTCGCACCCCGTATGCCGGTTTAATTTTTGTTTGTTTTTGTAAGATTCGGAGATGTATTTATTCTTCCTGTAATAAATTTCAGTTGAAGTCAGCGCTTGTGTTGCCTGTCTCCATTATGTCCGTGTTTGCTGCTGTGTTGGGAATCATGCATATATTCTTCACTGAATCGACCTGTACAACGCAGTTAGCTGAACTTTGACAATTGTGAGTGCACAGTTGACACCCTTTTTTTTCCGCCATTCATTGTATATCTTGTACAAATGGCTAGGTTGTGCCGTATGCTCGACTTATGTCTGTATGTATCCCCCCTGCAGTTTTGCCTTCATGGCGCAGCAGGAAATAAATCATCATGATGAAATAACTGTAACAAACTACGGATCTCTGAGGCTAACAACAACCTGAATGTTGCCGAAGAAAACCCCTACCTGGCGGTGCAACAGGCGTCCAGCTGAGTTTTGGTGCTTCGCGGCTATGCACTTTGCATGCCCGCGTGGTTCCTTTTTGGATGTGCTGCCTCGATTTACAAGCACAGAGCAGCAGGAGACCTCCAAGTACCCCTCGGACGAAGTTCATGCAACGGCATGCACCTGTGACAAGGAAAACACCTGTGGCTAGCTAATGTTGCACGAGCCTCCACGTCACCAGATGCACCGCCGGGCGTGTTTGCTTTGTCAGTGAACGAATACGCTGGGCTGCATAATCAGTGCTACGAGAACCATTATTGCAGAATTTAAATATGTAATCTCTACTCATCAGTCAGGACGGTGCCTCGGTGCTTGGACTATCCTGCCAGACCGTCAAAAGCGTCTCGATGCTGCATGGGGTTGACGTCGCTCAAGTGCAGGCTGCAGAATGCTGGTGCAAACATAAACCATAAGTGAAGCAACGACCACTGATAGAAGCCTTCAACGTCTGGCCTGTGGTTTCATTTCGGCTGCTGCTCGGCTGCACCGCTCGCCGCCAGCAATCACGTAGTCTCCGTTTACGTCACTTTTCGGCTATTTTGTTATCGGAGAATCTGGAGTTTGAGTGAGAATGCTGCGAATGCAAATCTCTTGGCAGTAAATGCATCTTTTGCCACCAGACAAGTGATAACAAAGTTACGAAATGCCCAACTATCAGATTTTGCTAACATGATAGAGTTCTCCTCATTGTCTCTTTAATGCTGCGTGGCCAATGCAGTTATATTGCACAAGTCACTGAATGCCCAAGTAAGTCGCCGATTTCAGACTCGGCGGGAGTCACAAAATGGTCTGAAAACTCAGTTTATAAATCAGTCGTTTCCCACGTTCTTCACGTCCGACCTACTTTGTGTCACTAAATGATGGTGCTAGTCTCCCGTCTCACGCCCACTGCGGGGTCGCCTCCGTGATGTATACAGCGGTGGCGCTGTACGCAGTTGGTGGGCGCACACGGCTAGACTAGTTTCAACTGTGTGCTTTCTTCGGCCTCTGTTTTTTTTTTTTTTGAGAGAACAGTGTTTTAGAAATAGGTTGTAGTGGAACACTGTTGTTCATTACAAATTTACTGTCGAAACGTTCTAAATGTGGCAGTGGCGCATTTCAGCATATTCTTGCTCCTCGCGTACTGCGCGGAACTGTGAAAAGCATGTGCGCGCAAGCAATTATCTTCGTGGTGTAGATGCAGTGTACTCGTGATTACAGCCTATATGTGCAAATACTATTCTCACTACGATCATTTCTAACCATACCTCCTATCTTTCTTTCGTCTTCCACTTTTTCTTCCACTTTCGTCTTCCCATTTGCTTTTATTTCTGCATCCAAGGGATAAATGGCAGTTACCATGGCCAGCATGTACAGTTTAGTTCTTTTCTTCTTATTTATTTCACTGAACCACTACTACTGCTCTGAGAGGAAATTACTATCAAGACATGAAATTGCAACTGCAGTTAACAGGCCATGACACGTGTTTGGGCATGTAGATTAAAGGGACTATGCAGTGAATAAAAAGTCGCTTGTAAATGTTTTCAATGCTTAGAAATGATTCTAAGAAGCATTCACACCAAGTATGAGTCTTTGGAACTGAGCTGGGAATTTATTATGAATTTTTAAAAACCGTGTTTTTTAAGATTCGCGGGCCGATTGGTGTGCTCGTAGTGACCGATTTTGAAACTAAAATCGTGAAAAAAGATGCCACTGTACCCATGACGTCGCCAGGCCACCACACGCTCTCATTCGCTGGAGCCACGACGTCACGGGCACACTTCCGGTAGCCGTGAAAATCGTCTGCTCGTGCCGCCGCGCGACCCTCTCGGGCAAGCGCAAGCCAGGGCGTTGCCTTCGCGCATATGGTTTCAATTTTCCTCTGCCGCCTCCTTCTGATGGAAGTTCTGGAGCCACTCGCAGTGGCTCGCCGAGTCGCTACTGTCGTTGCTGGCATTCAGCTGGTACGGCGTGAACGCATAGGGCTCGATGCCCATCGCGGCCGTGAGAGCGAGCAGTCGCGCCTCGAGAGCAAGGTTCATTACTGCTAACTACAATAGACGACAAGCAAAGAAACCCGATGCGCGCCGCAATCACGCCACTGACGCTGCTGCCGGGGTGCTAGGAGCGACAACCGGAAGTTGCAAAAGGAATGTCAGCGGATGACGTATTCATGGGCGGGGCCCAGTCCCAGAGCTGTTTTCTTTATTTTTGTCTGGTAGCCCGCATGTACGAGTTGAGAGGGGAGAGGAGGAACGTAACTTTTAATCTTCTATATCTTCGGTAATATTGGTGCTAGCTTAAAATTCGTGCGTTGGGCTGACGAGTGATGAAATGCCTATCTCTCGTCTGCTTTACGTAATCTCAATTAATTTATTGCATAGTCTCTTTAAGGTTGAAAGGAAGCCCTGGCATCGACGATATTCTGGAAAAAAAATTATGATGCGGAAATGCAAAAGCTGCTCGTGGTCCACCACCTGCGTCATATGACTGCTGGGCCAGCGGTGTACATTGCAAGGGGGGTTTTCAGTGGGTACACATGATGGCACTACGACTGCATGCTAAGCATGGAGGAAATTTGGTACTTGCTTGATTGCAACATATGTGAGTAACATGTACGTGCCTCGGTACATATTTTGAAGATATGTTCTTTAGAACTGTGCATTCTCTAGACACGCCTTTATTCAACTTTAAACGTCCAAGTGTCATGGCAGAGTGGCGGCATCCCCGTTTCACACACCAGCGGCCTGAGTTTGAGTCCCTCCTAGACCCCATTTTTTTCTTATTTTTATTCTAATGTTTCATAACTTACATGACTCGTGATGTCATATGACCAATGAAGTTACGTACTTAGTGACATTACAGGGGACCGACTTTCAGCGACACATTTTGCAGACTCTTCCAGCACCAACATGGACATCTAATACTTTCGCATTAATAATTGTGCACATTGTTGGGCGAGTCGGTCGTACATACCTAAGCAAGGGAAATGCGCTAAATGCGCCCGTCCTTGTGCTCTTCTCATCCCGGTCCTTTTAGCGCATTTCCCTTGGTTTTATAATTGTCTTCTCCACTTTATCTGGCTTCATGGTGACTGCAAAATACCAGTAAACAGACATCAAGGTCTGTTTTTTAGATGTGATTCTTTCTCCTTAAATTAACACTTTATTTACTGAAGGTGTACCGCTTCCTCAAGAAAGCATCATCATCATCATCATCAAACATAATTTATTGTCCCTTAAGGACCCTAGGCGGGGTAGTACATAAGGGGAGACGGCAAAAGAAAGCAAAGGTACTGTGTGACCGCATGGCAATAAAATCAGGTGAACATTGCAAAAAGAACATACGTAGGTACAGTCAACGTTACTAGAACAAACTATTTTACAGCTCCCCATCCCTCACCCCCCCCATGTGTCCCAAGTGGTGGTCGCAAGAACTAATGGCGCTGCAGTCGAGTCTTGCTCCCTGCTGGGCGCGTCATCTGCTACACACTGTGCGGAAGCGTAGAGCGGCCGGTATGCACGTCGTTTTTGCGAGCTGCCGTTGCACGCTACATCATCATCATCAGCCTGACTACACCCACTGCAAGGCGAAGGCCTCTGTCATGTTTCTCCCATTCACCCTGTCCTTCGGCGCTCGGGGATTCGAACGCGGTGTACTCAATTCCCTTGCCCTGTGGACAAACCTACGTTGGCCAGATTGGCAGACGTCTGAATGAAGGGCTTAGGCAGCACAACTACAACGTCACGGTTGCCTCTTGACACCTAGGCATACATTGCCGTGACTGCAGTCAGTGCAAGGAACAGGTTCCTTCCTTTGAGCAGACCACAGTTCTGCGCAGGTGTGCAGAAAAGACCACAAGGGTAATTTTTGAGGCCGGGGAAATCGCAAAGCTTAAAGAAAAATGTTTCGGCACGCCTTCAGCACTGTTGGTTACAAGAAGCGTCATTTCTTGGGCATAATTTCACAGTGATGGTTGCTCCGCGGCTTCCCGTTCACTAGTATACTAGTTCGGTGTGCAGTAATGTGTTTGTATTTAGTTTGTGAAGTTGCTTCGTGTAGCACGTAGTTCATCAGTGCTATCAAGGAGGAATTTGACGTATCACCTATACGTTTGTAGCTTTTCTGCGCCCGGTTTTGCGCTGTACTGTATAAATGTAGGCGTGTCGCATGAAAATAAACTAGTTGAAGTACGGCGCTTTGTGGTGTGTTCTCTGTCTGTCATCTTTTTTTTGTGCTGGGAATCATTTGGTATGTGTAACCAACTAGCCCACCAGTTTGTCCTGAGCAAATTCGTCATGAGGGATTTGACATGAGGATCAAATCAAGAATGTTAGCTCCACGGGTTGGGACAATGACTGTTTGGGTGAAATTGAGCATAAGGACTCGATCGGGGGTTTCTGGATAGGGTGGATTTAGCGGTGAAATTTTGCCAGTCTATATCGGGGAGATTGAAGTTTCCGGACATAAATTAGAGAAAGGTGGGATTGCAGGTTTAAAATGACAGAGTGAAGTTGATCACTGAAAGAATTGTCAGTCAGGTGCATGGCAGCAGGGAATGAGTATTCGTGTGCTTGCAGGGATTCGAACAAAGAATTTCGTGGTGGCAATTTATGGGTATGTGCTAACAAATGAATTTGGGCCCCCATTAATGCTGAGAAGGTCATCAGTCAATAACATGGTCTCCAAGAAATGATTTCACAGCTTGCTTTTTACACATGTAACTGCGAACATTTGATAACCAGCCAGACATACTTATTGAAAAGTTCGGGCTTTCGACAGCTGGGTTCAGGTGGATGGAAAAGCACAGGAGCAGATGCACATTTTGATGGCTATAGTACTTCTACAACTGAGTCAGACTTGGCTTTGTAAATAGACTTATTATCTATGAGCATTTAGGATGTCAGATCTTCAATGGGGATGCGTAAAAATTAAGTTTTTTCCTGGCAAGACGCACTCATGCAGAGAAATCTTCTCGAATTGAAAAACAAGTTTCTTTCACTTGGGACGGTGCAACAAGAATTTTGGCTTTATCTTTAAAATGCTAAAATTTTACGATGATTGAACGATTCTCAGACACTTGAAAAACGGCCCAGCCTGTGTGCTCTTTCGTTGTCACCTGCTGACATCGTGATGTTTAGTTTCTCAGATAAAAAGGTGAGTATATGTGTATCATATTGAGTCCACATTTCGTTGTCAGTATCTGCAATCTCAAAGAAAAGCAAATTCGATCTTTATAATCGATTTTCCGCATCATCACTCTTTTCTGTACGCATTCTGATTTTCAGATGTCAGGTTGGCAACACTGCCATTTGGGCTCAGAGGCAAGTTCGACTCTGCAGATTGAATCTTTTCTGCAGTTTTTTTCTAGAGTGTCAGCGCGGGAAGAAAGACCATTTACTGGGCTTTCTATGTTGTTCTGAGCAGCACGGATTAATGCAAGTTTGCTTAGCACTGATTCCAAGCGTGATAAAGATTTACAAATTAGTTCAAGTGAAGGCGAAGAATCGCCGTTGACCGGTCCAACCGTTTAATTCCACGTCACTGCACATGATGAGCAAGAGCGATGGGACATAATAGGTTTGGTAGCAAGAGCAAAAAAATTGGCGATGGTTTAGCTCTGGTTAAACCTGGAGTGACGCGATAACTACAGCTGGCCGAGTGGAACTTGGTCATGTGATCAACCACGTGACGAACCACGTGATCAGCCACGGCGCCGCACTACCGGCAGCTGCTCCGCACCACGTGACAGCGTGGCGGCGCCACAGGGGCCGCCACTGGGTTGCGCGCCGCCACAGGGTGCCAGCGCCGCCACGCTGATACCTCAAATTGCTACCGTAATATAGCTATCACCACAATAACTGTTATAGCTGTTTGTGTGCTTAGTTAAACATCTTAATGGGGCATGACACCATGAGCAGGAAAGGATTGCTTTGCAAGCATAAGTGGCATTTGCAAATAAGTAATCTGGAAGAGCAAAACAAATTTGTGACCACGTTTCTTTTGGTGGCGTGCCCGGACTGGCCAGAACAGTGGTGCATGAAGTCGTGGGGAATCGCCCGCACTGGAGGTGACCCCAAGTTGCTTGATGAAGGAACTGGCTATGAATATGGTGATGATGATGATGTCGTGGTCATACCTTTTACAATGGGTGGACATCCAGTAAGACAGAGTCAGACCAAGATAAAAACAGATTGGAAGCAAAACGGTCCGGCAAGTGAATCTGGGCTCAGAGCTATTCTGTCCCACTAGCTGTAGCCACGCACCAAGGCCCACCACTGCAACACCGCTCGTGTAGGTGACGCTGTCAGGCTGCCACTGCCGAAAACCGATTGTGTTACAGTTTCCGTCTCGGCTCCGCACACTCGACACATCATATACATCACGGCTGTATCGAAGTGGCTGCAGTACTCCAATGTCCTGAGAGCCCCGGCCTGTGCCTGAAAGAGGAGGCTGCTAGCACCGCTGTTATCGTACAGTGGTACGGATTCGATGCTGGTCTTCTGCAGCCTGTAGGGTGCGAGCGTTGACTTCTTGGGGCCACACCGCCTGGTCGGCATGTTGCACGCATTTCAGTGGTCCACTTGGTCGTAGAATCTGCAACAATCTGCTCCCGAAAAAGGGCACACTTCTTCTCTAACCGGTAGATGCGCCGTGTCCACGATCATTAGAGGCACGTAGCGGCCAGGTATTCAAAAACCCGGCAGGCCCAGCAGTCTCTGGGCAAGAACTGCAAGCGGCCGTGGTACGCCGACTTGCCTTGTGGGGTTCAAAGGTCGACCATACCAAGTCCGATGCAGTGATGGCATAGAGGTAGGGAATCCACATCGTGTGCAAGGGGACCGGGGTTTGAATCTGGGGGCCGCGCAATTCTCCACCGGGTTTAAAAAAAAAAAACCGTGTGTCGATGGAATTGCATATCCAGACCTGGGGTGCAGCCTAATCTCCGTGACCAGAACCGACAATGCACTCCCTCATCAGAACAGAATTTGGCCACCCTGGTGTAGTAAATGGCCACAACCTCCTATGAACAAGCCAATTAACCCTCGGCCCTCAGTCCCCAGCGGCTGCGGACTGAGTTTCTGTATAGTTTGGGTGTACGATGACAACTTGGCTTTGAGTTGACAAAGAGCCTACATTTGAATTCCTTTCTTTCTTGAAAAACTTGGTGCTGAATTTTGGCTGCGACACTATTTCGATCTTTCATTCAAAAGGACTTTTCTTCGGTGCTTGCACATGACACATGGCTTACTCTCGTATGCGACACCCTGACACTTTAAGCTAGAAATGACTGTGTCAAAACACTGAAACTTCTTGCTTCCCAACGCAAATGGAAATTCATTGACTGTGCCGGCTCCGCCACTGCTATCGACCTCATTCAGGAGAGAGAGAGGGTCAGTGGATTACATTTCATTTCATTTTATTACATTAAAGGCCCACGAGGGGTATTACATAAGGGGTGGGTACATATATTTTGGTGAGCAAGTGTTAACACAACAAAACATGACGGGTAACATTATTGAGGCAAAGGTGGATGAGCATGTGATGGCTGCAATGTTGTTCGGTAGGTCGTTCCTGCTTGCTGCAGTATGGGAAAAAAAATGATGCAGCAAAGCTGATACTGTAGAAGCTTGGTCAAGTTGGTGTGACATTGTTTTTCAGCAGCGCAGGGGTCCAAGGACGAGACAAGTGCACAGACACGGCGCTGAACTTACAACTGGTTTTTATTCAGGCGATTTCCACTACTTAAATACAGTGGCAACCAATCTCAAATGAAAACGATACACAAAACAGATTGGCGATAATGACAATTCCTGAGCACAGGTCTACAGCAAAGGTGGTAGTACGGCACGAGGTCGGGAAACTTGAAAATAATGACGAGTGCGATGAGATATGCGGGCTGTAGGGACGATGTGCGCGGCCTAGTGAACTATGGAAAAATTTATGGAACAAGTAAAGGCTGGCAATGTGACGACAAAGTGATAAGGGCAATAAGTCGTATTCAGCTTTGAACGCTGACACACTGATGTCGTAAGAATATGATGAATGTGTAGCGGCACTATCACCATCAACAGTGCTGCGACGCCTTGGCTCGTGACATGCGCTCGTGCAGGCTACAGGGGGCCACGTGCGGAGTAGAATAAACACAGTTGACGCCTTGGTCCCGGCCTGTTCGCTTTGTCTGCATAGCGCTCCGTTTAATTTGTAGGGGAGTTAGTCTCTGTCCCTCTACAGTTTGGTGAACCCGGATGTGATGGACGCGGATAACGCTGCCACCCAGGCCCCAGGTTCCGGCTCATACAACGGCTGCGGAGGACATCGCCAGCGTCCACGTTCAGCTGCCATCATTTTGGCCTCGGAATCCTTCCATATGGTTCGTGCAAGTGGAGGCTATGTTAGGCCTTCGGCGCATCACTTCACAACGCGTGAAGTATTTCTATGTGCCGACTCTCTCCCCTGAGGTAATGGACGTGTTTGACGACGTTTTGAAGACGCCAAACCTTTCCTCCCTGTTTGATCACTTCAAAGCTACGGTCCTGGCCTGGAAAACCATCTCGGAGCCCAGCCGCCTGCAGCAGTTGCTCAGCACTGAGGACCTTGGCGACTGTTGACCATCTCAGCTCCTCCATTGCATGCGACAGCTGCTGGGCGACCGCCCACAGGACGTCAGCAGCCCGCTACTCTGCGAGCTGTTCCTTCAGTGCCTTCCTCAGAACCTCGTGGTTGTCTTGGCTGCTGCAGGTGATGTTAGCTTGGATAAGCTCGCGGAGTTGGCTGACTGTGTCTCGGACTACTCTGGCCCGCGTTCTGTGGCTGCAATTCCTTCTGCCGTGTCGTCCACTTGTCAATCAGCAGTCATCAAGCCTCGAGGCTAAAATCCACCACCTCATGAGAACCGTCGATTCCTCGTTGCTACCAGCATTCCTCTCACAAACGGTTGCGTCATTGTTCCAGTTCCAGTCATTGATCAAGCCCAGCCCGTGACGGGTTCTGCTGGTACCACCGCTAGTTCGGCGCTGCTGCCCACCAGTGCAGGCAGCCTTGCCTGTGGTCGGGAAATGCACCGGCAAGTCACTGATGGCGGCCGGTGACTTTGGCTCTACATCCAGCCGCCTACTGTACGTTACTGACAGGATCTCAGGATGCCGCTTCCTCGTGGACAGTGGTGCACAGGTTAGCATCGTGCCTGTCTCCTGCCTCGATCAGCAACGTGCTGTGAAAGGAGCACTTTTGCAGGCGGTCAACACCTCCCAGATCGCTACCTACGGGCAGCGTTCAGTCACCCTCGATTTGGGCTTACGCTGCACATGCTGATGGATTTTCATTATCATGGACGTGCAGTTTGCCTTCCTCGGAGCGGTCTTTGTCACCACTTTTGGCCTGGCTGTTGACCTTCGATCTCGTCGACTGGTGGACCACACGACTCATTTGTCTGTGAACGGCATCATCGCCCCGGTGGCCACCCCCATCCTCCAAGCCGCCTTGCAGCTGCTGTCGTCTGCCTTTGCTGCGATTCTGGCTGATTTTCCTGCCATCATGCGGCCCAGCAACCTTGAGCTTCCCGTCCGTCACACCGTCACGCACCACATAGTCACTACGGGCCCACCAGTGTTCTGCCGACTGCGCCGCCTTGCTGGCGACCGGCTCGTCATTGCCCGCCGCGAATTCGACCATATGCTGCAATGGGGCATCATTCGGCCGTCGTCCAGCAGTCGGTCTTCGGCTCTGCAGATGGTGCCGAAACGTGACCCCGGCGATTGGCACCCCTGCGGCGACTATCTTGCAGTCAATGCGCGCACTGTCCTGCATCGATATCCTCTCCCTCATATTCACGACTTTGTGGCCGACCTGCATGGCATGGCCATATTTTCCAAGATTGACCTGGTGAAGGCCTACCATCAGATCCCGGTGGAACCTGCAGACATCCCTAAGACTGCCATTGTAACACCGTTTGACCTCATTGAGTATGTCCATATGCCCTTTGGTTTGCGAAACACTGCTCAGACATTCCAACACTTCATCAACGAGGTCACTCGTGGCCTGCGTTTTGTGTTCGCGTATCTCGATGATATGCTGGTTACCAGTTTCTCGTCAGAAGAACACGCTGAACACCTGCGCCTGCTGTTTTCACGCTTCGAAGAGCACGGACTTGTCATCAATCAGGCCAGGTGTGTTTTTGGCATCAATGCCATCGAGTTCCTTGGCCATCACGTAACAGCACAGGGAATTCGCCTTTTGGAGAGCAATGTGCATGCCATCCGCGACTTTCCTTGCCCCAAGTCTCTTCACAAGCTTCGAGAGTTCCTTGGCCTCCTAAACCACCACAGAGTTTCTTGCTCGGCATTGCCCGCATTACCCTGCCCCTCACCGATCTCTTAAAGTCACTGCATGGTCCTCACACTCCTCTCGAGTGGACGTCAGCTGCCGAAACAGCCTTCCAAGCCGCCAAGAACACCCTTGCTGACGCTGCTGTGCTCATGCACCCGCTAGCTATCGCCCTGTTGTGTCTCATCACCGGCGTCTCTGATGCGGGCTGTCGGCGCCATCCTGCAACAGCTTCAGGACGACTGCTGGTGCTCGCTGGGTTTCTTCTCCCAGAAGCTCTAGCCATCAGAAACGCGCTACAGTACTTTCGGCCTGAGTTGGTAGTTGTCTATCTCACCATTCGACACTTCCGTCATATCTTAGAAGGAGCCGTTTTCTATGTGCTCACGGACCACAAGCCCTCAACTTTTGCTTTTCTTGTGAATCAAAGCTCCTACACTGCACGAGAGATACAGCACCTGAGTTTTATTTCTGAATTTACGGTGGATATCAGACGCATCGAAGGACCTGTGAACAGTGCCGCCGATGCGCTCTCCCGTGTCGCTACTCTTGCATCAGGCGTATTTGACTTCGCAGTGCTGGCTGCCACACAGGCCAACCCTGGCTCTGTGACCTTGTCACCAGTGCCCCTGCCTTTCTGCTGAGACACCATCATGTGTGATGTTTCCAGTGATTCTCTACGGCCTTTTGTACCCACCTCATTCCGCCACCAAGTCTTCGAACAGCTGCACAACGCAAGCCATCCCGGCATTCATGCTACGCAACGGCTCATGACATCTAGGTTCGTCTGGCCAAACGTCAACCGAGATGTGAGTCACTGGGCTCATGAGTGCTTGTAATGTCAGCGTGCAAAAACAACGCGCCACACGCGGTCGGTTCACCACCCTCTCCGGCCCCTGACTGTCGTTTCGACCATGCCTACGTTGACATTGTATACCCTTGCTTCCATCAAGAGGCTTCCAGTACATCCTTACGTGTGTTGACCACTGCACATGATGGCCCGAAGCCTTTCCGCTGCCATATATCACGGCATGTGCAGTGGCGTCCACTTTAGTCAGTGGATGGATTTCCCATTTCAGCTGCCCCACTATTAGTGATGACGGATCGTGGCCCTGCCAGTTTGAGTGCGCCTTGTTTCGCGCCCCGACATCTCTGCTTGGCGTGCGCTATGTTCACACCACCGCTTATCATCCCTCTGCGAACGGCATGGTTGAACGCTTGCACCAACAGCTGAAGGCTGCCCTTGTTGCACGTGAAGCTCGCACCTCTTGGCCCGATTTCCTTCCTTTGGTGCTTCTCGGTCTTCGATCAGCCTTAAAAGAAGATCTTGAGTACACGGTGGCCGAAATGGTCTGGGGGACAGCTGTCCGTTTGCCAGGCGAGTTCTTCGTTTCGGCCCGCACCGAGGACATCTCTCTGCCTGCCTTCATCGAACAACTACGCCTGCTCTTCTGACGCCTGCAACCCGTCCCCACACGTCCATTGACTCATAAAGTATTCGTGAGCAGAGAACCACACATGTCTTTGTGCATCGAGACATCATCAAGCCTTCGCTCACCCCTCCCTACGATGGCCCTTATCCCGTCCTACAGCGGGGTGAGAAAACTAAAGCTTTCCGTCGATGGATGAAAAGAAATAGTTGCCATCGACCGCGTGAAACCTGCCTACATCGTGCATGTTTAACCCGCCAACACGGAAGTCTCAAGCCCCAGTTCTTCCACTGACTCTGTCTGCGCCGTCAGCAGGAATGTCTCATGGGTGGCGCGCCGTTGACTGCCATTCTCCTTCCTCTCCACAGGGGGGAGCCCTGTAGCGGCACTATCAGCATTAGCAGTGCTGCGCCTCCTCGGCTCGTGACATGCGCTCGCGCTGGCTACGTGGGGCCACGTGCTAAGTAGAATAAAAATAGCTGATACCTTGTTCCCGGCCTGTTCGCTTCGTTTGCGTCGCGCTCCGTTTAATTTGTAGGGGACTGAGTCTCTGTCCGTCTACAAATGGATGAGTCTGGGTGCTCTGTTTTGGTCTGATTCGAGTACATTTTTAAGGTAAGCTTGGTGCGGGTTCCATATTCTAATTTTGGTCTGACAAGGGATTTGTATGCTAGTAACTCTACATGTTTAGGGGTTTGTCTTTAAGCAGCGCGAAACACAGGACGTAGAGGAAGAAACATGAGACGACACGAGCGCTCATGTCGTCTCTTGTTTCTTCCTCTACGCCCTGTGTTTCGCGCTGCTTAAAGATGAATCCAGTCCAACTCGCCCAGTTTTCTGTTCATGTTTAGGGGCTTGGCGGAGATGACGTTTTAAAAATCCAAGTGCTTTATTAGCAGATGAAATGATGTTCGTAACGTGTGTGCTGCAGGACAAGGCGCTAGACAAGATGATGCCTAAGTACTTTTATGATAGAACCAGGTGTACAGGGATGTTGGCTATTATGTGTGGGAAATGAAGCAGGCTGCGGGTTAATTTCTATTAACCATTTGGCACACCATTCCTGAATGCGGTTAAGGTCGTCTTGAAGAGATGTTTGGTCTGAAGTGTTTATAGTTTGGCGATAAATACACAATAATCGGTGAACATGTGAATATTACTGCATAAATACGTTGGTAAATCGTTAATTAAATTAAAAACAGAAGTGGACCGAGAACAGACCCTTGCGGGACACTTGACGTTACTGGAATAGGATTGGAGTTGTGGCTGTTAACGGTGACGTATTGTGAGCGGTTAGTGAAGAATTCTATCCATTTAAAGATATTAGAGGTGAGGTTCAAATATTAAAGTTTTAGTAGTGAGCGTTTGTGAGGAACCTTGTGGTACGCTTTCGCGTAGTCTAGAAAAATAGCATCGGTCTATGGGTTAGAGTCAAGATTAGCATGTAAATCATGAATAAAAATGACCAGCTGTGTTTCGCATGAGAAGCCGTTTCGAAAACCATGCCAGCCAGTCGCTTATGCACATACACAGACACCCGCACATACACATACACGCATTGTCATTTCAGCTATTTAGTGAGGGCACGGCACAAATGCCATATCTATCACGGGTATCCTGCCATCTAAACCATGGTGTTAATGCCGCTCATTAAGGGCACAGGGTAAGGTAAAATTAGAAAAAAATCGTTTTTTTTTCTTTTGGAATTTTAGAAGTTCAATTCTTTCTACACATGTTCCATGATCGCACTTTCCTCAGAAAGCCATATTTACGGCTGAAAAACGCTTTTTCCGAAACCAAGTAGTGAGCGGCCACGCCCCCTTTCAGGATTAACGTCAATTTTTTCAACCAAAAAGTCCACCACCTGATTTCAAAACTTGTCTAAAATCAGCTACATATAAAAAATTGTCTGGCAACTATTGTACAGCTCCTCTTTTTTAGCCAAGACAATCCTGAGACGCTTTGCACGTTTTTTCCACGTTTCTGCAACCTTCATGCAGCTGCGTCCGAGTGCTATCCCTTTCGATCAGTATTGTAAATTGTGCCGGTGTTGGTTGCTGCTGATAAGTTGAGATGCCCAGGGCAAAGAAGGCCTTCGTCAGGCGTGAATTTCACGGCAACCGCTACGCTCATCGTGAAAAAGCAAAAGGATGTCCACGACCGAATGAGATCCCGAACGCCGAACGCGCCAGCTCCTCGACATCGAAGCTTTCAAGATTTTCTCTGTGCTTCCAGGAAGAGGATGTGCTACAGAGCAGCAGCCAATATGCCTTAATGGACATGGACGGCATTTGTGCCGCAATTACACAGATTTGTGTGTGCAGAGAGTGCGGTGGAAGTGTTGAGCTCATCAAAATTGTGACAAAACGGGTAGGTGTTGCAAGCGTTTACAGTTTGAACTGTGAAGTGTGTAGAGCCGCACAACGATTTGAGACGTCGAAGAAAACTACTTCTGGCCTCTATGAAGCCAACCTCAGGTTAGTGTATGCCTTGAGGTCCATTGGTAAGGGAATGGCTGCAGGAAATATACTCTGTGCTATGCTAAACCTTCCTAAGCCGCCGACAAAGTTTGCGAAATACAATCAAGAGCTTCTAGGTCACATCGAAGCTGCTGCTCAGGAGTCGATGAAAAGGGCAGCTGACGAAGCTGTGCAGCTGAATGAGGGGGATAAAGACATCGCAGTTGCTCTTGATGGAAGCTGGCAGAAGCGAGGCCATACTTCCAATAACGGCATAGCCTCTGTGACCAGTGTAGACTCTGGGAAAGTGCTGGATGTGGAGGTTTTGTCTAAACGTTGTCCAAAGTGCAGCATCAAGGGTACAAACAGTGACCCCCTTCATAGAGAGGTGTGCCAAAGCAACTACCAAGGCACCAGCGGTGGAATGGAAGTCGCAGGAGCACTGAAAATTTTCGGCAGGAGTGAAGAGCTTCACGGCGTTCGATACGTCAAATACCTTGGGGATGGTGACAGCAAGGCTTTTATGGCTGTGAAGGCACAAATGCCATATGGTGATTCCGTTGAAATATCCAAGGCTGAGTGCATAGGGCACGTGCAAAAAAGGATGGGCACAAGGTTACAAAGGCTAAAAAAAGGAAACAAAGCAGGAAAACTCACTGATGGAAAGAGCCTCTCGGGCCGAGGCCGACTGACTGATGCAGTAATAGACAAGCTCCAGACGTACTATGGTTTGGCCATCAGAAGAAATGTAGGAAACCTGGATGAAATGCGAAAGGCCATTTGGGCAACCTTCTTCCACTTATCGGCCACAGACGATGACCCATGCCATGGACTTTGCCCAAAGGGACCTGATACGTGGTGTGCCTTCAACAGAAGTCAGTCAGAGGGCAAGCCATTTTTCCACAAGGAGAGTTTGCCTGCATCTGTCTTGGAGGCTATCAAACCCATTTATAGGGAGCTATCGAAGGCTGAGCTCCTAGAGAAGTGCCTGCATAGGCGAATTCAAAATGCAAATGAGTCGTTCAACCATGTTGTTTGGGAACGCGCGCCAAAGAATGTGTTTGTTAGGCTTCGGACCCTACGGATGGCAACACTGGATGCTGTTCTTTCATTTAATGATGGTAGCATCGCACGGGCCAACGTTTTGAAGGTGTGTGGATTGAACCCAGGGAGCAACACCATCAAGTGGCTGAGGGAAGCTGACCATAAGCGCATGTACTTTGCGGACCGAGCAACACGACAGCTTACAAAAGAGGCCCGACAGTCAAAACGACAAGCCGAAAAGCGAAAAAATGACGGCGACAGTGACTACGAAGCAGGGGGCTATTAAACCAATTACTATGGAGGCGTTTCTGCGAATAAAAAATGGTTTTTCACATCTTTTTTCTCTTTACGCTCTATTATCTCAAAACAGTGTTTTTTCTTACAAAGGTACCATTATTTCCAATGCCTTTCAAGACAGACGGCTGATTTTTTTTTGCAATCATCTACATAAGTGTTGCCAACTACTGAACTAGAATTAAGCAATTTCACTGAGCAGTTATTCTGTTATGAATTTTGAAATGCGCAAAGAAAGGCCAGATTTGTGTACTACCGGAAAAAATGTTATTAAAAATCGAATTTTCAACACATTTCAAATATTCTAGTTCAGTAAAAAGAGCACAAAATTTGGCAAACAATGATATATGTATTATTAGGCTACTGTTATTAGTTAGTGAGAAACATGTACCTCAACATGGCCTAAAATGCATGGGAAGTATAGGGCTTACCCTGTGCCCTTAAAGGGGCTGTGAAAGGGGCTCTAATAAAGTTGCGGCATGCCTGGGATATTAAAGCACGCCGCTTCATGAATAGCGTCCAGGAAGAATTTTTTAATTGCGCTTTGTAGAAGTTGAGTTATCTGTAGTCAAAATTTAATTTCAGCGTCTTCGCACCTTTCCCTCTCCTCTCGTCACTTTTTGCACGCTGGAAGGTGCGAAAAGTGTCAGTGCTATCGATGGTGAACTGACGCTCGGTAGCGCTGACGAGAAAAGAACTTGACTATTTGAAAAACCATGTTTGAGTGTCTGTCCTGCCTTGGCGCATGCGTTGAGGTTACTCGTTGGTCTGTACTCAATAAAGAAGTCAGTTGTTAGTCCAGCCGTTGTCCTGTGTTGTTCTTTCCTTGTGTGTTCGTCTTTTTCGGCTGGTTATTTCTTCTTTAACATGCCATACCAACAGGCCCACCATTCTGCCCTGCTTCGGCACCCAAAAGAAACCGAACTTATTTTTATTTGACCTTATTTATTCACATTTTAAGTACAGACCTTCTATCCCCTTCAAAGTACTCCACTTACACTAATACACTTGTCTAATCTTTAAAAACTCAGCTGGGGTATCAGCAGATGGCTTCATGTCTTTGCTCGAATTTTATTTTAAAGCCGTCTTCATATCTTTTAAAGACAACTTCTACATTCAACGACAAGGAATTTGTATGGGTTTTTGCGTTGCCCCTGTTCTTAGTAACATATTTTTAGCCACCATTGACCGCTCCCTAAATGACGAGTTTGCTAATCTGGGGTTACTGAAGTGTTTTAGGTATGTTGGCGATTTTTTTATTGTTTTATCCAAACAAATAACACTGACCCACACTGATTCAGTGAGTAGAATTTTAACTGTCTTTAGACATAAGTATGGGCGAGGCTTGACCTTTACGCCTGAACTTCCTTCTAATGGGTCATTGCAGTTTTTAGATATTAACCTGAACTTCGGCTTACAACATGCCTGCTGGCACTACGCTCCACGAGCAAAGAAAGAGCTACTGCCTTATGATTCTGCATATTCGAAGGTAGTCAAATGAGCAATTGCAAGCTCGTGCCTGGAATCTGCTCTTACCAAGTCATGCCCGCATGCAATGCATATAAGCTTTAGTAATCGAATTGAAAGGTTGCTTTCAGCCGGCTTCCCCTGCGACGTCATAACAGCTGTGGCCGAGAATCTTCTTCGGAAAATAAAAAGAAGAAATCAAGGTAGCGCGAATGAGCTGAGCTACTGCCAAAAAAGAAGATCGTGGTGGTGCCATATATACACAAAGTGGCGTACAGTGTAAAATGAAAAAAGTGGCCAAGAGGCGTAGTGTCCCTGTCTTATTTTCTGCCCCTCAGAAACTCGCAAGCTTGTGCCCAACAATCGGTAACCAAGGAGCTAGAGGCAGTGGATGTGGCATAAAACATGCTGAAACGTTTGTGAAATGTGCCACGGTCAGGGTTTATGAAATCCCGCTAAACTGTGGAGGCACCTACGTGGGACAAACAGGCCGTTGCATGAATGAACGTGCAGGGGAACATGCCCGATCAATTCGAAATAAGGAAGGAGCGAATCTGCCCGCTCATTGCTTTGCTTGCAGTGGATGCGAGCCTCTGCTTAAGAAGATAAAAATTCTAGGAAATGTAAAAACAAAACAGTGCGTGAGCTTTTGGAGGCCTACCACATAGAAGAAAACTGCGTTAAATGTTTAAGCGACACTTCTGTCAAATTGTACAAGAACGAGAATTTTCTGCGCACATGTTGTTGATCAGATAACTGGCTATACCCCCCTCCCCCCTCTCTCATTCCTCTTGATCTCTTGCTGTGATTCTGCATATATAAGGCACCTTCACACAAACTCAGTTGATAGTTTGCGCTTTTTCCTTCGCCTTGGCCTTTTCCTGTGTTTGCCTCTTTTGAATGCGCAACCTGGTTCTTCAAAGCAATGCACCAACTAGCCCAACAAGAAGTTCTTCTAGACTACCTTGAAGGAACTCTTGTGCTGAACGTAAAAGCGCAAAAAGACAAGGACACAGAATAAGACAGACAACACGAGAGCTTGTTGTTGTGTTGTCTGTCTTAGTCTTTTTGCGCTTTTACGTTCAGCATGGAAAACCAACTCGCCCAAATGCGGCCACTATTTAACTCTTGTGGAAGCCCACATGGATACCGGCGCCGCTCTCTCAGTCATCTGATCTAACCTGTGTTTACTTTTGAAAAAAGTCCGTACTCCCAGCTTCGGCCTGTGTTTACGTGGTGCTAATGAGGCTCCAGTACATCGTTCTGGACAGTGTACTGCTCGGATCACTATCAGTGGAATCCGCTATCACATCGAACTCTCTGTGCTGTCTTCCTGTGCTCATTAACTATTTGCTTTCATCAGCATCCGCTGTCATTACGTGTGGCCAACCATCTCTCGTGGTTAGTGAGACCGACATCTGTGACCTCTCTGACCAGATTCCTTGCCGCTTGGTTACAGCTGCTGACCATGCCCTGCATCCTGGCTGCGATGATGTCATTCCGGTTTTCTCCACCCACATTGGCAATGGGAGCACATTGGTCGTACTGAACCCGCACTTTTTGTCCCAAGGAATTTTCGTTTTGCTTCTTCGTTTTTCACATGGTTCATCTCTACTGGCTGCCTCGAACAGTACGCCTGAGCCTATTCTTCTGTGCCAAAGATCTGCTGTCACTTCAATCGCCAGTGCTGAGCCTATGACTATTCCCTGGCTTTACAAAGCCGCACAAGCAGCTTCCTCCTCTGCTTCCTTTGGTGAGACACTTGCCGCTACCATCAGCCCCAACCTCACCTCAGATCAGGCACAAGCCTTGGTTTCCGTCTTGAAGAACTCCTCTTCCTTTGACATACATTTCACAGTTTTGGGCCAAACATGTACAATCACCCATCCATTGCATCGAAACTCATAGTTGAGAGAAAACTGACGCCAACCAATATTTTAACTTTGCCCAACATTTCGGGACCAACTCGGTCCCTTCTTCAGGGGTGACTAAGGTGTGCCAGCAGCAGCGGGGTGCTGTCTTCGCTTTCCCTTTGTTAGCAGTTCACTAACGTATGCGGAGGGAAGCGTTCCTGGAGGTCTATTCATAGCTGCCTTTGTGAGTCGGATGTGCCGTGACTCCACTTGTTGCTTCTTGAACAGGTTTGGCTCCACGGCCAAGACGCTCACCTTCTCGCTGGATGTCAAAATGTTATCCGGCCAATGAATTCAGAATCTAACCCCTTTGCCGAACACTGCGAGCGCGCCGACCATCGGGTAGCCTTCGAGGAGGTGAGCGTCTTGGCCGTGGAGCCAAACCTGTTCAAGAGGCAACAAGTGGAGTCACGGCACATCCGGCTCACAAAGGCGGTGATGAATAGGACTCCAGGAACGCTTCCCTCCGCATACGTTAGTGGACTGCACCACGTGCTAACAAAGGGAAAGCGAAGGCAGCACCCCGCTGCTGCTGGTACACTTTAGTCACCCCTGAAGAAGGGACCGAGTTGGTCCCAAAATGTTGGGCAAAGTTAAAATATTGGTTGGCATCAGTTTTCTCTTACCTATCTCAAGAACCCGACCAGACGGACTTCCGTCCAAGATGCTTTCGTTCAAATCATCGAAACTGACGGCTCTGAGATGATCCGTCGCTGCCCGTACCGAGTGTCTAGTTCTCAACGCTAGGTTATCCAGGCCAATGTCACTGACATGCTGAATCATTACATCATGCATCCTGCATCCATTCCTTGGTCCTCACCAGTCGTGTTAGTGTAGAAGAAGGATGGTTCCGTACGTTTCTGCATCGATTATCGTGCTTTGAACAAGACCACTCGCAAGGGTGTTACCCCCTTCCTCACATTGACGACGCCCTTGACTGCTTACAAGGAGCTGAATTTTTCCCTAGCCTCAACGTGCGATCCGCTTACTGGCAAATCTCTATACATCAATACACAGAAAATACAGCCTTCACCAATCTGGATAGGTTGTACGAATTCAACGTTATGCCTTCTGGATTGTGCAACGCTCTCACTACGTTCGAGCGCGTGACTGATACAATTCTTCGGGGCCTCAAATGGAAAACTTTCTTTTGTTACCTGGATATCGTCAGCTTTTTGTCTACCTTTTGTAATCACCTTAAATGCCTCAATGAAGTTTTAATTGCGCTTGCAGGGGCTGGCATTCAGCTCAATACTAACAAATGTCGGTTTGCCTCCAAATCTATTAAATTGCTTGGCCACGTCATCAGCAAGGATGGCATACGGCCTGACCCTGATAACCTTGCGGCTGCTTGCATTTCCCATGTCTCTCCAGTGCCACAGAGCTCAGTTTCCTTGGACTGGCATACTACTTTTGTTGCTTCATCCTTAAAAAGATTTCAAAGGAAAACAAACTGTATCAAAAATTCCTTAAAAGTCGCGACTCAGAAGATTTCCTAGTCTTCAAACGACATCGGAATAAACTAAATGCTCTCCTAAAAAAAGTGAAAAATGACTACCACATCAACCTTTTCAGTGACATCACAGATCAAAAAATCGTTTGGAAAAGATTAAATACACTGTCGTGCAAGGAGCAATCAAATGTGCCTAGCAATTTAATTATTGATAAGGAGACATAAGGAGACACTACTTCTTTTCGCTTGTAGGTTCTGAACATGATCCTAGTGCTCTTGACTACATAGATGTCCAACACTCTTCCTTACTTCGTGTGATGACAAGGAAGTGCTCTCAGCCTTCAGGCATATGGAAATTATTAAAGTGAAGATTCGTTTGGAATTAAAATGCAACCAGTTATATGTGTTATAGACATTATTTGTCATATTTTAACTTACATTTATAACTTAGCTCTAGATACAGGTGTATTTTCTCTTGAAATGAAGAAGGCAAACGTGGTTATCATACACAAAGCTGGTTCTAAAAGGGTTCTCAATAATTGTAGGCCCATATCTATTTTGCCAATGTTCTCCAAGGGCCTAGAGGGAATAATTTTTGTATGCCTGCCTGATTTCCTTGAAAAATACAATGTCATTACAGGCAGCACTCATCTACCGAACTGGCACTGTTCCGACAAAAAGAACTCATTCTCACTAACATCGAGAACAAAATGATCGCATTAGGAATATTTGTACACTTCTTAAAAGCCTTTGACAGAATAAACCATAGTACCGTTCTCTTAAAACTTTCAGCATATGGCATTAGGAGTAAGATGCTTAATTTAATTTCCAGTTACCTCAGCAACCGCGAACAGTGTGTCACTGTTGATAGTTTTCAGTCTGCTTACAAGCCTGTTATACATGGAGTTCCCCAGGCAAGCTTGCTGGGTCCTCTGCTATTCAATATATATATTAATGATCTAATACACATAGATAAAGAAGTTGAGTATGTAATGTATGCAGATGACACCAGCTTTTTTTGACTGGCCTAGATGTAAATGGCTTAGTGGCAAAAGGAGATGAAGTCTTAGGTAAACTGCACTTATGGTCTATCCAAAAATTCTCCAAGTTAACTCAAGTAAAACAAAAGCTGTGTTTTTCAGAGCCAAAAACACGAATTGTGACCTAGAAAATGCTCCGAGATTGGGGGGGGGGGGGGGGGGGGGGGGGGGATAGAAATACAAATAGCTAAGGCAGTAAAATCTCTGGTGTTTACTTTAATGAATGCGTGCTGTGGGATGCTCATATTGAGCATCTACAGACCAAACTGTCTCGTACAGTCAGAATTCTTAGAAAACTGCAATATATGTGACCTGGGATAACCAAGCTTTTTTTGTATCTTGCACTATTCGATTCGAAGATATTGTAACTTAATCTGGGCTAGCACTACAGCCACCAGTAGTAACAAACTCTTAAGGCTACAAAAAAGCGCACTGAAAAGAAATAGCAAATGTGCCTTCCTTTTCATCTTCTGGTCCTTTATACTCAACATATCACATAATGAAACTTTCCTCGTTTTATGATTTCTGCCTCCTCACTGTACAAATCCTTGTCCGAACGTCGAATGCTGTTCTTAGGAGAAACTATCAATTTGCTTGAAAATACACACTCCCCGCAGGGGGATGTCTGCAGTTTGCAGGTGTTGGTGAGTGGGCGACACCACAGGTTCCCGAGTATCCACAGGGACATCCTCCGTAGGGGGATGATGGTGAACAGTGCATCATCACGGACACGAGCACCCGCGCCTAGCCGTGCGTGGCAACACCGATGTCCGGGGAAAAGGGGATCCTGGTGGTTGAGGCGATGCCGAGCGTTTGGACCCTTAAGGCCCCTCAGCGGTGGCAACACACCACTTTGGCCCCAGCTTCCTGTAGACGGCACCTCAGGTCTGACACGACCAGGAGAAATCGGCAGTCGCCTTTTCCTATCCTCCCCTCCATCTTTCACTTTCCTTTCTCTTTCTCACAACTTTCCTATCTCCTACTCAAAAGGGTATTAGTCTGGGCTAATTGGTACATTTCGCAGGAAAAGGTACAACGCAAAAAGGCGGGACTAATGGAGCGGACAGACACAGGCGCTGCGTCTGTCCGCTCCTTTAGTCTCGTCTTGTTGCGCTGTACCGTTTCCTGCTATCTCCTACTCACTTCTTGGTTTTTCCTTTTTTCCTGGCGGTGAGGCTTGTGTGACCAACTACCCGTAGTTGCGTCATATTTGGTTACAGCTGAGGTGTACAGCTGGTGTGGGCAGGACTTGCCTTCAAGTTCCTGTCCCGTCCCCTTGTTGGACTACGTGGTGGGTGGCTGGCACCATGACTGAAAAACTAATTTTTTTTTATGGGTCCCCTACTTTCAAAACCAGATCGCTCTCTGAAAAGAGGGGGAACGAGGCAGATGACTTCTTTCAAAAAAGGAAAGTAACTTCTCCCAAATATCATGTGATCCACAGTGAAGAACAAGATAAGCAGGCAAGAATAATATCCCCTTTCCTTGTGTCAAAGTGCTTGACTGAAACCTTAGGCATTGGCTATAAGCTCTCAAAAATGGCCCGCGGTGACTTATTGCTTGAATTGTGTGACAATGTCCAACACTCTTAAGCTCTCCAACCGAATGTCCATAGGGGAAATCCTTGTCTCCGTGACTTCCCATCGATCATTTAGCACTGTCCGAGGCATAATATCTGAAAATGATTTTATTCACAGCACCGAAAAAGAAATGCTCGAAGGGCTCACTGACCAAGACGTCATAGATGTCCACCGAATTAAAATCCGGAAGGACAATAAGGAAATAGACGCAAAACACTTGATCCTCACGTTCAACACCAGCACATTGCCCGACACAATCGACGTGGGATATTTGAAAGTTAATGTATGACCATACATACCCAACTCTCGCAGATGTTTCAATTGTCAAATGTTCGGCCACGGCTCTCAGAGTTCCCGCAGTCGCAAAACTTGCGCAAAATATGCTTCGAATGATCACCAGTCTGATGGATGTGATGCAGCCCCGCACTGTGCAAACTGTGAAGGAGAACACGCTGCATACTGCAGCGTGTGTCCATCCTGGAAGAAACAAAAAGAGATAATCGCCATAAAGAAAAAGGAAAACATTTCATTTAAAGAACCGAGAAGGTGTTTTGCGCATACAAACACATTCTCTTTCACAGCAAAATCCAAATTTGCTGAGGTGGTGCGCAGGGGCGTAGCACCACACGGCACTCCGGCACCTGCCAAGGCTGCTTTCACAGAGCCTATGGCAGGGCCATCCACGCCCCAGGCAGGGCCACCGTAAGCTGCCTTGCCAGTGTCAAAGCAGGGAGCGCCGGCCCATGGGTTGACATCCCGCAGGACCTCCCCCCATCCAGGGAGGCCTGAAACGAACACAACCGTGGCCGTGCGGTCCTCCAGCACCTCTGGCGAGGTGATGGATATAACTCCCAGTCCTCCCACTTTGCAGCGGCGGAACAGCTCTCTTGAGCGAAAAAAAAGACAGGCCCCCCTCATAACGGGCCCACCACCTAAGTAAATCCCCTTTCATTTCCTCTCAAAAACATAAACATGGCTTTTTTAGTTCAGTGGAATTGTAGAGGACTTATCTGGGATTACACTGAAATAACACATATTTTAGGGTCAATGTTACCCATAGTTTTATGTCTTCAGGAGACTAATCTTGGTCCACAACATGTGCATATCCTGAAACATTATAAAACTTTTAGACGCGATCGAATGCAGGCAAATCGACTCTCGGGAGGCGTCGCAATTGTCGTTCAAAGTGGCGTCCTTGCTCAGGAAATCAAGCTCAAAACAAAACTTGAGGCGGTAGCAGTCAGCATCGCCAGCTACAAAATGCCAACAATCTGTTCCGTATACATTCCTCCACATTTTACATTAAGAGTCCACGATCTACAAGAACTGATAGGTGAACTTCCAGAGCCACATCTGGTAGTTGGGGATTTTAACGCTCACTCCCCTTTTTGGGGAAGCGAGCGCTGCGACTCTAGGGGGCAAACAATCGAAGATCTTATTCTCACAAACAATATATGTCTTTTAAACACGGAAAAGGCCATATACTGCTCTCCAACCTCAGGCAATATGAGCTGTTTAGATTTGTCTTTTAGTTCACCGTCTGTTTTTATCGATTTTAAATGGGATGTTTTTGACAACCCATATATATGGCAGTGATCACCGTCCGGTATTAATAAGTTTGACATCTGCACCAGAAATCATCCCAACTAAACCGGGACGTTGGAAGCTGCATTCAGCAGACTGGGAAATTTTTAGAGCACGAGCCAAATTAGAAGGTATAGTTTTAGAAAACCTCAGTATCGATGAGATAAATGAAATGTTCACAAATTGTATAATTACTGCTGTGCACTTAGCTATTCCTCAGTCTTTAGGAGTGGTGCGGCAAAAACACAAAGTGCGGTGGACAAAAGAATGCAAGGAAGCAAAAAAACAACAAAATAGAGAGAGCTTAAGGCAAATTTCGCGGGTTCTCCACGCATGAGAGCATGAGAACATCGTACGTTTTAAAAAGGAAAGATCAAAAGCTCGGTACATTCGTCGCAATGCCGAGAAAGCCTCTTGGCAGAGTTACATTTCATCTAGAAGCTGTCAAATAAGATAAAAAAAAAAATGTGGGAACAGGTTAGGAAATTAAATGGCAACTTCTCACCGTTCACAATTCCTCTTTTGACAACACCTGGCTTACAAACAAGCATAAGGGAACAGGCAGATATTTTGGGGGAACACTTCGCTGCAGTTTCTAGTTCATCTCACTATACCAACAATACAACAATTTAATCACTCTCTGAGAAATCAATGCTGTACTTTCTGCTGGCAAAAAAACTGCTCCAGGACCTGACCAGATACACTATCAATTGCTTGCCCATCTTTCCCAGCCTGCCATAGAGGCACTCTTAAATTTCTTTAACAAAATATTCACAGAAGGAAAAATACTTAAGGAGTGGAAGAAAGCCGTCATAGTGCCATTCCTGAAACCTGGAAAACCACCGACTTCCCTATGTAGCTATAGGCCGATAGCCCTCAGAAGCTGTCTCGGGAAATCTTTTGAAAGTGTCCTTAATATAAGATTAACATTTGTCTTTGAATCCCGCGATCTTCTTGATGTCCATCAATGCGGTTATAAAAAGGGATGCTCAACAACAGATCATTTAGTTTGCCTCGAAAGCACAATAAGAGAAGCTTTTATACACAAACAGCACTGCCTTTCGTTTTCTTCGATATGGGGAAAGTGTGCGATACAGCCTGTAGGTTTGGGATCCTCCGTGACCTGGGCGACCATGGTATCCGCAGTAGGATGTTGAAGTGGCTCACTGACTTTATTTCCGACCACTTATTTCATGTATGCCTGGAATCAACCCTGTCCAGGAGCTTCGGTGAAGAGAACAGGTTTCCTGTGGGGTGTATTTTAAGCACGACATTGTTATTTATAAAAATGAACTCCATAAGTAAAATAATCCCAAAGTCCATCCTGTATTCAGTGTAAGTTGACGATCTTCAAATAACCTGTACACTCTCAAACGTAGCAACATGCGAGAGACAAATACAGTTGACAATGAATAAACTAGTGACATGGGTAGACCATAACGGTTTCCAGTTTTCCACACAGAAAACAATAGCCATCCTTTTCTCACCGAAACGAGGCATACAAGCCGACCCATTCATACACCTGAACGGAACACAGATACTCGTCAAAAATGAGCACAATTTCTAGGGATAACTTTTGACAAAAAACTCACTTTCCTGCCTCATATAAACGCACTGAAAAAGAAAGCCTCCGCATCCCTAAATATACTCAAAGTACTGTCACGTAAACATTGGGATGCTGACAGGACTTGTCTTTTACAAATTTATCACTCCGTGGTATGCTCCACCTTAGACTACGGATGTATAGTTTACGGGACAGCGAGACCTTCGTGCCTGAAATGACTAGATTCAATGCATAATTTAGGTTTGCATCTTTCCTCTGGTGCCACAGGAGGTCGCCCATAAATACTGCTTATGTAGAAATCAACGAACCGTCACTTATAGACAGAAGAACCATGCTCACATGCTCATACATTTTGAAAATTCGTTCACTGCCCAAACACTTATGTTGCCCAATAGTCACAAAGTGCCCACCTAGAACATTGTTTAACAATAAACCACTCGCTATCAGGCCACTCCTCCTGAGTTTTGAAAAGATGTGCCAAAACCTTGGCGTACTTGATACATTACCTGACATTGCTCGGAGACGAGATCCGCTGTCTCTATGGTACAATTTTCCTGCAATCTGTGATCTCACAATTGCACAGTTCCATAAAGAACAATCTACACAACATATAATACAAGAATTCCGTGCACTTGAAGAAAAATACAGTAGTTTTACGCAGTTTTATACAGATGGTTCAAAATTGGATGGTTACATAGGAAGTACAGTGGTCCGAGAGAAGTTGGAGAAAACAGTATGACTTCCACAGTGCTCATCAATCTTCACTGCAGAATGTTGTGCAGTCTGTGTGGCTGTAGAAAAAATTGAAAACGGGGACCTCACCGACAGTATTATTTACACAGATTCCCTCAGTATGCTTACAGCTCTGCACTCTAGAAATGCAGTCACTCCGATTCTTGGTGACATCAAACACAAGATAGTAACAGCCACAGCTCGAGGACAAAACATAAAATTCTGCTGGGCTCCCAGTCATGTATGAATAAGAGGGAACGAGAGGGCAGATTTCTGCGCTGCTAAAGCTCGTGGCAAAGAAATAAAAATAGTAAATATACTTTTTAAGGATTGCATAAACTTAGTACAGCGTAAATTAAGAGAAAAATGGCAGTCGGCATGAAATGGCGAAGTGAGAAATAAACTACACTTGGTAAAGCCGGTTTTAGGTGAATTTAAATCGTGTGCACCAGGAACGTTTTAAGGAAGTGATTTTTATGCCTTCTCCGGATAGGACACACGCACCTTACGCACAACTTTCTGCTAACAAAACAAGACAAACCTGCTTGCGAATGCGGAGATGATCTTATGTTTAATCACATTTTATTTTCATGTGTGAAACTGGAGACACTAAGAAAAAAGTATTTTACTCAGTTTTTAATGAATGCTTTCCTTTTCATCCAGCACTGCTCTTAGATGGTAATGCCATTGTTAACATACCTTCCGTTTTTAGCTTTTTAAAAGAAGCAGTAGTACTTGGAAAAACTGTAAATTTTGAACCACTGGTTCGCTTTATTACATGATACACCTCAGCCACTTTCTCATTCCTGAGAATGAGACTGAGGTTTTTTATTTGATTGGTCGGGAGCCTCAGGATCTTTGCCCAGCGAAGGATAGCAGCTGAGGCTGCCTGACCTTCTCTGGGGCTTTTACCATTAGCTATTTCCAGATTTCTTCTCTGTTGTTACTAGGCAGTACAATTTTTTTAGGCCATCTACACCATCAACGATTTTTCATATTCCTAAACATTCTACAGAAAACCAATTATATACCTTGAGCCTGGCGCATGATGGCCTTAGCTACCTATGTGCCATAAAACACAACACAACACAACACAAAATACACGCACCCATCAAACTCGCCATCATTAACTCTGGTATGTTCCACGTCCTTGCACTAATTACGGATTTCAAACACTGAATTGTACTTTGTCTATTTTGGTTTAACTAATTTGGCCTACCCAATTCTTCTGCTGGTTTGCCTTCGTACTAACAGATAACTTTATTTTTATAACAACATTTTTCAGCGTATGTAATATTTCTTTTTTTGTTTATTAATATGCCTCTGTACCCGCTAGCCTTGCCATTGCAATGCCTTGATTGCTGTTTGTGATGGAATGTCTTTGCGTTGGAATGTTTTTTTGTATGTGTGATGTAAAATATATTTTGTTTATTATACTCGTTTCGGTTGCAGATAAGCTGTGTATTCTTATTCAATTTTTTTTCTCTTTTTTATTCAAATTGTGAACTAAGTGCTTTGTATGAAGCTACATACTTCCTCATTATCCCTGCCGCCGATGTAGTTTAGTGGAAGGGAGCGTTGTCATGCCGCTATATTGTGGCTTTTTTCCCTTCTCCTGAGCCATGTGATGTCTGCATGCCTGAAATAAAGTTGACTTCACGTCTATCGTGTCACCTCTACACAAACTTCTGACTGCTGGAACAAATTTTGTCTTGTCTTCCAATTGCGAGGCAGCATTTGGAGAACTTAAACAAGCTCTGACGGCCGATCCAGTACTCTGCCATTTTGGTGAGTCTGCTTCAACAATTCTGCACACTGATGCCAGCGGGCACGCCCTTGGCGCTGTGCTTTTGCAGCGCAAAGTTTCATCCATCGAACAGGTTGTTGCCTATGCGAGTCGTACACTGACTCCAGCAGAGCAGAACTATGTCATCACTGAACAGGAGTGCCTCGCCGTGGTCTGGGCCGTCAAACATTTCGACCCTATTTGTACGGCCGGCACTTCACAGTTGTCAGTGACCACCATGCTTCGTGCTGGTTCTCCTCCTTAAAGAACCTGTCTGGGTGGCTTGGGCACTGGATTCTCCGCCGCCGGACTTACAAATCCAGCAAAGATTGTAAGGACGCCAGCACTCTTTCACATTGTCTGCTCACTTCTCCGCCACTCCCATCCATGTCGTCTCCTTCATATCCAGGCCATCCTGCAGATGCTCCATCTCCTTCCATAAGAACTGCCCCCATTGATTTTGTCTCCCCATCCGTGCCCAGAGATCTCGCCTCCAAACAGGAGACAGATACTGCCGAATGCGCATCGATCGCCTCATCGGTGCTATGCAGCCTCCGAACGCATGCGTGTGCCGCCACTTCACCAGTTTCACCATACAGAATAGCAGGCTGCTCCGGCACAATTACAACCCTCTCGGCCACTCCTTGGTTCCTATCGTTCCCCGTTCCCTCTGCCGTCAGTTGTTGCAAGCGTTCCATTATGATCCGACGGCTGGTCACCTGGGCATCCAGAAGACTTATGATCGCCTTAAACTACGGTCGCCTTAAAAGCCGCTTCATTTGGCCGGGTCTTTTGACCAGCGTTGCAAAATACTTATCTCCTGTGTTCTCTGCCAACACCATAAATGGTCAAATTCTCCTTCTGCGGGCCTCCTACAGCCCCTTCCTTGCTCATTCACTCTGTTCGGCATTGTCAGCATCGACCTATACGGGCCTCTGCCTTTGACACCTGCGGCCAATCGCTGGATAGTCACCCCTGTGGACCACCTCACCCGATATGCCGAAACTGCTGCTCTTCCTTCCACCTCCGCTATAGAGATAGTCAATTTTTTTCTTGTACGCCATTCTTCTCTGCCACGGAGCTCCTCGTGCTCTTCTCAGCGACCATGGCAAGGCTTTTCTATCCGCTGTTTTGGAGCAAGTTCTTCATGCCTCGAATACCACCCACAAAACAACCTCTGCTTGTCACCCCCAAACCAATTGCCTCACCGAACGCTTCTGTCGGACCCTTTTGGATATGCTTTCTACCTACATTCAACCTGACCATACCAACTGGGACTCCCTGCTCCCATTTGTTGCCTTTGCCTACAGTACTGCACTGCAACGAACAACCCTTTAATTTCCATTTTTCCTTGTCTGTGACCGATCCCCTACTTTCGTCGTGGAAGCTTCTTTCTGCTCTGTCCCTTTCCCTCTTCAGCACCCTTCCACGAACAGTTCACTTCCCTGATCGCCAACTGCCGGGAACTTGCACGGCTGAACACGGACGCTTGCCAGGCGTCTCGGAAACGCAGCTATGATCTTGCCCACCATGCAATTTCTTATTCCCCAGGTGATGAGGTTTTACTGTGGACACTTGTGTGCACACCAGGGTTATGTGAAAAGTTTATGAGCCGCTATATTGCTTCCTATACAGTGCTTGAACAAACCTTCCCTGTTAACTATCGTGTTGCTCCCGTTTCACATCTTACTGATCGTTGCTGTCGTGGCATCGAGATCGTCCACGTGTTGTGCCTCAAGCCCTTTGCCCGTTGCCCGTTATCACTCTTAACTTGCAACTTGGATGGTCGCTTTCATCCGGGGGGAGGGTAATTAGTGTAAGCATTGTGCTTGACCCTCATCTTTGTTTGTCTATATTCATCATCATCTCCCATCGTTGTCTTTTTTGTGAACGCCATTGCTGCGGCTGCCTGCCCCGGGCATTCACAAGCTCATAATATAAACATTAGGAGGTAGCAGCTAGGGTTATAGCGGTAATCAATCGCACTGCTTGAATAGTTACGAGTAAAACTTGAGAAGGGTGTAAAGATGTTTGGACTAGTCACGACTAGCTGAAAGCAGCTGTATACAAGCGTTTAAGCAGAGCCACGGAAAAACTGTATGGTATAGAAACACAAATGAGTTAGCTTCAACACCTTCGTCATTCACTGGGTAAAGTGGCTGACATGCAGCACTTCCTGAAGTTGACGGCTCACTTTGACTTCTGTAACCGGTATCAATAGGCTAACTTTTTCTGGAGGTTGCTAGTCAAAACATCGTTTATCGTGCCTCTATCGTTTATCGTGCCTCTTCGGCCCCGCTCTGATCACCATAATGGCGTTGACTGTAGCTGCCGCAAGCCTGTTTCTCAGCATTGTCTTTAGCAAGCTCATCTGGCTGAATGATTTTCAACATTGAGATAGCAAGTTCGCTGGATGGGTTCTTGCCAGAAGAGTCACTAGTTGTTTATTTCACGTCAGAAGTTACGAGTCGTAGAGGTATTCGTCTGTGTCTCAGTTGTGATGCTCTTCCTAATGCTTCCATCAGTGCACACACGGCTTTTTCCATTGACAACTGCTACATGTTTTTTAACGTTTGAGTGTTGCTAGGAAGCCTCTGGCAGATTAGCTCGATGAGGGAAACCTGGAACTTGATTCATCGCTTTCTTAACATGTCCTTGTCTTCCAGACTGAATTCCTTCATTTATGTGCTTTTCAAACAAGTAGTCCAGGTGCGATTTTGGGTTTCGGTGGTCTTCTACTTTGGTCTTGATTGTTTGGATGTTACTTTTTTGATGAGGGTAGGGAAAAGTTGTATGAGGTCATCCAGCAGCTTTGTCTGGTTTGCATTCTTAGCTTCACTCTTTGTGCTTCCAGGAGTACTGGCTTCAGGAATAGCAAATAAGCTTTGTTCATGTCGTCACAGTAAGCTCTTCCACGCCATAGCATTTGTCCGTCATTTCAACAAGGATGTCATTAACACGCGTTTGTTCCCTCACCCACTCTACCCGCTTCCGGTCTCTTAATGTTACACTTATCATTTTTCTTTCCATGACTTGCTGTGTGCTGTGTTGTCCTCAACTTAAGCTGAACCCTTTTCGTTAGCCTCCATGTTTCTGCCCCGTAGCTGAGTACCGGCAAGATACAGCTGTTGTACACTTTTCTCTTGAGGGATATTGGTAAACTGCTATTCATGATCTGAGAGAACCTGCCATATACGCTCCACCCCATTCTTATCCTTCTAGTTATTTCCCTCTCATGATCCAGATCAGCTGCCACTACCTGCCCTAAGTAGACGAATTCATTTACCACTTCCAGCACCTCATTGCCAATTGTGAACTGCTGTTCCCTTGCTAAACTGTTGAACATTACTTTGCTTTTTTGCATGTTAATTTTTAGACCCACCATACTGCTCTGTCTGACTCATTGATCATGATTTGCAGTTCATCTCCTGAGTGACTCGGCAAGGCAATTTCATCAGCGAATTGGAGATTATTTAAGCATTTTCCACTAACTCTTATCCTGAACTGTTCCAAATTCAGGCCTCGGAATACCTCTGGTAAAGAGGTGGTGAATAGCATTGGCGAGATCGTGTCCCCTTGCCTGACACCTTTCCTTATTGGAATTTTATTGCTGACTTTATGGAGGACTGAGGTAACTATGCAGTTGCTGCATATATTTTCCAGTATTTTGACATAAGGTTCTTCTACACCCTGATTATGCAATGCATTCTCATAATCAATGAAGGCTATATATAGAGATTGGTTATATTCTGCGCATTTCTCTATCACCTGATTGATGGTGTGAATATGATCTATTGTGAAATCTTTCACAAAAGCCTGCCTGATAATTTGGTTGATTAAGGCTCTTGGTTGCCCTGACTCTATCCCCTTTCAGCCCTGGAATTATTATTTCTGCACATTTTCCTAATAGTTAGGACCTTAGAAGACCACAAACAAAAAATAGAGCCGGCAGTGCAAGCTGATTACAGCTGATCAATCTGTAATTTTTCAAGTCCTTGGCATCTCATTTCTTGTGAATTAAGGTAATGTTTCCATTCTTCCAAGCTTCTGGCACAATCGAGGTCATAAGGCATTGCGTATACAGTTTTTCTAGCATGATCTCCCCTCTGCCCTTCAACAGATCTGCTGTTGCCTGATCCTCCCTAGCTGCTTTTCACCTTTCCATTCCTCCTAAGGCTTTCTCTACTTCCTCTTTCGTTACTGGCAGGATGACACATTGCTGTGCGCTACTGCCTCTCTCATTAACGTTCTGATTACATTGGCTACTGTACAGATTTGTGTACAACTCTTCGGCTACTTTAACTTCTTATCCATATTGCTAATGACATTGCTTTCCTTGTCTCTTAACGCATACATCCAGGTTTTACCTATGCTTAGTTTCCTTTTCACTCCGCTCCGTATTCTTTAGAGCATGCTCGATTCTCTCCATATTAAACTTCCTTATGCAAGCTACCTTGCGCTTATTTCTACGATAGCTCTGCAAGTTCTAGTCTGTCCGCAGGGTTAGACGCCCTCATGCTTTGGCATTTCTTAATCAGATCTTTCGTCACCTGAGATAGCATGCCGGTATCCTGTCGAACCAACCTACCGCCTAGTTCTACTGCGCACTCCATAATGATAGCTGTCATATTATCGTTCATTGCATGAACATCAAGATCGTCTTCCTCATTTGAAGCCTAATATCTGTTCTGCAGCGATATCCTGATTCCCTCTTCAAGTCTAAGCTAATTCGAGACCTTACCATTCTGTGGTCGGTACACTGCACCGTTCCGAGGACGGCCCCATCCTGAACGATGCCAGGTTAATCGCATAGTATGAAGTCGATTTCATTTTTAGTCTCATAATTTGGGCTCTTCCATGTCCACTTCCTGTTCTCTCATTTGCGGAAGAAGGTATTTATGGTCCATAAATTATTTCTATCTGCGAATTCGACTAACAACTCTCCTTTGCTATTTCTAGAACCTATCCCTTGGTCGCCTACCGCCTGGTCGCCTATCGTGTGGTCGCCTATCGTGTGGTCGCCAGCCTGCTTCTTGGCCACCTTTGCATTGAAATCGCCCATCAGTACAGTGTAGTGTGATTTTACTTTATTCATTGCCAATTCCACGTCTTCATAGAAGCTTTTAACGGTCTAGTCATCATGGCTGGATGTAGGTGCATAGGCCTGGACCACTTTTCAGCTTGTACCTCCTGTTGAACCTAATTACAATAGCTACTACCATCTCGTTAATACTATAGAACTCCTCTATGTTGCCAGCTATACCCTGATTAAGGAGGAACCCGACACCTAGTTGTCTATCAGCTAATCCGCGATAGCACAGTATGTGTCCGTCCTTTAGTACTGTACACGCCTCACCTGTCCTCCTAACTTCACTAAGCGCTATGACATCCCATTTAATTCCCGCTAGTTCCTCGAACAGCACTGCTAGGCTAGCCTCATTAGATAGAGTTCTAGCGTTAAATGTTGCCAGGTTCAGCTGCCAGGTTCAGTGATGCAGCGGTGGCATAGAGGTAGAGCATCTGCCTCGCGTGCAAGAGGTCTGGGGTTTGAATCCTGGGGTCACGCTATTCTCCGCTGGGTTTTAAAAAAAAGAAAACAAAAACGCGTGTCGATGGAATTGCATATCGAGGCCTCGGGTGCGGGCTGATCTCAGTGACCAGAACCGACAGCGCACTCCCTCACCAGAACAGAAGTTGGCCACCCTGGTGCAGTACGTGGCCACAACCTAAAATAAGAAGCATATGGACTTGAAGCTTCTAGCGTGGCACCTTATTGAACAGAGAATGGAGAACTGTCCTAGGCCTTCTTCTGACCCCCTCTTGCAAGAAAAGACCACAAGAAGGAGCGTGTGGTCTTCACCGGTGGGGCATGTGATCCTGAAAGGATTTCACGCGTCCTGGAAAAATGCCCCAAATTCTGCATTCAACATAAGGTACCCGCCCATGACCTCGCCATCAGTTGGACTATAGCCTCAAAGGCGAAAAATGAAGGCCAGGAATGTTGCCTACTGGATCGAGTGGACTGCTTAAAAAAATGCGCTAAATATCCCATGTCCTGTAAGAGTGATTCCATTGATGTCTTTTCCGTTGTAAAATATTTTAAGGACCATGGTTCAAGCTTACTTCAATCTGAGAAATAAGGCATGTTTGTTGTCATGCCGAATGGCCTTTTTAATGAAAAAGCTCTTCAAGCAGTTCACAAAAATTTTGTACCTGTCAAACGAAGCCAAACCAGGGCGAAAACAAAATTCATTGCCTTTTGTAGCAGCCTACAGACGTCGTCTTTGGTAACTGCCATCAATGCCTGCTCAAAGAATTCCTTGGATGTTTTCTTCTCGGCAAGAACGCACAAACCGGATGTGCCATTAAGGACTATTGTTAGCTAGAAGGGCTCATGGCAAGACAACGTCAGCCGTTTCTTGCTCAGCAAGCACATTCCTGTTGATGACCCCGTTCTGATAGAGAAGTCACAAGAAGTTGCCGATTTTGTGCCGAATAACGATTGGATGGATTTAGCCTTTTCTATTGATATACAAGACTTGTTTTATTCTGTTCCACATGCTGCGCTGTTAGCTTCGGTCAGAGAAAGCATTGAAGGCTCGGGGGCTGTGGCCTTCCAGAACTCGGCTGTAATCTCAGTAGATAATTAAAAAAAATTACTAGAATACTACTTGCAGATAACTTTTATCTCTCATGACAACCAGTTTTTCTGCAGCGTAAAGGCATCTGTATTGGCTTATGTGTAGCTCCCATTTTATGTGACATATTTTTATCCTCAGTTGACCGCCTTCTTGCACAGACTTTTCAAGGGGGGCCAGTTTTTAAAGTTTTTTAGATATGTTGATGACTTTTTAATTATTTTAAGGTCAGGGAACTTTACATCCCTTGACCATATTCTTTCACTTGTTTTAACTACTTTTAATAAACTCTGGAAAGGTTTAGCTTTTACCCATGAACACCTGAAAGTCAGGCGTTGTGTTTTTAGACCTCAAGCTTATGTTCTGCCGAGACCATATCTGCTGGATGTACTCCCCCCGAGCCAACAAAGAGCTGCTAAGCTATGACTCGGCTCATTCTAAGGTGGTTAAATGAGCTATTGCATCGCTTTGTCTGGAATCTGCACTTCAGAAATCTTGCCCACATAAAATGCAACAGAGTTTGAATGATCAGGCTTTGCGACTTTTCTCAGCAGGCTTCCCTGGCCCGGTTATTTCAGCTGTCGCTGAAACCGTTCTGCAGAAGCATAAAGGCACCCAGAAAAGATCAGAACCCCCTTCTTCAAAGCCGGTGGTGGTCCCTTATGTACACCAACTCCCCCACAACCTGAAAAATGTGGCTAGCAGGCACAATGTGCCCTTGGTGTTCTCAGCACCCAACAAGCTCTCTAAGCTATGCCCTCGCATCACTGGTTGTGCCGGCAGGGGCTGCAACAAAAAACATAGGATTGCCTACGCTAAATGTGCAATACGTGTGGTGTACCGCATTCTCCTCTCATGCGGGGCTTCATACGTTGGCCAAACTGGCCGCTGTATTAATGACCAGCTACGGGAGCATGCCAGAAACATAGAAAATAATGACACTAGTGCGAATCTTGTGCGGCACCTTGCTTCGTGCACGTGTAGGGCAAGATTGGAGAAGACCACGATTCTTGGCAAGAGCGGCAATGATAAGGCTAGGCTCGTTCTAGACTCTTATTATATCAGAAAGCTGTCCGAACGTTGTGTCAGTGACACGTCTATGCACATATATTCAGCTGAATGTGCTTTTTTTAGATTCGTTTTTTGATTAAGTTGTGTGCTTGACTGATGTGGGGTGTTTGTGTCTTCTATATGCGTATGCTCAACATTCTGTTCTTATATATCCCCTGTACTACAGCATGAATAAACAGTTGGTAGTAGCGCTCATGAGCGTGTTTTTGTGTTTCCTACTCCGTCTCTCGTCCGTTTTTTTTTTGCGCTTTTTCCTAAACAAGATGCATCACCAACTAGCCTCGTAGCTTGCACTCCTGAACATGATATTAATTGATGTTTTATGCTCTTTGGAGTGCTGTAGTTATCCAGCGGCGCATACGGTTCAGGGGAGATACGAAGCATTCGAGGGCTGCAATAACTACACTACAACAAATGTGGTCACCATAATGAACGCGTAGGTACAGTGTGGTGAAGTTCACAGGTGTAATCTGCTTTGGCAGTGAAGAGCACTGGTGTTTCTGGCTGCGTGATACGCAAGTAACTTTATTTTCCTTTAGTGTGCGTTTCCGTAAGAGACTAGTGACAGAAACCAGACTTTACGTTGTTTATGTTGTTAATAATGATGGTTGCTGGGAAAACGTTCTCATTTTCACAAGCAGTGCACGTACTTGGGACAGTAAAAGGAAATTAAAGAACCCTGCGTTTCATTGGATGATAAATCCGTGGTTTTGTCAACTTCTGTTGCCATGATTCATTTCAGTCTGGGTAAAAAAAATGCTTTGGTGTGGCAAGCAGGCATGAGATGACGCTCTGTAATCCTGTTTGCCAAAGCACTTTTCTAGTACCAACTGGCCTTACTGTTGCATGCGCCAGCTGTCACTTGGCGAATGTGCAGCGCCCTTAACGTTATTGTGATGTGTCCCGTGCAGCATGGAAGGTGGTGAGCTGTTCCAGAGGATTCAGGAGCGAGCTGAGGGCGCCTTCACCGAACGAGGCAAGTAGTAGTAGTAGAAGAGTTTTTTTGGGACCTAGGTGAGAAGTCTAAAGGCATTTTTGCCTGATGAGGTCATCCAACTTGATAGCAGTGGCAGCCACTATAGGCATATCTGAACACATTTGAAGTACAGTACATCGTGCAGCAACCAATATATATATGCAAGCATACAAAAAACAAAACAAATGGAAAACCCTGAGAACTGTGTGCATGCTTCTGCATCTGGAAAAAAAAAAAATGTTTACAGATTCCAGAATACTTTTTCCACGTGCACTAGTGTAACAATAGAAATATCATCCATTACACAAAATTAAATTTTTTCACTTATTATTCCATTAGGTACATATGTCTTAGTGTTTTTGTTTATCTTGGGCAGTGATGGGTAGGTTGATAACGGTTCAAAGATGGCTGGATATTGATTCAATAAATTTGTTTTCTGCGTACATAATCCCTGATCACCATAGTTGGTGCGAGATTGGGCACCTGTGTTTTATCTTCCCTAAGAAAATATATGGAGTGTTTTTTTTTGTATTGAACCGCAAAACTTGATTTAAAGAGATAACTTATATTTGAATAGCTTACTGATCTTCAGTATACCATAGGTCTTAAATTATGGCAAACAATTTTCTTTTTTTGGAATTTTTCCAATATTGAGCGCTTTTGCAGAGAGTGCAGATAATCAAGGTTTCTTTGTGTTGTGTCTGACCATACCAGGGAGCAGTGTGTTAAACGTGAATGAAAGAGAGCATAGTAAATTTGTTGCTTTACTAAAATTGGAAGGTAGCATCTCAACCTGTTTAATATACCAACAATGCAAGAAAGTTGAATTCAGAGCGCATCTATGTGCGAATTCCAGAGAAAGTTTTCCTGAAAGATAACACCTTGAAAGCAGATTGTCGTAGACTGGTTGATAATGCTATTCCAGAACTTCAAGTTGAACCCATTTTCTTTTTTGGTACCTTTAGGCTTGAAAATCAGGTATTTCGTTTTGTTTATGTTTAGGTCTGGTTTATTAAACGTTAACCAAGAGTCTAAATATTTAAGCCATTAATTTGCTTCCCTGAAAACGGAGCTTTCATCGCAACCTGAAAAAAAATGCATTAGTGTCATCTGCATATAATACCTCAATAGAGTAAATTGCGGGGCTAGTTGGTTCATAATGCGCAATGGTGGAACCAGCGAAACGGACGCAGGACAAGAGCAAGTAGGCACACACACAACACCGCTGGACTTACAACTGATTTATTGCAAGAAATTCATCCCCATTCTGTTCTTGTCCTGCATCCGTTTCGCTGGTTCCGCCATTGCATATATAATACCATTTCAGGGCAGCCTGGAATGTTTACAATATCATAAATATATATCAAGAATAATATGGGGCTTAAGGCGGGGACACATGTCCGGCTAGCGCTCCGAATCCGGTCCGGCTTGCCACGTCCGGCGGCGCCGTTCCGGCCAGCCGGTGAGCGCTGGATGCATCAAACCGTGTAGATATGTCCGGCGGGGGGCGGCAGCCAATGCGAGCGCGGAGAGTGCCGACGTTATGATGACGTAGGGTTGGTTGCTCTTCTCGGAGCCGGCCGGCCTGCCAGCTTGGAGACCGGCCGCCGGCACCTGGAAAATGCGCTAGTATTGCTTGCTCACGTCCATAACACGCCCTGGGATAGAGGAATGTAAAAAATAAGCCATTTTTGACGATCGTTGGTTAATACCGAGGCTGGTGGAAGTGATAACTGCGATACAAGCAGATTTCTTCCGCTTTGCTGTTGCTGCTCTCTTGTGGTTTGCTCTGCTGAAGGCAGCGCGGAAACCCAGCATATTTTTGTTTTATTATGAGATGGGGTCCATAATAAAGCGGTGATGATAGTAATACTTATTTAATGCAGCGCTGGCCATTTCCGAAACTCCCTCAGCTGTGGCATCGATGTGAAACTGGCTAGGCTTAGTGACGACCGGGGCAGCTGTAGGCAGCCGTAGCGGTGCCGTTGCCGAAAGCTCGGCTCTTGCGCAGGGCATGCTGCCATTGCTAGAACATAGCAGGCAGTTCTTGTGATTTCCTTCTTTCCTTCCTCCATGACTGCGATACAAGCAAATTTCGTGCCACATCAGCTTTGCAGCGGCCACGCTGCCCGCCTTGCCGGTGCGGCTCTCCTAGCGTTCACTAGCTCCGCTGCTGCAACCGACCATATTTTCGTTTCACTATAAGATAACAGCTAAAGCGATGTCAAGAGTAAGTCTTTTATTATAGCACAGGCGACTTCCGAAGCGCCGTCCGCTGTAGCTTCAGTGAGAAGCAGACTATAGGCCTAGTGACGACCATGGCAGCCAGACAGCAGTGCCGTTCGTTGCCCGATGACCCCGCATGCGGCGCCTCTCTACTTGCTCAGGCTTGCTTTGTCGCTGCTCGAATATAGCAGTCTTTCTGATAGCAGGGCTGTTTTGTCTTTTGTGGGCGGACATGAAGTACACCGAGGCACTGCATGCTGTGTGATGGCAAGCTGACACCGGCTGTGGGCGGAGTGTAAGAGAAGGGGTGCTCCGGTGCTCGCTGTTCCGTGTGTCCCTGCTTCCAGTGGGGCTGCAGTTCGCAAACTTTTATTGCGCGACGCAGCTATCCTATCTTTTTAAGTGCCTTTGAGGTTATTAAGTCTACATGTTTGGACCATGACATGTTCGGTGTAAAAAGAAGACCAAGGTATTTGTATTGATTCACGCTCTGGATAGGGGTATTGCTTGTTTTGTAAGTAAATACGGAAGGTGCTGTTCTGTTAGTGATAGTCATAACAACGGTTTTGCGGATGGTAATCGTCATTTGCCATGTGTCGCACCAAGAGCTAAATTCTGAGAATGATTTCTGAAGGTGTAAGTGGTCATCAAGGCATGTAATTGTGTGATATAACACGGTCATCAGCATACCGACGTAGGTTAAAGGTGATGTCACAATGTAAGTCGTTAATAAAAATCAAGAAAAGCAAGGGGCTCAATACAGAACAGTGTGGAACTCCTGAGGGCACGTCTGCTATTCTAGAATTACTTCCATTGAAAGACACAAATTGAGAACGATTAGAAAGAAAATTTGAAATCCAGTTGAGAAGGCGGGGATTGTTCAGGATGTCGTTAAGATTATACGTTAGTTTCGAGTGGATCACTGTATTGAACGCCTTCGAAAAATCAATGAATATTGCGTCTATTTGATTGCCCGTATCCAGCTTATTGCAAATATCTTGAGTGAATTCATTAAGTTGGGTCAAAGTGCTGAAACCGCGTCTGAAGCCATGCTGAGCATTCGTTAATAAATGATGTAATTCCAAGTATTCCATAATGTGTTTGTAGATGATGTGCTCTAAAAATTTACATGCATGAGAGGTTGGAGAGATTGGTCTATAATTGGATATTGTTTGCTTGTCACCGCTCTTGAATAAAGGGACAACTTGAGCCATTTTCAAGGATAAAGGAACTGTACAGGAAGCTAGAGACATGCGAAATATTACAGCAAGGTATAGGCAGCTCCATAATGAGTAGTGTACCAAAAACAAGTTTGGGATGCCATCAGGTCCAGCAGACTTCTTCGTGTCAAGTTTCAATATTAGGTTCAAAAAGCCTTCTTCACTTATTTAACTTATTTCGCGTTTTTTAAAATATTCTAAAGTCATTTTGATCCTTAGTGCTTAGAAATGCCTGGAAGAGTTTGTTTTTCTCTCTGACCCTCTCATAAAGGTCATGGCTTATCCATAGCGTTCTTATTTTTTCATTTTGTTTCCGATCAGTAAGTGGAAAGGTGTTGTACACCGTTAGAAAAAGGGAAATAAAAATGTTGTACGTGTTATTTGAGTCTGGTTCTTTTTTCACAATTCCCCAGTCATAACAAGAAAGCTGATGAAAGAACGTCCGATTATTTCTCTTTGAGTATATAAGTGATAAGGAGACATGAGGCAGAGTATGTGTTTTTTTACAAGCGAGCATACAAAATATTGCAAGGTGATCGCTTATAGCACACATTATTGTACCAGACTGAATTTCTTCTGGAGAAAAACTTGTAATGCGAAGGTCAATGGTGGTTTCAGTTTCATCTGTTATTCTTGTCGATCAATGTATAGTGATTGTGCATGCATAAGATTGGAACATTTCTTGGAACTTCAAGTAGTTGCCATTCTGTGGAGAGGCATTTATATTGAAATCTCCTATGAGCTCGATTTCTATTTTAGGTAGGACACTAAATTCAAGCAGATGTTCTATGAACTGAAAAAAGTCTGGCATCGATCCAGAAGGGGGCCGATACACAACAATAAACAATGTGTCACAGCACAGCAAAGTTAAACATTCAATGTTTTCATTTATAACACTGTATTCAGATATGGTTTTATACTTGTGTCTGGAACGTATGTACATAAGGATGCCACCGCCCCGCTTTCCCACTCGAAAAGCATACAAACACTCGTATCCGGGGAGATGGTAACATTCCTCATGGGATGTGAACCATGTGTCACTAAAACAGATCAAATCAAAATCATGCCTCAGGTTGGACAGGAACAAAACTATTTCATCGAACTCATTTCGTAGACTTGTGGCATTTAGAGAGAACCGCTGGCTTTTGGCCAGGTCGCCATTTTAAAAACCTTCTGAAGTCATTCTGCATTTTAGAGTTGACGCATGTTCCGTCTTTTATTTTAGTTGAGCGAGGTCGTCCACCCGATGGATGGAGTGGAGGTGAAAAAGAAGAATACAACAATTTGATTACTCTCCAAGAAATAAACACAGTACTGTCTGCCGGAAAGAAAACTGCTCCAGGAGCCGACCTAATACACTATGAAATGCTCGCCCATCTCTCTGAGCCTGCCGCTAGAAGCACTTTTAAGATTCTTTAATAAAGTATGGGTTTCGGGGAAAATACCTGAAGCCCGGGAAAAAGCTTTTATTGTACCGTTTCTTAAACCTAATAAACATCCAACATCTCCTAGCGGTTATAGGCCCATAGCCCTTACCAGTTGCCTTGCCAAATCCTTTGAAAGTGTCCTGAATATAAGATTAATGTTTGTCCTTCAATCCTGCGAACTTCTAGATATCCATCAATGCGGTTTTAAAAAGGGATGCTCCACAACAGATCACCTAGTCCGTCTAGAAAATACTTTCAGAGAAGCTTTTATCCACAAACAGTACTGCCTTGCAGTCTTTTTCGATTTAGAAAAAGCTTATGATACAACATGGAGGTTCGGGATTCTCCAGGACTTAGCTGAGCTCGGAATCCGTGGCAGAATGCTGAACTCCCTGTCAAACCATTCATTTAATGTCCGCCTGGGCTCAAGCGCTTTTGAGAAATTTTATTCAAGAGAATGGAATACCTCAAGGCTGTATTTTAAGCACTACCCTCTTTGTTGTAAAAATGAACTCTCTTTGTAAAATAATCCCGAGGTCCGTTATGTACTCAGTCTTTGTAGACGACCTTCAAATAGCTTGTACATCCTCCAATGTATCAACATGTGAAAAACAAATACAATTGACAGTAAATAAACTAACAGCATGAGCGGATAAAAATGGTTTCCGGTTTTCTCCACAGAAATCAGTGGCAATTCTGTTCTCATTAAAACGAGGATTACAGGCAGATCCGACCCTACATCTGAACGAAACTGAGCTGCTCGTAAAAAATGAGCACAAATTTTTAGGTATAACATTTGACAAAAAACTCACTTTCCTGCCTCATATTAATGTATTAAAAAAGAAAACTTCCTGATCACTGAATATACTCAAAGTCCTTTCACATAAACACTGGGGTTCTGACAGGGCAAGCCTTCTAAAAATTTACCGCTCTGTGGTACGATCCTGCTTAGACTATGGCAGTATAGTATATGGTTCAGCAAGGCCATCGTATTTGAAACGACTCGACCCAGTGCACAATTTAGGTTTACGCCTTTCAACTGGTGCTTACAGGACGTCACCTATAAACAGTCTTTATGTTGAAACCAACAAGCCGTCACTTACGGACAGAAGAGCCATGCTCACATGCTCGTACATTCTAAAAATTTGTTCACTGAACAAACATATTTGTTACCCCATCACTACAAAGTGCCCACCTAGAGTACTCTTTAACAATAAGCCACAAGCTACCCGTCCACTGCTCTTACGATTCGAAGACATGTGCCAGAACCTTGGCGTACTAGTCATATTGCCAAGCATTTCTCGAAGGCGAGGTCCACTTCCGCCATGATACAACCTTCCGGAAATCTGTGATCTCACTCTTACAGACTTCCGTAAAAAACAAATTCCGCAAGAACATATCATACAAGAATTCCTCACACTTGAAGAAAAATACAGTAATTACGCAGCCTTTTATACAGGCGGTTCAAAAACAGACGCTTACGTTTGAAGGGCAGCGGTACACGGGAATTGGAATAAAATAGTAAGACTTCCACAGTGTGCTTCAATCTTCACTGCGGAATGTTACGCTATCTGTGTAGCCATAGAAAAAATAGTAAATGAGAACCTTGCCAACAGTATTATTTACACAGACTCGCTAAGTGTGCTCACAGCCGTTCATTCAAGAAATGCAATAACCCCGCTGCTTGGCGACCTCATACACAACATTACAGCAGCCCTAGCTCAAAGACAAAACATACGACTCTGCTGGGTACCAAGTCACGTCGGCATAAAGGGACACTGAGGAGAACCCTATCAAATTTTTTTGGTTAGCAATATCTGATAGTTCAGCATTTCATGGCTTTGTTGCCGCTTGTCCGGGAGCGAAAGATGCATTTATTTAAAAGAAATTTGGATTCGAAGTTGAAAAATTTTTTTCCGCCGCCCTGATTCAAACTTGAGAACTCTTATGACGACACGGAGAACTCTTATGACGCCACAGAATGGAGTGATGTGAAACGAGACGTAAACGGAGACTCCGTGATTTCTGGCGGCTAGCGGTGCGGTCTAGCAGCTGCCGAAATGAAAGCTACCGCCGCCGCACGTTGAAGGCATCTATCGGGGGTCGCTACCATTGCTTCGTTTACGTTTGCACCGGCGTCTTGCCAGCGTTACGATGGATCCCGTTCCCAAACACGATGACGTAGTTCTCGCAAAAACTCCGGCCTGCATTTCAGCGACCTCAGCCCCACAGAGTGTGTGATGCTTTTGAGGGAGCACGGTTAGGTTAGGCGCCGGCGGGTGGTTTCCCCCTTCGTCAGAGAGCAGCCGTTGCAAACTAAATATCATAACCCCAGTGCGGGGAGTCGCAAGGGGCCAGGACAAGGTCGGTGCCTTGCACCCATCGGAGGCTGGCCGGGGCTTTGGGGCAAACGGATTGTGATTCCTTGAACGGCGCGGTTGCATGGGCGCAGCAGGCGGCGTCGAGGTCTCCCACGGTTGCAAGAACCAGGTTATTTATTTTTTGCCACAAAGAACAAATGGGTGCTCAAGGGTGGTCGCGTTTAAAGTTGGTGGCTTGAAACTAAAGCAGGCGGCTTGAAACTAAAGCCGGAGCACGACGCTTCAACGGCTTCCGCTAGATCCAACGGGTCCACTGGATCGGGCTCTCTCGCTCACTTGCATGTACCTTCAGATATGTACTGTGAACGGATTAAATTAGCCGAGCTCGAAAAGAACTGCTCCGCCCAACTGCCGCAGCTATTGAACACAACGCGCACCTTGCCGCGGAGCCAGATCAGTCTGGCCGGGGCGGCGGTGGCTGGCGCACTCGGCGCAAAATAGAGACATGCTCCAAGTCTCCCCGCCAGTGTGGTCAGAGTGCGCGGAAGCCGCCGAACGCGTCGGCGGTCAAGCGCAGTTGGAGTATAGAGGGTCTCGCTTTGCCCGACGTGACTTCTCCGTGCAGCGCGTGCGCGCGCCTTGCCGCAGCATAAACGCGCCTTAACAGAGCCTGTGCTTAACCGCTAACCAACGTATTCGGCGGCGGCATCCATGGGAGCCACTGAAACCCCCCGCCCACTCACTGAATAAAAGAAAAGGAGTCCTGTGCCGAGGTTCGGAATCGAACCAGTGCCTTCGGCGTTTGAGTTGGATACGCTACCACTCCTCCACGACCGCTCAAGTTGCAGCCGTCAATAAAGGCGCATCTAGTGAATGCGCTCTTCTGATGCAGAAATCTCCGCGCTTTCGCTAGGTATATCCTGGCCTAACAGAGCTAGGCCATCAGCAATTTTTCTGAACTGCCTTGTACCTTATCTCCCGTCCCTAATAAATCATTTCCGTTAAGTAGTTTGAAGTTGACTGGCACAGCTGGTAATGTTTCGCCGGGCAAGCGTGCGAATACACAAGTGGTGCCTTGTACGATCGCTGACCATCGTGTTATCATAGCTTTTCATCGACCGTGGCGATCATCTGACAGGCCTTAACAGGCTCCTTCAACGGTTAACTAGCACTTGAAGCGGCACTTGGAGTTCCTCTGCTGTTTGGCACTTGTAAATCGAGACGCGTCAAAAACAAAACCACGGTGCACGCAAAGCTCATAGACGCGAAGCGCCATAACAAATCGAAACACTCCTGGCCGCCTGTGGCGCCGCCAAGCATCGGTTTTCTTTGTTTCCAACATTCAGGTTGCCTTTTGCCTGCCTTCCTTGTGTGATAAAAGTGCACTATTGGTTTTAAAACAAAACTTACTTCAGTATTGATATGCGCAACCTACCTTTGTCAGCCTCAGAGATTCGCGAAACCATGTCGGAAGGAAAATTCCTCCAAGGTGGCGTCTCTGGTCCTATGGCGTCACCACGCTTGTACTTGCGAGATTGGCCTGTGGCGGCGATACCTGTATTTTGGTTCTTGCTATTTTCTACCTTACAAGAGCTTTGTTTTCAGTAAGAGTGGCGTTTTCGTGATCAGGAGCTGGTATTCTATCGATACAAGCCAACTTCATTTTCTGTTCACTGTCCCTGTAAAGGGCAATGAAAGAGCAGATTTGTGTGCTGCTCAAGCTTGTGGCAAGCAAATAAAGAATGCAAATGTGCCCTATAAAGATTGCATGAAGTTACTACAATGTAAGGCAATGAAAATTTGGCAGTCCACTTGGGACAGCAAATTAAATAACAAGCTACACTTAATAAAACCAGTGCTCGGTGAACGGAAGTCACGTGTGCATCAGAAACGTTTCAACGAAGTCATTATCTGCCGCCTCCGTATAGGCCACACACACATTACTCACAACTTCCTGCTAACAAAAGAAGACAAACCAGTTTGTGCATGTGGAAATGAACTTACAGTCAGTCACATTTTAATTTCATGTTCGAAACTGGAAAAAGCTATGGAAAAAGTGCTTCTCTCCGTTTTATAACCAACGCATCCCTTTTCATCCATCACTGCTTTTAGGCGAAAATGCAATTGTGGACATGTCCTGCGTTATTAGATTTTTAACAGAAGCTGGTGTTCTTAAAAATATGTAAAACATGACCCAGTACTTTGCCTGATGCACCTCAGCCACTTTCGCATTCCAGAGAAAAGGGCTGAGGTTTTTTATTTTGATTGGTTGGGGGCTTCCAGTCCTTGCCCAGCCAAGGACGGCTGATGAGGGTACCCAGCCTCCGTTGAAACCTTTAATATCTTGTTTTGCCCTCAATACTGGGCAGAAGGGTATAACCTTTAGGCATTCTACATCGCCATATTTTTTTATACCTTTGTAAAATTCTACAGAAATCAATTTCTTATACCTCAAGCTTGGCGCATGATAGCCTTACTCGCTTATGCGCCATTAAACTCAACTCAACCCACCCGACGGATGGCAATAGCTGGATCGCCTGTATTCTTACGAACAAACACCTTTCCGTTTGTATGCCACACTAATAGTGTGATTTCTGAGCCCAGTTTTTCACTGCTGTTATCTGGCTGCTTGCAAGTTTGGTCATGTTTTCACACTTGAACTGGTTTCTTATCATGATTCAGTACCTTCTTCTTTGATAGCCTATTTTTCAAGATTTGAAAAATTCGAAGCGGGGGGGGGGTCGACTTACAATCGAAACGAAAACATGGCACTATAAGTAAAAGCGAGACAAACGAGATATCAGGCATGCTACAGTATGCTTGCATTTTTGCTGCGCGGCTCCGTCGCATAGCTCTTGGTACTGGCCTTGAGCAGCTGCTATGACAATGCGGAGAACTTGCATCCCCTCCTCGTGCACGCCTGGCCGCTGATGGCGGCTATCGATAAGCAGCGAACTGGCACCCCACACTTATCAGCGGCCCGATAACGCAATCGCATTCTATGGGAAGCTCAAGCGCCTAGCAAATTTTCTTTTTACTTTCAAATGTGCGCTCGGTGCTTAAAGGAGCATTGATAGTTGATGGAAGGGTCGCTGTCCCAATCGAGGCAGCACCCCCACTTGGAGCGGCTACGGTGCCGGGGAGTGTCGGTAGCCGACAGAAGAGCCGACACCATTCACGCGTAGTTTTTCTTTGGCTCTGACTCATTTGACTACTGCCGGCTGCGTTTCACAAGTTTTTAATGTAGTGCTTCGTCACTCGTCATTTGTGCTTCAGGGGGCTACATTCAAAATGGCTGCCATTCTTTACGCCAAAGAAACGAACAGCTGCGCGCCGGGCCGCAAGTTCGATGTTCGCAATGGGTGATACAGATGTGGCGGCTGCAGCGAGGAAAATTTTCACCTGTTACACGCGATGTCGTGATGTGGCTGTTTGCGAAGTGTGGGATTTCGCTGGACGACGACGTTAGAACAACGAGCTGTGGGACCGCAGCAGCGGTCACGACGGCAGCGCTAGTGAGGACGATGGCGCAAGTGTGGACGAGTGGTCCAGTGACTAATGCATTTTCGTTTTGGAATGTGCCCTCGGCCGCTCCCGCGCGCAGTAGCCGATAGCGGGTGGCGATAAACGGTGGCCGCTGGTTAGCTGTTCAAGGCCAAGCCTAAACAACCTCGAAGTTTGTTTTTTTTGGAAATGTGATTTGGGGGTTCGACATACAATCGTGTAAGTATGGTATGTGTCAAGGACAGACTTCTGCACAAAGCGTATCAGCACTGGACATATTTTTCCTTGCTTGGCAGGCAATCTATGCGCAGTGGTAATGTCATCTTGTGTAGTCGCCTTAAGTTGGTTTTTTTGGCATCTTATTTACTTTGCTTAGCAAGTCCTCATCTTGGGTTTCAGTCAGTCATGAAGCTCTAGGTTTAGATGGCGACTATGCCACTCCAAATTATCTACGTCCTGTTTCAGTCGAGGTGTATCGCTGCCTACATTGTTAGATTCCAGCCCTTCAACTCGCTTGGTTAGATGCTTTGTAGTTTTTTTTAATAGTTTGGCAGTTCTGAAAGTCTTCAAACTTATCAGAGAGCAACTGCATTTGCGACTCAAATGAAGTAATCTTTATTGACAAAGGCAAAAGTGCATCAAGCTTCATTTTAATCTGCAGTAATCTGATATCGAAATCATGCTGCGGATTTTCTGTGGTGCTTGTGCCCTTGTGGTTGCCTCGACAAGAGTCGCATTTCCATGCTTTCTTTTTTTCTTCGCGCTTAGCATTGATAGATTCTTCTGTTATTCTCGCACATACGCCAAGATGAAAATTAAATTTGCACCCTGAGCATGTGGCAAAGATGCTATCAGTGAGTGGAAGATGGCAAGCACAACAACAAGCCATAGTACACTCAGATCTTTTACAAAAAACTTATCCACTTGGCAGCAGCGGCGACATAAAAGGAAAACGAAATCACATTGAGTGAGGCATAATTATGCACTAACCTGCACAAAGGCAGAGACTGTTACGTGATGCTAGCAGTTATCGTCGCCACTGCCAAGTGAGGTCCCAGTGGAAGGAATCTTCTTTTATAGCCCACGGTGAACTGTCGACACTGTGCCAGATATCCGGGTGACAACAACGACCATGCCTTCCTGGTCCGTAGCTCGAGACTACCATCTGTCTGTACGGCACGTGCAATGACCGGCGAGATGTACGGCTGCACAGTGGGTAATCTGCACAAAGGCAGAGACGAGTACGTGATGCTCGCAGTTATAGTCGCCACTTCCAAGTGCTTGGCAGAGGTCATTGTTCATCATTTTTGTGGCTATACACACCACTTGCCTCTTCTCAATTTCTTCGAGGAAATTGATGGTCACACTGTCTAAAGTAGCTTTGGTCACTATATTTCGGGAAAAAAATTTCCCTTTACATGTCCCAGACTGCTGATTATACTGCTTCAGAAAAAATTGTAGAAATGGTACTTCTTGGGCTGAAGTAAAAAAATAAAAATTTTCCTGCAGAGGGCAAAACTTGATCTCAGTAAAAGTTTAGAAAAAATTTGTTCCTTTGTTTCTATGTCCAAAGTGTTTTCTGAACAATTTAGAAGCATTGCACTTGGGTATCAGCCAAAGATAAACTGCCATCAGGAAACTTTTATAAAGTTTTCAGTTGTTTAGTTTAATGTAAAAAGTACAACTACATTTTTACAACTTTTTCAGAAAATGTACGGGACATCCGGGGGCAATATAAAGCGCTTCATCGGCTGTCTTGGACATGTTCTACCTGGAAAAAAAAAAAAATGTTTAACAGGGGAAAGCAATGAATAATTCATAATTTGCAAAAAAGTACAGTTTGCTGCTTATTGGTCCTTAAATTCTATAGTGAGCTGGCATAAATAAAATTACAAAATGTGGTTATAATTAAGCTCTGTGATTTTTATTGTGGTCTTTTTTTATTTTAGGACAAAAAAAATTCTTGAACACTATCACCACCGGCTATTGTCCCGTAATGTCACTGCAGTGTGCAACAGTAATCTACGATGGACTCCCTCTAGGGAAGTCGGCAGAGACACTTGAGACTGCTTAGGACGCCCTCTCACTTAGTGAACGCAGTCGCCATGTGGTGCAGTGTGATGTAAGCTAGCAATTGTACCTCTGCAGGGCTCTGTGTTGTAACTTCATGAAGGCAGTCATCGCCGTACCGCTGCCCGCGCTTTGCAGAATTGATGTTCGACAATACCATTTGTTGGGCGAGTTGGTGCTCACGATAATCCATAACAGCGCGACAGACGGGACAGAGAAGAGAGGACACAACACAGAGCGCTGTGTTGTGTCCTCTCTTCTCTGTCCCGTCTGTAGCACTGTTATGGATTATTGCAAAATTGATCTTTCTCTACTTAACATTCATAGATCCGTCCGAGTCCTCATACCGCTCTTGGCACAGTGGTGCAGCGGTTAAGCGGTATGTTACTGCCCTGGGATGGCAGGTGCTGCCACAGGTGGGACTTGTGTGGTCCAGGTTGGTCTTCCCTAGCAACCTCGCGTGACCAGTCATTAATTTAACTGCCATCTGCCAGGCTGCATGATGGTGCCATCTTTTATGGCTACCATCGCTAGACGGGTTTTCTTTCACTCAATGGGGCAAGTAAGGCTTCCGCCTTAAAAAGTTGCTCATGCTGCAGGTTCAGCTCTACACACGTTCAGGCATTCACACCATGTTCATTGATAATAGTATGCTGAATATCATGAGCCAAGAGATTTTCTTCCACATATTGATTGCAAGTTTTTATTTTATTTATTTATTTGCTGTACCCTCAGGGCCCAAGGGGATTACAGAGGGGAGCGGAGATACATGAAAAATACAATGTAAACAGCAAAAAAGTACACATACATAGATATAGGTATGCACACACACAGGAAGACAGTGACATTTAGAGATAGTGTTCAAATAGCAAGGGGCAAAATTTAAGCAGCAACAAACACTCTGAAAAAATATCAATGGCTTTATATTATCCGGAATATAAGCAATGTCATAGGGAAGGCGATTCCAGCTAACACAAGTTCTGGGAATGAATGAGCCATCAAAACATTTTGTGCAACAGAATGGGGTCCCTACTTTATGGCTGTGATCAGTGTGTGCTGATATGTTAGATGGTCTTGTTAGTAACTTTTCTTTGATATAGCGGTTGTAAATTTTATGAAAAAAATGGCTGTGGTTTAGCTCTGGTTAAACCTGGAGTAACGCGATAGCTATATCTGGCCGAGTGAAACCCGCTCAGTCGAATTGCAAAGTCAGTCTTTTGCCGCTCCGTTCCGCTGGGCGTTCCTTCTTCATCTTCATCCCACTTGACAAGGTGCATGTGCACAGCTGTTGCAGCTCGGTTTCACCACCGTGCGCGCCGCCGGCAGCAGCAGCTGCTCCGCACTATGTCGCCAACCATGTGGCTGGTCACATGACCGACCACGTGACCAACCACGTGACCAGGGGCGGCCACGTTGAAGGCTCGAAGAGGTGGCGTAGTGTAGCTATCGCTACAAAAGGCATAATGAAGCTACTTACCTGTGATGAGAAAGAATAGGTAGGGACAAACTTGATTTCATGGCAGTTACACTACTTGTTATGAAACGTCAAGTGCGATTCTGAACAACTTCCAAATCGGAAATGAGTGAATCGGTGCAAGGGCTTAGACACACCATATTCCAATATCTGGTGTACCATTGTTTTATAGACCGTTTACAAAGAGCAATTTGCTCTGTCCACGACAGGTGGCGCCATTAGGTTGGCCGCCACTTCTGGCCTTCGGAGCCTTCATTAGCAGCATCGGCGCAGTACGAAATGCTGCTGCATAGCTTGTGTACGAACGTCAAGTGACTCTTAAATAACCCGGCTGTGATATGGACATCATGCATATTGTTGAATTAATATCTAGAGCTAATATACCTGTGGTCTAGTATCGGAAAAATAAACGCGCTTGTTACATATGGGAAACTTTGCGACGCAATTGCGAGCTCATGCTGCTTTCACGGAGAAAGGAATGTTAATGCGTTGTTCCACGAAAAAAAAATAACCAGATCACAAATGCCATGCGTCAGTTTATTTCAGCGCCAGCAGTAGCTGTGGGAATGACACAATGAGTGCGCTGCCTGTAACCTTTCTCACCTAACACTGATCCAGTACAGCATAGACTGCTTATAACCCATACCACAGGAGTCTGAAAAATCCGCATTATAAGTGGCACTACACTAACCAAAACGTAGTTTTTCCGTGCATTTCCGTTTTCGAAATGGCTAGCCTGCCTTTCAGAGTGCACCTGACAACGCATCAGACGCACAACACTGCAGTCACAGGCAACAAAGAAGTTTATTTGATCTTTTTGTTGAAGCGTCATAACGAATGAAAAAACGACGTTATTTTAGTGTGGCGCTGCGATTAACTGCGTTGCTAATGACGTTATCTTCAAAAAGAGTGAAGCACTTGAGCGCTTGCTCGCTGAGGTTTTTCTGAGTGTTTAGAGGCGCGGTTTGTTACAATAGTCGAGCGTGTCTTTGCCCGAAACTTCTGCTACACTTTCACTCACTTCTTTGGGCTCATCCTCGGATAGAGGCTCATCGTGACTGTGCACCGCTGCCACGATGTGCTTATTTGAGAGCCGGAGAAGCGCATTGCAGCTGTCTAAACGAGAAGGCCTGAACGCCGGCGATGGCGGAATAGTATCGCGACCAAATATGGTGGCCCCCACGCTCCCGCGCTGTAAACTGTCTATAAAGTAATAATTATAATGAACTAGGTGACTGAGAGAAATTTCTGCGAAGATATAAGTGTTTACTGTCTTTGTGTGTTTCTGTACGCTGGAATGATGTCTTATAATTACACCCAGAACCAACTAGCCCAGCTCTCTTTGCTTAGCCTTTTTCTGCGGAGATACCCAAGCATGCAGTTAGCATTATAGTTGCCTTTCTTGATTGCAATTCCTTTTTGCACCTGCGCAACATGATTTTCGTCGAACATATTCATGTGAAACACAGTTACTGTTATTTACTCATAAGCTACACTGCACAGTTCACAAGTCAGCTTGCGCAGACTGCATTTTTTTTAGACATCTCAAGAGCCTTTGCTACAGTGTATCATCAGTTGTACAAATTAAGTCATCTTAATCTTGATCCTAAAGTCTCCAGATGGATTGAATCTTACCTACTTAACTGCTGGCAATTTATGTTCGCAAATTGCCCTACCTCACCGCTTACTGATGTGATTTCTGGTGTACCACAGGGAACCTTCCTTGGACCAATTTTATTTTTAATTTAGATGACTTTTTTTCTTCTCTATTTTCTGTCATCCATTTTTTTGAAGACGACTGTGTAATTTCCGGGAAATCTAACCACAATGTCTCAGTGTAACTCTCCAGCACGATCTTAAAGGAGTATAGACACCTAATTTTGGTGGCATGTTTTCTTCTCTACAATGATGCGTACCATGTGCTATTTGCGTATGACTGCTGAATAATTTGTAATAAATTTTTTTCTGTCATGCTGTTTCGGTTTCAAAAGCCGAACGATGGCTGTGACGTCAAAGAGTGCTTTTGTGTTACATGAGGCAAGGGAAAATGCCATATAATCGCTGCTTCATCATTTTAATTTACTGCAGTGCTGAAGCCAGCCTTCCTCAAGAGCCGGAATGACAACAAATGTGGAAGCAGCGATTATATTGCAGTTTTTCTATGTCTCATGTTACCCGTGAGTGCACTTTGACGTCACAGTCCTCATTTGGCTGTTGAAACCGAAACCGAAACAGCACTAGAAAGAAATACTATTATAAATTATTCAGCGGTCGTAAGAGAATGGCGGGTGGCCATCTATGTATAATAATGCCTTAAGCATCATTACAAACAAGAAAACCCACACTGAAAAGTTAGGTGTCTATACTCCTTAAATCTTGTCTCTAACTGGTGCAGAACGTGAAAAATGGAATTAATCATTAACAAATGTAAGTTAATGCACGTTTCCTGCATACCCAAAATTCTTCCTGTATATTATTTGAATGGCATTTCTTTTGATTCTGTCGCAGCATATAAGTATCTAGGCAGCCATATCACACGAAACTTGACATGTTGTACCCATATTGAATGCGTGAATACCTGTTCTCCCCTCCATCTTTCATTTTCCTGTCTTCTTTCTCACAACTCTCCTGTCCCCTTCATTCATCTTGGTTTTTCCTTTTTTTTGGCAGTGAGGGTTAACCTTGTAAAACCAACCACTTGAGTTGCCCCATATTTGATTATAGTTGTGGTGTACAGCTTGCGTGGGCAGGACTTCCTTGCAAGTTCCTGTCCCGTTTCTTTGTTAGGCATTATGGTGGGTTGCTGGCACCACAACTGAACATTACATACATTTCATTGCTCCCCTTTTCCCACCGAACAATTGCCCTCACAAAAGAGGGCGGAACGAGGCAACTGACTTATTTCAGAAAAAGAAGGTAACCGAACCCGACCACGGCGGCTATGTTTTGACGGAGGTGAAACGCAAAAGGCGCCCCTGTGCTGTGCGTTAAAAGATCCCCAGGTAGCCGAAGTTTTTCCGGAGCCCTCCACTACGGCACCTCTTCTTTTACTCACTCCTTTATCCCTTCCTGTCCCCCCCTCCTTGAGATATGCGAGACAGTTACTGCACCATTTCCTTTCCTCAAAAACCAATTTTCAATTTTAAACCTTTCCAAAGTACCATGTACCCCGTGAAGTTGAAGAAAATTCAGCAAGCTTTGCTTCCGTTCATAGTATCGAAGTCATTGACAGATGCCTTGGGCTCAGGTTACAAAAGTAACCAAAATGGCCAGCGGTGATTTGTTACTTGAACAACAAAATAATGTACAGCACTCCTAACTTCTGAACATTGTAATCATAGGGGAAATCCTTGTTTTTACCACAGCCCACAAATCCCTTAACAAGAGGAGTCATCTCTGAGAGTGACTTCCTTCATTTCACAAAGGTAGAAATATAGGAAGGGCTTGCAGTGCAAGAAGTAATCAACATACACCAATATCTCCAAATCCCGACCAAATATCTTATCCTGACATTCAATTGAATATCCAGCACATTGCCAGAGTCAGTGGCAGCGGGGTACATGAAACTTAATCTACGCCCATACATGCCAAACCCCCCGGAGATGCTTCAGATGCCAGGGTCATCGGTCACTAGCTATGGCGGCCATGAAACGTGCGCAAAATGCACTTTCAAAAGATCATCAGTCTGATAACTGTGACGGTACGCCATGTTGTGCAAACTGTCAGGGACCACCCTGCATGTTCCAGGGCGTATCCGTCCTGGAAGAAAGAAATGAAGGTCAAAACCATTAAGACCAAAGAAAACATTTGCTACGCTACTAACTACTCTAATGGCGCCATACAGCGGCTAAACTGCATTTCCTGGCAGTTGGCAAGCCTTGAGCCATCTCGGGGCTAGATGCTTCGTCTTCTTCATCTCTCGTGCTGCCTGCTGCCTTGCGCGTCCCAACGTCTTGCACGTCTAATTGAAGCAAGTAAACCAGCCCTGCTTACGCCAACCGTTTCTCAGCGACATATTTGGTGGAGGTGCGGGTGGAGGTGCGGGGTAACGGCCCATGTACGCTGACCTCGAGGACACCTTTGACGTCAGCTCTCAACGCATGGCTACAACACCAGTCCGCAAGGCGAGCCGCCGTCTGTGAGGCCTACAACACGAGTTCGGCCAACTGACAGCGCCGGTAAGGGCCATGACATCCACTGCGGCTAGCCAGAGAAGTCAGCACTCCGGGAATGCCCCGCCATTTGTACTTCACGCACCTCGATCGCCGCCACCGTTCCACGGGGACAGGTTCGAGGACGTCGAAGACTGGTTGGCCAGCTTTGACCGAGTGGCGGGTTTCAATGAGTGGGACGGCGAGCGCAAGCTGCGCAACGTCTACTTTGCGCTGCAGGACTCGGCCAAAACGTGGTTTGAGAACCACGAAGCTTCCTTTACCACCTGGGAAGCTTTTCGTCGAGAGCTGCTAGCGACATTTACCAGCAGCGAAAGAAAAGAGAAATCTGAAATCGCCCTGCGCTTGAGATCACAGCAGCCGAACGAGGGCGTCGCGATGTTCATCGAGGACATGACCCGACTGTTAATCGGGCTGACCCTGCTATGCCCGAAGCCCAGAAGGTACGCCACATAATGCGTGGCGTAAAAGAGCAGCTGTTTGCCGGACTGGTCCGTGACCCGCCACGAACAGTGTCCGACTTCACCAAGGAGGCAATGAGTATCGAGTGCTCTTTACAGGAATGGGGCGCCCACTACGGACGTCAGGCTACTGTAGCAGCCGCTTCCCAGTCCCAGTACACGCCTACGTCGCTGCCGCCGAGGACCTTCGGGAGCTTGTAAGAAGCCTGGTGCGCAAGGAACTGGCGAAACTTCGCTTTGAAGCTCCACAGGTCAGCGTCGCTGCCGTTACGGACGTGGTCCGCGAAGAAATCCGACGAGCTGTGCAGCCACCCTCCGCTCCACACCCGGCGCCCTCCGTTATGACGTACAGCGAGGCGCTACGAAGTCCCGGGCCAGCGATGCAAGCCTTTTCCCCCATCGCTCCTGTGCAATACCTGCAGGAGCCAATCGCAACAGCACCCTCCGTGCCGCAGGAGTTCAGGCCCCCCGTGAGCAAAGCGCACTTTTGGCGTACGCCAAACAATCGGCCGCTCTGTTATCACTGTGGAGAGCCTGGCCACATCCTCCGCCACTGCCCCTACCGCAGGATGGGTTTAAGGGGGCTTTCACCTGACGCACCTTGACCACGCTACGGTGAAAGACCACGGGATATCGAACAGTACTTGGCTGAAAACGTGCAATCTTCGACCTCGCAGCGACGCCAGTCCCGATCGCCATCCCCAAGGCGGTTCTCTCCCGGCCGCCTGTCATCCTCTGGCCAGTTCAGAGGTACGTCCCCACGTCGGGAAAGCTGAAGACGGTGTCCTCCGGGGGTAGGGCTGCTGCTACTGGACCGAGTCAAGAGCCTCCACCCGACGATTCGCCGCGACGCTCCGACCGACGACGACCTGACCCGACGACCTCGACAGCGTGCTGCGACCGACTAGCCTCCGCCGAAATTCCGGTATCCGCCGACAACCACGACGTTACCGCACTCGTGGATACCGGCGCCGATTTTTCGGTAATGAGCAGACGGTTAGCCACGGTCTTGAGGAAGGTTCTGACCCTTTGGTCTGGGCTGCAGATCCGGACAGCTGGTGGCCACGTGGTAACTCCGATCGGTGTCTGCACTTCGCGAATCCAGATCCGCGGTGTTACTTTCCCTGGCTGCTTTGCTGTGTTACCCGAGTGCTCCAAAGACCTCATACTCGGTTTGGATTTACTTCAAGAGTACGGTGCCGTTATCAACCTACAGGAGCTAATCGTGTCGTTTTCCACCCAAGGTCCTGTCAACGATGATACCGAGCCACGCAGGGCTAAGTTATGCGTCTGTGATGACCACGTTTTGATCCCATCGAGATCCAGCATGTTTGTTACTGCAGTGTGCGATAACAGCACCAAAATTCGTGGCATTGCTGAAACCAACATGTCGCTGCTCCTTGGTCGGCAAGTCTGTGTTGCTCGAGGAATTGTTGAGCTGGACAAGGGCCGAACCGAACTCTTGGTGACCAATTTTGGTTGTGAACCTCAGTGTTTGTCTGGCAGAACAGCTATTGCATATTTCGAGGAACTCAGCGAATTCGCGGGACAGCACGCTTTGTCCGGAGCCCCGGCATCAGCGGAGGAACCGACCACTCCCATAAACACTGACGTGAACCCAAACCTCCCAACTAACCAGAAACGCTGCTTGGAAAGCGTTATCCAGTCTTTCTGTGACTGCTTTGCCTCGACCTCCAAGGTTAGGCAGACACTGCTCACAAAGCACCGAATTATAGTTGACGCCAACCAACGGCCGTTATGTCAGCCGCCCTACCGCATCTCTTCAAAGGAGCGCGATGCCATTCGCCACCAAGTTCAAGAAATGCTCAAGGACGACGTGATACAGCTGTCGACGAGCCCGTGGGCGTCGCCTGTTGTTCTAGTGGCAAAGAAAGATGGAACCCAACGGTTCTGCGTTGATTACAGACGTTTAAACAAAGTCACTAAAAAAGATGTTTATCCTCTCCCGCGTATTGATGACTCCCTGGACCGGCTGCGCCACGCCAAGTACTTCTCATCGCTAGATTTACGAAGCGGCTATTGGCAAATCGAGGTGGACGAACGTGATCGGGAAAAGACCGCCTTTATTACACCGGACGGACTGTACGAATTCCGGGTGCTCCCTTTCGGCCTGTGCTCGGCTCCTGCAACCTTCCAGAGGATGATGGACACCGTTCTTGCCGATCTCAAATGGCAGTCCTGTCTCGTGTACTTGGATGACGTCATCCTTTCTGACACGTTCGAAGAGCACCTGAGACGCCTGCGCGCTGTGTTCGAAGCAATTCGGTTGGCCGGTCTTTCCCTGAAGCCCGAAAAGTGTCACTTCGCTTTCGAAGAGTTGAAGTTTCTGGGCCACATCGTGAGTGCTAAAGGGGTTAGCCCAGACCCCGATAAGACTGCTGCCGTGGCTGCTTTTCCTGTGCCCACCGATAAGCGCAGTGTGCGCCGCTTTCTGGGTCTCTGTGCCTATTATCGGCGTTTTGTGCAGAACTTCTCCCAGATCGCTGAGCCCCTCACGCGACTCACGAAAGATTCCGAACCATTCTTCTGGGGCCTGGAGCAACAGCAAGCCTTTGAAGACCTCCGCACTCGTCTGCAAAGTACGCCCATCCTTGGACACTTCGACGAGTCAGCCGACACTGAACAACACACAGACGCCAGCAACATTGGCCTCGGTGCCGTCCTTGTGCAGAGGCAGGATGCTCTCGAACGCGTAATCGCATACGCGAGCCGCACATTGTCTTGATCTGAGGCGAACTATTCCACCACCGAAAAAGAATTCCTGGCCATTGTGTGGGCAGTAACAAAATTTCGCCCGTACCTATATGGCCGCCCTTTCAGGGTCGTCAGCGACCACCACTCGCTGTGTTGGCTGGCGAACCTCAAAGATCCCTCGGGACGGCTTGCACGCTGGAGCCTTCGACTTCAGGAATTCGATGTCACCATCGTCTATAAGTCTGGTAGGAAGCACAGTGATACCGATTGTTTGTCTCGTGCTCCTATCGAGAACAACCGAGCTGACCCTGACGACGATTCTGTTTTTCTTGTTGCCATCTCCACGTCCATCCTCATTCAACACCCCAAAGGGACGACAGCGAACTACGGCCCCTCATTGAGTATCTAGAAGGAAGCTCTCAGTCTCCCCCGCGAATCTTTTCGCGCGGGCTGTCGTCGTTCTGTTTACGTACGGCGTCCTGTATAAGAAAAACTACAGTCCAACAGAAGCTGTCTATCTACTCGTCGTGCCTACGGCCCTTCGCGACGAAGTCCTGCAGGCGAGCCATGATGACCCATCTTCTGGTCACCTGGGTTTTTGTCGAACTTTGGCACGAATAAGGCAAAAATACTACTGACCAAGGGTTGCTGCAGTTGTGAAACGTTACGTAAGAACATGCCGCGAGTGCCAGCTTCGCAAGACGCTGCCAACTAAGCCAGCCGGCCTACTCCAGCCTATTGATCCGCCTCAGGTTCCCTTCCACCAAGTTGGCATGGACATACTCGGCCCATTTCCGGAGTCCACTCTGGGTAACCGCTACATTGTGGTCGCCACCGACTACCTCAGTCGATACTGTGAGACTAAAGCTCTTCCCCGTGGTACTGCTGACGAAATTGCGAACTTTTTCATTCAAAACATTGTGCTTCGTCACGGTACACCCACCATCGTTTTAACTGACAGGGGAATAGCGTTCACCTCGGCCCTTACGCAGGAGGTTATGCGCCTAAGCGGCACCAGTCACCACAAAACAACCGCTTACCACCCTCAAACGAACGGCCTCACCGAACGGCTCAACAAGACGATCGCCGACATGATTTCTATGTATGTCGACGCGGACCACCGGAACTGGGACGCCATACTCCCTTACGTCACCTTTGCTTATAATACTGCGGTCCAGGAAACGACACGCTTCACTCCATTTCGTTTAGTACATGGTCGCGAAGCCACAACCATGTTGGATGCAGTGCTGCTTCCAGCTAGCGCTATCCCCTCTGTTATGGGTGCTGCCCAATTTGTTCGTTACGCTGAGGCCGCCCGCCAACTCGCTCGACAGCGCATCCGGCACCAGCAAGTTCACGACGCTCAGCGATACAACCTCCGCCACCGAAATGTGCGTTACCTGCCCGGCGAACAAGTCTGGGTGTGGAGCCCAATCCGCATGAGGGGACGCTCTGAGAAGCTTCTACGCAGATTCTTTGGCCCCTACGAGGTGCTCTGCCAGCTCAGTCAAGTTACCTACGAAGTTCTCCCCCAAGGAACAGTTCGCTCTTCTAGACGGCCGACCTCCGAAGTTGTCCACGTCGCTCGGATGAAGCCGTTCCACGCCCGCTAGCCCCTCGCGCGTGTCTACACCACACGCCAGACACGTGCGACTACCCTTGCGGTCCTGCCTGCAATTGCTACCACACCGAGTCGGTGTCTTCAAGAGAGGGGGAGCAATGCTACGCTACTAACTACTCTAGTGGCGCCATACAGCGGCTAAACTGCATTTCCTGGCAGTTGGCAAGCCTTGAGCCATCTCGGGGCTAGATGCTTCGTCTTCTTCATCTCTCGTGCTGCCTGCTGCCTTGCGCGTTCCAACGTCTTGCGCGTCTAATTAAAGCAAGTAAACCAGCCCTGCTTACGCCAACCGTTTCTCAGTGACAATATCATTCAAGAAAGCACGAAGGCAATATGCAGTCTCACAAGGCTCATTCTCCTACACTGCCAGAACAAATTTTGCTGGTGTGGTGCGCAGGTGCAGTGCACCGCACAGCACTCTGGCACTTGCCCAGGCCACTTTCACCGAGAGTCTGGTAGGGCCATCCACGGCACAGGCAGGGACAACGAAGGCTGCTCTGCCATCTCCAAAACAGAGAGCTCCAATCCATGGGTCGGCATCCCGCAGGATTTCCCCCCACTGGGGGAGGCCTTGGTTTTTTCCTTTTTTCCTGGTGGTGGGGGTTAGCCTGGTGTGGCCAACTACCCTGAGTTGCATCATATTTGGTTATAGTTGAGGTGTACAGCTCGCGTGGGCAAGATTTGCTTGCAAGTTCCTGTCCTGTCCGCTTATTGGGCTCCTTGCTGGGTGGCTGGCACCACAGCCGAACAACACATACATTTTATGGCTCACCCTCTCCTACGAAATAATCGCCTTCACAAAAGGGGGCGGTCTGATGCAGCTGCACAGTTCTTCCAAAAACCAAAAACATTACCAAAGTACGATGATGTTCTTTGTAGTGTTGTAGAAACAGAAAAAAAAACCAAGTGTATTAGTGTCTCCATTCTTAGTGTCCAAATGCCTAATTGATAACTTGGGTCCAGGGTACAAACTATCAAAAATGCCCAGTGGTGACCTGCTGCTAGGACTTAGACATTGCCCAATACTTGAAACTTGCCAATCTAGTGTCCATCGGGGACGTCCTTGTATCAATTACAGTACACCGATCTCTAAATACCGTAGTGTTTAGATATCTGGTAGTTGGTGATTTCTGTGCTCACTCCCTGTTTTGAGGAAGCGAACACTCTTGACTCTAGGGGCCAAATAATCGGAGATTTTATCCTGGCAGATAGTGCTTTTTTTTTTTAAGTATGGGAAAAAGCCACATTTTGTAGCCGAAACTCAGCAAAAATGAGGTTTCTCAATCTAGCTTTTGCTTCACCATCTGTACTTAACGATTTTGAATGGGATGCTTTAAATGACCTGCTGGGAAGTGATCACCTACCCGCTGTCATCAGGCTGTCATTGTCTTCTCCAGTCATTTCCACAAGTCCAAGGCGCTGGAAAATTCACCTCAACAACTGGTCACTTTTTAGAACAAATGCCACCCTGGAAAAAGGATTTTGTGAAGAGCTCAGCTTAGACGAAATTAACGAAAGGTTTACAACATGCATAATATCGGCCAAAATACTAGCTTGTCCACAAACACAAGAACTTGTACGGAAGAAACACTAAGTGTGGTGGACACACATGGACATTGGCAAAAAAAAACAAACAGCAAAGCAAAGCCTAAGGCTGTCTCCATCGGCATCCCACCACTGCAGAGAAAGCTCCCTGGCAGAAATATGTGTCCGCTATAAACAGATCACTACCCTCAAAGAAAATCCGGGAACAAGTCCGTAAATTCAGTGGTGACATACTCCTTTAGCATTTCCGTTGTTGACAACACCTGGCACACAAACATCATTAGAAGAACAGACCTATGTATTTGGCGAGCATTGTGCTAAAATCATGTTCGTCATACTGCACAAACTCATTTCAGAAGCTCATAAACAATAGCAGAAAAACAATAACTTCCCTCCAGAGCAGGCATGCATGAGGATTACAACCAGCCTATCACACTGCAGGAATTAAAAAGTGTATTATCCTCCACTAAAAAAAGAGCACCAGGCCCAGACAATGTGCATCACACTATGTTCGCCCATCTTTCTGAAGCTGCTGCAGATGCACTGTTGAAATTCTTCAGTAAAATATGGGTAACTGGTCCGCTGATCCGCATTATGAGAGGGAAATGACTAGAAGATAAGGAATGGGGTGGAGCGCATATGGCAGGGTCTCTCAGATTATGAATGGCAGTTTACCAATATCCCTCAAGAGAAAAGTATACAACAGCTGTATCTTACCTGTACTCACCTACAGGGCAGAAACATGGAGGCTAACGAAAAGGGTTCAGCTCAAGTTAAGGGCAACGCAGCGAGCCATGGAAAGAAAAATGATAGGTGTAACGTTAAGAGACCGGAAGCGGGCAGAGTGGGTGAGGGAACAAACGCGGGTTAATGACATCGTAGTCGAAATCAAGAAGAAGAAATGGGCTTGGGCAGGGCATGTAATACAAAGGCAAGATAAGCGCTGGTCCTTAACGGTAACGGAGTGGATTCCAAGGAAGGCAAGCATAGCAGGGGGCGGCGGAAAATTAGGTGGGCGGATGAGATTAACAAGTTTTTGGGGATACGGTGGTCGCAGCTGGCAAAGGACAGGGTTAATTGGAAAGACATGAGAGAGGCCTTTGCCCAGCTGGGGGCGTAGTTAGAATGCTGCTGATGATGATGAATACTTTGAAGCTGTCCACATGTCCAAACAGGGTCCAAGGCCCTTTGAGAGGTTTTGTCGAGGCTTACTTGTGAGGTGAGTATTTGTAAGAAGATGCCATCGTGGCTGTGTGTCATTTGTTTGCACTTATCAGTACAAATAAGCAAGTAACTGTTAATTGAATGCTTCAAAATGTAGAATGTTGCGCACCATGCTTGTCGCATTGACGCATTGCTTGTGACCTTAGTCTTTCCGAGTCTTATTCTGTTGCCACCCAGAGAATAGTGCCCAAGAAACCAGGGTGTGGTATCGTGTGCCTTGAAGTAACTCGTTTGCCTCCATCTTGTTTCATTTGACAATTCGCCCGCTGCTAGGCCTAACATGAGACATTGCTTTGACTGTATATAGAATGCTGTCATCGTACAGCATAACGTGCCACAAAATGCTTGTGTTTGGCGCATGAAAAGCATCATGAACATGTGCACTGTCTCATCGTATGGATGGTCAGTCACTACACTGGTGTGTTGAGCGTGCCGGAGGATGTTTGTTATCACTTATGGCTGCCGTGGTGCAGTGGCTGTGTGCTTAGCTGGTGAATTAGCTTTCAGGCCTCCGTGGGCATGCCTGCAGTGGTGAACTATTGAAAACTTGGTCTGCAAAGTCAACAGTTAGAAACGTTCCACAGCAATGGGTTCTAGCAGTGCCTGCACACAAGAGGCATGCAGAACGGCCTCATCAGGTCGCAGACGACTCTTTGCTGTCTACTGGAGTTCATTTGTTTCTGAGGGAAAGAGAACAGATTTGAAACATGCAGCTAAAGATTTGGCTCATGTTTGGTTGTGTTCACTGGCAAAAAGCAGCAGGTGCAAATGCTCCTGTCAGAGACTTGTCATTCGTATGCAACTTTTCTGCCAGTTCTCTAATTTTGGTTTCATCTTCTTTTAGCCCTCAGCCAGCCTGCTTCAAGAGCTGGAATGACAGCTAAGGACTGGTTGCAGTTTTCTTTGTGCCTCACATGAACAGTGTTGGGAAGAAATTATTTAGTGCTTGTAAGCCAAGCAGTGAAAGAGGAAAACATGCAGGTGTAATAAGTAGTGTAAGGAAGCACTGAGTGCAGTTGATTGAAATTTGAACACCCTTACCTTTTGCAGAGGCAGCCGAAATCATCCGCGACATCTGCAAAGCTGTGGCCCATCTTCATCGCATGAACATTGCTCACAGGGACCTGAAGGTAATAAGCTGTACCCATTGCGGCACAAGAAACCTCATGTCAAAGCTGAAATGGGAGATGGCTTTTTCTGATGGTTTCTGTACAGTTTGTTAGATGTGGTATTTTCTTTATCTTGGAGGTGGTGTCTCTTGATTATTTTTTAAAACAGCCCAATCAGCCTGTAGTTAAACAACAGTAGTTAAACAGGTGCAGACTGGGTGCAAATACACAGGGCATGGAAAATAGTTTGTGTGAGACAGGGAGCAATTAGCAAAATATGGTTTCCTAGCTTCACTGAGTCTTCAGGAGGGACGACTAAGCGCTAACACTCATATGCTATTTATTACACTTGGAATTAATATACAGAGCGGGCCTGCTAGCTACAAAACATCAGCGAGGCATTCCTCGGAAATAGAAGGCTACGTAAGAAGGGCTTCTAACTTACCAGCTGGGTCAGGGGTGCGACTTCGGAGGTATCGGCAGCGAACGTTTGTATGTGCCGACAATGGAGGTGCCGAGAGCGCGTGTTTGCTGTGCTCATTTCGCTGTCTGGAACTAGAAGTTCAGCGGCAAGGCACGACGGATCACCGTGCGCTGGCCGCGGAAGGTGGCGAGAGCATGCGGCTGCAACCGCTCACGACGCTGGCCGGATCCCGAACAGACTCTCACCGGCTCCACGGAAATCCGCGTAACCTACGAGGTGGAGCTCCTGTCGCTGCTTCCGATTCCCCCCTGAGGGAGACTTCCCTCCTCGCCCAGCCGTGTCAAAATGGAGAGCGGGGTGGGACAGGTTCTCCAGCAGGCCAAACCCACATTGAAGTCTGCAAAGACAATCTGTTGATAGCTTGGACCATTCCAGTTCTTCTGCTTGACGCTTATGGTAATTAAAATCGGGAATTTGAGGCACAGGTCTGTGACCTGGCAGATCTACGTCACCATGTACACAGTCCTCCACAACGGCCACCAACTGCTGCTGTCATCATCTCGAGTCCTGGTCACTGCTTCAAAAGAAGTTTAAAAGAAGGCGGGAAGGCTCCTTTTTATATGAGTGGCGCCCACGCGGGTAAATATTGTCTTCAAGTGAACTGTGTGGTGTTCCTGCCCTGTTGAGGGATGCGAGTAGGATATCTCTCTTAATCTGGGCAGCGTACAACGTAATGTTTTACATCCCCACTCATAACACACTAAGGGCACAGTGGAAGCGATGCTGGCCGGTTTTATGCATCCATGCTGGGCACGAGCAAACTCCGTGTGAATTCGGTGCAGTAAAGTAACTTGTGCTCTTTTCAGCCCCTTGGTCACACATGGTCGGTTGGGCGGACATCACAGGGAACTAAAATGGCTGAGCACCATTTCTTTGAAGATTTTCTTCATATCTTGAGGGACTTGATAGGTACCCTGACATCGCTTCATAGGCAAAGCTGTCTGCCATCTCGTTGCTGAAGACACCCATGTGTGAGGGCACTCATTGGGAGCTATGTTATGCAGATTGTGCACCAAGTGCAGACATCAAGAGACAACCCTTCAAAGGGGAACCCATGCTCTAACCTTTCAAGGGCAGATTTTGACCAAGTAAAGCAGTGCAGATGAAGGTGCCTGAAGGAAAAACAAAGATGCGGCAGAAAAGAGGCGCAGGAGAGGAGGAGGCAGGAGGAGGACACACAACTGCACTGACTAACAACTTGTTAGTCAGTGCAGTTGTGCGTCCTCCTTGTTATCGTCTGTTGTCTGCGTGTGCTGTTTTTCTCAGAATGTAGCTCAACCAACTCGTCCAGCAACACACCTTGCTTGAATAGCAGATTTTCGATCTGTCAGGATGACAACATGTTGAGGTGGAAAAGACGTTAGCTTCTATAAGGTCACCTCGGTGGCAACATTTTCAGCCTCAGTAGATGTGGCTTATGGGGTTTTAATTAGGGGAGATAAATACGCCACAAAATGGTTCTTGTGATTAGTGGTACATCCTTGCGCGACATATTGTGAGTTAACTTTTTTGACAAATCATACCTAGCTTTTCGGGAGCGAGAAGACAACCCCAACTTCAGCACGCTTACCAATTTTTTTTCAGCCTGTGTGTGAAATGGTGAATGGGATCAGCCAGCTATTCTTTTTCATTCAAAAATAGAAGGATGGATCCCGATGCAGAAACAAGCAGTTGTTTGTGATAACCAGCCCTCAAGAGACATTGGGTTTGGTGATTGTAACTGTTCTGTAATGAATGAATGCAAGACTTGCTTAGTGCACTGGCGAAGCACGACTTAGCTACGGCACGTTTTACCAGTTGAGAATGACACGAAGTAAAGGGAAGCAATGGCTTGTTGTTGTGTGGTTCGTATGACCAGCAAGAGTGGTTCTGCTTAAAACTGAGTTTCAGGTCTAGAAATGTGAAGGCCTGATTTTGAGCTACTTCACTGGTTAATTTAAGTGGAAAACAACTCTGATACCTCATCCAAGTTCCTTCAGGAAACGTTTCTGTCATACCAACTCATCCGTTGTACGGCAGGCCTTTCAAAGTTGCGACTGACCATCACATACTGTGCTGGCTCGCCCACTGAACTGAAGGGCACTCTGATGCTGTTTGCCTGTCACGAGCCCCTGTAGGTGCACCGCCACAAGACTACGACAGTGACATCTTGCTAGGACCTATCAGCACCAGCACTTTTGCATAGCAGCTACGCACGGACCCTGGGCTTTAATGCCTCATTGAGTACTTGGAGCCACCTTCAAGCGAGCACTGTCTTCGTTCTGTGTATAGAATGACGTCCTCGTGAAGAAGAACTTCGCATGGAACAAAACACCTTATCTCCTTGTTGTACCTGCAAGTCTTTGCAAGGAAGTTCTACAGGCTTCACACGACGAGCTGACAGCTAGACGTATTGGGTTTTCTCGCACCTTTCGCCGCATTCAAGACAAGTATTACTGGTGATGACTTTCTGCTGCTGTCACGCGTTATATGAAAACTTGCAGAAATGCCAGCGACGAGAGACGCCTCCCACCCGACCAGCGGGGGTTCCTGAATCCTATTGAACCTCTGTGAAGACACTTCCAACAAATCAGCATGGGCTTGCTTGGCCCTTTCCCGAAGTCAGCATCTGGGAATAAGGATCATTATAGCGACTGACTGCCTGACCCGCTATGCCGAGGCAAAAGCCCTGCCGAACGGTGCAGCAGCAAAAGTCGCAAAAATTTTCATGGAATGCATCCTTTTGCAACACAGCACCCCCAAAGTACTCATCACAGACAGAGGAACACTGTTCACGGTTGAGCTGACGTAGGCTATTCTGCTCTACAGTCAAACAAGCTACTGGAGGACGACTGCATACCATCCGTAGACCAATGGTCTTACGGAGCGTTTCAACAAGACTATAGCAGACATGGCTGCCATGTATGACGATGCTGAACACAAGACTTGGGACATCGCCTTCGCCTGCAACACTGCAATGCGAGAGACCACCTAGATGACACCACTTAGGCTTATCCACGGCAGGAAGGCAACCACCGCTCTCAACGCCATGCTCCCGAACGTCGCAGATGAAGACAACATTGGCATTGCCGCCTACCTTCAGCACACAGAAGAAGCCCCATGACTTGCTGGAATATGAATCAGAGAGCCTGACGGTACAACCTGTGCCGACGTCACATGGAATATAAGCCGGGCGACCGTGAATGGGTGTGGATGCCTAATCGCCGCTGCGAATGGAGTGAAAAGCTTCTGCACTTCTACTCTACTTTGGCCCATCTAAGATCATCCGTCGACTTGGAGAGCTTGACTACGAAGTGGCCCCTGAAGGAGTGACAGCATCACAGCGGCGCTGCGCACACTCGGAAGTTGTAGATATTGTGCGCCTACAGCCTTATTGTACATGCTGAAGGACTCTGTTTGCATTCTCAGCGATTGTTTAGCCTTATTACGCTTGCGAAAGGGCTCTGTGTTCACAGTGATTGTTTTTGTTTCTTGCATTGTTAGTGTTTATACGCACTTTCTTTTCATTGTGAAGCCTTGGGACGATACTTCTTCTAAGAGGAGGTAATGCCGCAAAGCTTTGTAGTGTTTATTTGTTCACGCTCAATGCCTCCGGCATGCGGATTTATAGCATGATGATGCGACCAGATTTAGCTTGTATGATTGTAGACAGGTGAAATCGATTCTACATTGTTCGAGACTGAGTTTACTTTGCATCTCATGTCTCGAAAGTTCGTTGTCAGCTTTAAATTGAGAGCGGCGGACATTCTGTTGGACAACCGCCGAGTCATTCAGCTCTTTTTTGGCGTGTCAGCCCAATAGATTTAGAGGCGCTCTTCATTGTCTGCCATCACACGACAGGTGGCGCAGTGGTACATTCTGCTCCTGGGTCTGTGTTCTGAGTTTGTGTCATATAATAAAAAGCGTCACAATCTGCCGCAGCGGCCACATGTGATTAGTCGAAACGCCGGAAACGGATGTGATTGCAGCGAAAAGGGATCAAGAAACGGACAATGATTCAAACACATAGTGTACACTCCTATAGCAGCAGATGCTCAAGGACAGCCAAAATGGTGGTGTGCTGTGAAGTGGAGCCTTGTATTGAAATGAACTCATCAGTGTTACTGCATTTTTTCGGCACGTGAAATGGCTATAAACTGGGTACAAGGCTTTCACTTCACCTTAACTTGCCTATAACAAATTAGATGGGCGATCAATTTGGCCTGTTTTTTATTTCGTTGGACGATTTGGTAGCTCCTAGGCCTAACGAGCACCGGTTTGTTTTAAAAATTGTTCTTTTCATTCAAACCAGATGATGCCACTGTCATCTGAGTTATCTCGTCTGCTTATGTTGAATGATGTAATATAAAGCCTAATGTCCTGCAAAATGGTTGCGTTTATTGCATGCAAGCATGCATTTCCTACTCTAGAATGCTCTATTAGCTGTTGAAGCAACCATTGATGTGCACGGATTGTCAGTCGTCAGCGACACGCTACTACACCGATGCAATTGGCATGTCAGAGGTAGTTTTTCGGTGTCTGTATGGTTCTCGATAGCCGTGGTGGTGTGGCTCTGCACTGAGCTCGCGAGATAGCTTGAAAGTTAGTCAGTGTGGGCATGCGTGCACTTCGTACCATGACAAACCTATGAAAACTTCATCTGCAAAGTCTCGTAATGCATATATGAAGAGAAACGCAGCAAGAAGAGTTTTTTAGCTCATCCCTTTTGTTTAATTGGTGCAGAAAAATGAAATAACTAACAGCGGCATTTCACGGTTCTTGTAGTGCCTGCATAAAAGGAATGAAAAACAAATTACCGTCTGTACAACCATCCAATCACGGCAGCAACATACGTTCAGCGAGGCACCGCGCATTGTGCAGCGAGTGAGTGCATGCCACAAATTTTCCTCTCCCTTTCCTTTTACGTTCAAGATAAATGTAAAATGCTGTGTTGTGCAAACAAGCTAGCTGTTTTTTATTTACCATTTGCGATCAATGGCTGTAGCGGCAGACTTCAAAGCCATGCATAGTTGCATACAGTATTTTATGCTTTAAAGGAGTATGCACACCTAATTTTGGTGGCATGTTTTGTTCTCTACAATGATGCGGAAGACACTACTACACATGAATCACCATGCGATGTTTGTTTATGACCGCTAAATAATTTATAATCTGTCGTGCTGTTTCGTTTTTGGTTTCAACAGCCGAACGATGGCTCTGGCATCAAAGGGTTGTGACGACCCTCCATAATCCGCAGGTCCACACGGGACGGAGAGGCAAAGAGACACCGTATGGCTCAGTTTAAACAAACAGATATATCCAATAATTATACATGATTATTGGTTATACATCAGAGGCTGGGGTGTCCGAGCTTACGTGCCGACGACTTCATGGGGACGATGGAGGGGCTCCGGAGTTGAGCTCGAACGGTTGCTGGCAGAGGCTGCACGCCGTCGGGCTTCGGCACTGAAGGCCCCCTTGGCGAACGATGTCGTCCTGAGCGTTTTTTCTTCCGTCCTCCTTGTCGATTTTTATACCCTCTTATCCCCACATTCCCTAGGGTGAGGACGCCCACGCCGGAGTGGGACGGGCCTAGGGCTTTCACTTGGGCGCACAAACACACCACCGCACTTATGGTCTCGCCCCCGTCACGTGTTGAGTCCGAGGGAAAGAAGGTTGTCGTCGAGGTAGCGTCGGCTGTGGTAGACGGTCTCTGGCCCGCTGACGGTTCCCGCGGGTCACCGACCTCCGTTCTCCATCAAATGACACTCGCCACTCAAGGCCGGAACGCGAGGTCACTAAAAGGCCGGGAAAGTGGTCCCTTGTCCTGGGGTGTGCTCGGGAGGGTTGGTGATGATGCCCGCCGTCTTTTCACGGGGCCAGGCCCGCCAAAACGAGGCCCCTTTGTCCCCGGCACGGTCACGGCAATTGGGGAAGATAACGCCCGTCTCCCCGCAGCGGCGGCATTCGACACGTGCCGACACTATGGAAAGGGGGTCCGGTTGTGCTTAAACCCCTCCGCTTTCTGAATCGCCTCGCACAGTGCATCCGACAAAACACTTTTCGCTGCACTCAACACCACTGCACAACACCATATGCCTCAGCTGTCATAACTGGCATCTCCAGGGGCAGCACTGATCTTCTTTTACAGATAAACATGAAACTCTGCACCCAAGCCTTTCCTTTCTAGTCCAAACTGGACGAAATAAATTTACCAAATAAATTTACCACAGTTACAAAGGAGCTCCCACTTCTAGCACGATCACGGCACAGACAAAAATGTAGATAACGAAAGGAAGTAGGGCAGGTTCTGCATGCGCTCCGCATGCTCTCCTGTGAAGGTGTTACTTAATGACAGAAAGGTTTAGCTACCAACTCCGATATCTTAACACATAAGCACATAGCAATGTTATGAGCTGTGGCATTACACAATTCTAACCAGTTCACAACTCTGCTCTGTTTACGCCGTTAGTCCGACTTAGCTTTCCGATTTCGCCGCGGATATCGGCCTTCATGAGTCATACCAAGTAAGTCTGTGACCCTTTGTCTGCTTTGAGACTCGCGAGGGCTCGTGGCATGAGCCTCTCCTGGCGTTATCTGCGCGGCAACCTCGCGCGCTTCTTCTTCTTCTAGCAATGCATGAAGTAAACCCGTTGGCATTCCGGCCTGTGACAGCTGCGTCCAATTACCGAAGCGAATAATCGAAAGCTTAGAGGGCGCACCGTCTCACCCCGAACAGCTAGGTTATTTCATTGGCAAAGACGGCACCCTGTGTCGGCGCACGAGGCCAACCAGGAAAGGGAGACCAGAAAAAACCGCTTGGGAGAGAGTCGTCATACCTCGGTCGTGGACAGAAAGGGTTCTTCGCGCGTTTCACGATGCGCCATCCGCCGGTCATTTTGGCGTAGCGAAGACACGCAGGCGTGTGGAGCGTTTGCACTTTTGGAGTGGTATGCGACAGGATGTTAGTGACTACTGTGCGAAGTGTCATTCCTGTCTCGAAAGAAAAACACCCAAGGGACGAAGACCAGCTCTAATTCAGCCGTTCCCTGAGGTTTCGGCTCCCTTCGAGCGGACAGGTATGGACATAATGGGCCCACTGCCCACGACCACTTCCGGAAACAGGTACATTTTAGTATTTGTCGATCACCTTTCAAAATACGCGGCAGTGGTAGCACTCCCAGATCAGAAGGCAGACACGGTTGCAAGAGCATTTGTCGAACAGATCGTGCTCCGACATGGACCCCCGAGGCAACTCTTGACAGATCGGGGAACGAACTTCGTGTCGCAGCTAATGAGGAGAGAGTTTGCGAGCTGCTTAAGATCGCTAAGAAGCAGACAACACCGTACCATCCGGCTTGCAACGGCGCGGTGGAGCGACTGAACCAAACCGTGGCCGGGTTCCTGTCGCATTTTGTTTCGCGCGACCAGCGGGACTGGGACTTGTGACTCCCGTATGCAATGTTTGCCTACAATTCCGCAGCACACGAGAGCACGGGCAAATCGCCATTCTTTCTTCTCTACGGCCGAGACCCGGACCAGCCTAGTGAAGTGCCAGACGGCCCCCGTCGTGTCCCATACGCTTCACTGGACGACTATAAGGTTGAGCTAGAATCGCGCTTGCAAGTGGCGAGGGACATCGCAAAGGAGGCCTTAAAGAAAGCAGCGAAGCGCAGGAAGGAGGTGCACGATCGCAGTGCTAGAGACGCGCCGTTTGATGTGGGGGACAGCGTGTACATTGAAAACTGCCAAAGGCAGATTGGGCTAGCTCGTAAGTTCCAGACGAAGTGGAGAGGACCGTGCGAGGTTGTCGAGAAGCTTTCTCCGGTAAACTTCAGAGTCCGAGACGTGAACCGGCGCTTGATAAGGATACACGCAAATCGCCTCAAGTCGGCACCGGTTCAGTATTCACGAAATGAGGAAAGGGAAAGCGCGGATTTTGATGGGGACAGAAGTGAAGCGGAGCGCAGATAGTTCGCAAGAAACGCCCTCTCCTGCATTTGTTCGGCAGGCGCCAGAGGTGACGGCCGGAATGCCACCGGATTTACTTCATGCATTGCTAGAAGAAGAAGAAGCGCGCGAGGTTGCCGCGCAGATAACGCCAGGAGAGGCTCCTGCCACGAGCCCTCGCGAGTCTCAAAGCAGACAAAGGGTCACAGACTTACTTGGTATGACTCACGAAGGCCGATATCCGCTGCGAAATCAGAAAGCTAAGTCGGGCTAACGGCGTAAACAGAGCAGAGTTGTGAACTGGTTAGAATTGTGTAATGCCACAGCTCATAACATTGCTATGTGCTTATGTGTTAAGATATCGGAGTTGGTAGCTAAACCTTTCTGTCATTAAGTAACACCTTCACAGGAGAGCATGCGGAGCGCATGCAGAACCTGCCCTACTTCCTTTTGTTATCTATATTTTTGTCTGTGCCGTGATCGTGCTAGAAGTGGGAGCTCCTTTGTAACTGTGGTAAATTTATTTCGTCCAGTTTGGACTAGAAAGGAGAGGCTTGGGTGCCGAGTTTCATGTTTATCTGTAAAAGAAGATCAGTGCTGCCCCTGGAGACGCCAGTTATGACAGCTGAGGCATATGGTGTTGTGCAGTGGTGTCGAGTGCAGCGAAAAGTGTTTTGTCGGACGCACTGTGCGAGGCGATTCAGAAATCGGAGCGGTTTAAGCACAACCGCACCCCCTTTCCATAGTGTCGGCACGTGTCGAACGCCGCCGCCGCCGCCGCGGGGAGACGGGCGTTATCTTCCCCAATTGCCGTGACCGTGCCGGGGACAAAGGGGCCTCGTTTTGGCGGGCCTGGCCCCGTGACAAGACGGCGGGCATCATCACCAACCCCCCCGCGCACATCCCAGGACAAGGGACCACTTTCCCGGCCTTTTAGTGACCGCGTTCCGGCCTTGAGTGACGAGTGTCATTTGATGGAGAACGGAGGTCGGTGACCCGCGGGAACCGTCAGCGGGCCAGAGACCGTCTACCACAGCCGACGCTACCTCGACGACAACCTTCTTTCCCTCGGACTCAACACGTGACGGGGGCGAGACCATAAGTGCGGTGGTGTGTTTGTGCGCCCAAGTGAGAGCCCTAGGCCCCTCCCACTCCGGCGTGGGCGTCCTCACCCTAGGGAATGTGGGGATAAGAGGATATAAAAATCGACAAGGAGGACGGAAGAAAAAACGCTCAGGACGACATCGTTCGCCAAGGGGGCCTTCAGCGCCGAAGCCCGACGGCGTGCAGCTTCTGCCAGCAACCGTTCGAGCTCAACTCCGGAGCCCCTCCATCGTCCCCATGAAGTCGTCGGCACGTAAGCTCGGACACCCCAGCCTCTGATGTATAATCAATAATCATGTATAATTATTGGATATATCTGTTTGTTTAAACTGAGCCATATGGTGTCTCTTTGCCTCTCCGTCCCGTGTGGACCTGCGCATTATGGGGGGTCGTCACACTCTCGACGAGTATGGCTCGGTAATTGGACGCAGCTGTCACCTGGGTCTTTTCCGTGCGGTCCATGGCGGCAGGCCCGAAAGCAATCCCACTCAAGTTGCTTGCAGCCATATACAGTAGAAACATGTGTGCTGGCTGCTTCCAAAACGAGACCGGCTGTCGCCGATCTCCTCTCTTCCAGCTTAATTGTTTTCCCTTGAGTGCTTTCGCCGCCACTGGGGGCTCCGTCTACGCCGCGTCGTCGAACGCAGACCCTCGTAGCACACACAAGGAACATCACAGGGTGCTTTCGTGTCATGTGAGGCATGAAAAAACGTCAAGTCAGTATGATCGCTGCTTCATCTTTTAATTCAGTACAGAGCTGAAGCCAGCCTTCCTCAAAAGCCGGAATGACAACGAATGTGGGAGCAGCGTTTCTATTGCAGTTTTTTTATGTCTCACATTACCTGTAAGCACACGATGTCACAGTCCTCATTCGGCTGTTGAAACTGAATCCAAAACAGCATGGGAAAGAAATGCGATTATAAATTATTTAGCGGTCATAGGAGAATACCAGGTGGTAATCCATGCAAAGTAATGCCTTACGCATCATTACAAACGAGAAAACACGCGCCCAAAAGTTAGGTGTCTATACTTCTTTATGTTCGCCTCCGGCCTTTACGGTGCAGAAAAGAGTGTCTTAACTATTGGTTCTATTTGTTGAACTCCATTGGGTAAATAAAGCAGCTTTGATATTATCCTTTACAGTGGAATTCGATGCGCAACTAAACTTGCGGCTGAATTTTTCTTCTGTCGCATTGGTCACATTCCATTTCATGGCAAAGAGCAATAGTACTGCTGGACGTTTCGCTGTGGTAACCGCAATGGAATGACATCCTGCCACCACTCACAGTCGCAACTGAACTGACATCCGCTTCCGGCGTTTCGACCAGTCAGGTGTGGCCGCTGCGGCACATTGTGATGCTTTTTATTATGACACAAACTCGGAATACGGCCCCACATTTGTGCTTAAAAGGGCGCATGCAAATCTAGTCAGGACTGTCTTGGCTAAAGTATTCATTTTCATCTTCTTGGTACATGCATACGAGGCACAAGGACTTGGTTAAATCAAAAGTAGTGCATAAAATTACTCCGTTAAATAAAAAAAAAATACATGGCTTTCTTTGGAGTTTAACTTGGAAACTAAAAAAAAAAATATGCGTTACTTTGTAATTAAATTGGATTTGGTTGCCTTCTTGTTTGGGTGAGCCTTGGATTGAAAGTTAGCACCTTTGTGTCACCTAGATTTCTATTGCAAGCAAGGACTTTGCTTACTGGAGCCACTTGTATATTGCAGCCTGAAAACCTGCTGTACTCCAAGCCAGATGACAGTGCAGTTCTCAAGCTGACAGACTTTGGCTTTGCCAAGGAAACCACCAACTTCAACTCGTTACAGACGCCGTGCTACACACCCTATTACGTTGGTGAGTGTTGACACCGGAAAGACTGCCCTTGTCTTCTTTTGTAGTGAGATGTGCCTTTGTCTTCGTTACTGCACTGCATCCGACTATGGCTGTCCTTTTTGTATCCAGCCTCAGTCCAGCCAGTGTCGTGGCCTGTTGTGCTTGGCGATAGCAGTGATGCCACTGTTGCACCAAATGCTCCAAACTGCACCACACTAAATAAGCTGCGCCATCCTGATAAAAATTGCGCCCAACTGCTACAACGCGCCACTGCTTTTGAATTGCTCAGCGCCGTGCTCCAGCTACCCTGGCAACCATAACCTTAGTTGTCAGTGCCGTTCAAAAATGTTAACGTCTTTAATGTGCCATTTGCTCCTTATGTTCCAAAGTTCACAAGAAATGCAGTCTGAAATGGACATTGCAACGCAGACTTCCATGGTGTACTTTGTATGACAAATGCGCGAGCCATCTTCGGTGCGGTGAAATTTTGGGACATGTTTTCAAGCTTCTGCCTATTTCTTTCTGGCTTACAAAACACAAGCAGCACATTACATGTCAGGTTGGAGGGCCATCAACATCCTCGGGGTTGCATGTCTTTAGAATCTGCCTGTTCTGACTGGCCAGTCCATTAGGCCATCATCATCATCAGCCTGACTAAACCCACTGCAGGGCAAAGGCCTCTCCGATGTCTCTCCAATTAACCCTGTCCTTTGCCAGCTGTGCCCACCCTATGCCTGCAAACTTCTTAATCTCATCCGCCCACCTAATCTTCTGCCGCCCCCTGCTATGCTTGCATTTTCTTGGAATCCAATCCATTACCCTTAAGGACCAGCGGTTATCTTGCCTTCGCATTACGTGCCCTCCCCAAGCCCATTTCTTCCTCCTGATTTCGGCTAGGATTTCATTAACCCGCATTTGTTCCCTCACCCACTCTGCCCGCTTCCGGTCTCTTAACATTACACCTATCATTTTTCTTTCCATAGTTTGCTGCCTTGTCCGTAACTTTAGCTTAGCCCTTTTAGTTAGCCTCCATGCTTCTGCCCCGTAGGTGAGTACCGGTAAGATACAGCTGTTGAACATTTTTCTCTTGAGGGATATTGGTAAACTGCCATTCATGATCTGAGAGAACCTGCCATATATGCTCCGCCCCATTCTTATCCTTCTAGTTATTTCCCTCTCATGATCCGGATCAGCTGTCACTACCTGCCCTAAGTAGACGTATTCCTGCACCTCGCAGCCGATTGTGAACTGCTGTTCCCTTGCTAGACTGTTGAGCATTACATTGGTTTTCTGCATGTTTCTTCTTAGACCCACTGCTCTACTCTACCTGTCTAACTCATTGACTTTGATTTGCAGTTCACCTCCTGAGTGACTCAACAAGGCAATGTCATCAGTGAATCGCAGCTTATTTAGATGTTCTCCATTATCTCTTATCCCCAGCTGTTCCCAATTCAGGCCTCAGAATATCTCCTGTAAACAGGCGGTGAATAGCATCGACGAGATCGTGTCTCCTTACCCGATGCCCTTCTTTATTGGAATTTTATTGCTGACTTTATGGAGGACTATGATAGGCCTGATATTAGTCAAATGTTGAAACATTTCGTGGCACAATTCAGACACCCAGATATGGTGATTTGCATGTATCCAGCACATCGCATCTGCCAGAATATCATTTTTGCTGTGCGTTGACAAGCACCAAGAGGCGGTGCTTATGTTACACACGGGTGGTGCTGGCACAGTAGTGGTGTGCTTAGACAGCGCTCCAGGACTGAATAAATGGCAGTTAGTACTCATGTAAAGTCTGTTTGTCAAAATCACAAATGCAGCATGGGCTCCGAGGTCTGATCGATTTCAGGAAACATGTAGTTCCTCAAGTTTGGCAGCAAGCTTTTTCAGCTATCCATCTGAACTAAAAGGAATTAGTGACCAGTGTATGCGGCTTGGGCAATATTTAATACTGACGGAACGCACTGCAACAGAGAATGATCACTTCGTGTGGTTTGTTGAGGCACGATAAGATCTCTTATTACGTGCTTTGATTCTGAGGTTCACACGTCACTCGAATAGCCTTGCAGTAAGTGTGACAGGGCAATTATGGGCTCTCGTGGAGGATTCATGTAGTGCCTATCATTTTATGCTCCTGTGTGATGCATTCCTGCAAGTGAAACCTGTTTCAACTGCATCCAGAGACGTGCGCTTTATCCGAGGCTCAGTGCCAAAGCTGTTAGAAGCATTTTTAATGCCTCATTCAAAGTAGGTCATTATAAATGGGCACAACTGCATGAAGTTGCATTTTGATTCAGTTGTGCAACACTGTTACCCCGACGCTGCACTTTAAAAAAAAATTAAGCACTACAAGTTGTGGGGTTTTAATTGGGGAGGTAAATACGTTCTCCCCACTTAATTGCGGCTGACACAGTTCAAAACCGCTAGACCCCACCCCATGATCGCGTACGCTACCGAGCGCACCGTACGCTACCGAGCTACCGAGGCAAGCCTTGCTCCGAGGGAACAAAGGAACGACACTCTGGCTGACACGAACGAGGCATTTATTGCTACAGCTACAATAACGCCAGCTAGCAACAAAACACACTAAGGAATCGGCAAATGTTTGCCCACTCTAGCGCAAGGGATACTCTGAAGCTGGACGTGAAGAGATATGGGAGCCCCGCTAGAGGAGAGCGCAGCCGCAGGCGGCTCCCAGCCGAAGAGAGTGATGCTGTGTCCCTCGGATAGATCGATGGAAGGAAAGTAGGAGCGTTTTCTTTGGAACGGAGTAGCAGCAGTTGCCACTGTGCTCGGCTTTTTTTCTTTATTTTTGCTTAACTGCTATAAATTGCAATTAAGAATCGCGATTTTCTTTAAATACGTTTTCCTACACCTGTCACCTTATGTTGCCTCCCTGCTTTTGAGCCACCAATCTTCCAACCATTTTTGCCAACTTCCACCATATATATATTTACATGACCATTGTTATCTCTAAACCCTAGGGCCTCAGAGAGAGTGACTGTGCCTGCATCAACATCCGGATGAATACCATCATATTTGAATATGAGGTGTTCATTTTTGTTTCTACAGGTTTACCACACACAGCACATGTGTTATCATCTTCGTTAATTTTTTTTGTGGCTGCGCGTTCTATGACACCCTGACCTGGCTTCAAAGAGTAGGGCACCTCTTGAGTTATCATAAAACATTCTTCTAGATCTGCCTTTTCCAGTACCGATATAGTTCTACACTACGCACCTTTTTCATTGAATTAATCCAATTTTTACCTTCTGCATTTTTAATTTGTCGTTGAATCCTCTTTTTTTCTCTGTCCTCTTGTCCAGCATACTTGTTAATTTCTTCGTTCTTTTCCACCATTGTGAGTCGACGCTCTTTCCGTATAAGTATTTAAATACCTTGGATGCCCACCTGTTATCATCTAATTTCCTCAGGCATTCTTCATATAGTATTTTACTCTGAGCTTCCCGTGCTCTGAACGACGCCCAGGCCATATGTTCCTGTACTGCATCTATCGATCGATGGATGGGCGGGCGGGCGGGCGGGTGGGTTATTGCCATGGGTGTATTTATTGCCATGTGCTCCCAAAGCTAGCCTCCCTATGCCACGTTGTTTGATTTCTAACATCTGGTCTCATGCACAGGACTGCATTGCCGAAAGTCAAGCTAGGAACCATCACCCCTTTCCAGATCCCTCTTACCATTTCATGCCTACTGTAATTCCACAGTGCCCTATTTTTCATGACAGCTGCATTCCTACTAGCTTTGTTCATTAAATATTTTTCATGCTCTGTCATACTCAGCACCATTCTTTATCCATACCCCAAGATACTTGTACTCATCCACTACTTCTAGCGTGAACTCCTGTATTCTAAGCTCGCCGCCCTCATCGTTAATTACCATGACTGCAGATTTTTCCTTACTAAACTTGAAACCTTATCTATCTCCCTCTGTACCACAGATGTCTATCAACTTCTGCAAATCGTTCTTGTTGTCAGCCATTAGCACTATATCATCCGCGTATATTAGTCCCGGTAATGGCTGTTTAATCCATTCCCCTTGCTTGAAAAAAGAAAGGTTGAAGCCTAGTCCGCTCCTCTCTAGCTTGGTCTCCAACCCTTGCAGGTACAACATGAACAACAAATGAGACAGAGGGCATCCTTTCCTAAGACCCCGCTATATCTCTACAGGCCCTGATACATTTTTTCCCATTTTATAAGCACTCTGTTACCTTTATACATATCTTTTAAACGATTAATTACTTCATCTTCCACATCCAATGTGCCCAGTATGTCCCACAGATACTCTTGAATAACGTTGTCGGAGGCTCTCTTAATATCCAGAAATGCTAGCCATAAGGGCCTGTGTTCCTTTTCAGCAATCTCTATACACTGCATCAATGAAAACAGATTGTCCTCCAACCTCCTTTGTTTCCGGAACCCATTCTGCGGCTCCCCTAGCACCCCCTCGTTCTCCACCCAAGCCTGCAATCTGTCCTTTGTAATCTGCATCACCACCCTGAAAAACCACAGACGTCGCTCTTATGGGATGGTAGTTGCTTATGTCAGCTTTGTCCCCCTTTCCCTTATATATCATGTTCATTCTACTTAATCGCCATTCATCGGGGACTTTCCCATCCACTATCATTTTATTCACTACCTGTATTAATGTTTGCTTAGATTTTGGTAGCTGTATTCTCCAGAGTGCTTCTAAATGAATGTTTCATTACTTCAAAGGACCTCTAGACTGGAAATTTTCGTGCTCCAGACTGATCCTCAATTGACGTTCCTCTGCTGCAAGTGTTGAAAATTTTAGTGCTCCAAAACTTGCGCCAAATTGCATTTTACCAGTAGCATCACTGTGATGGTATTGGTGGTCAGTTTCTTGCTAACGTTGCATTGCTGTTTTAGGTGCCTTGCGCAGTTACCAGCATGGGATGCTATAAACATGTTTTTTTCTTTTTGGTTTCTTGGTTGGTGTCGGCATTATTAATTTTAATATGTCCAACTAGACTGCTTCTTCGCATCCGGGGCAGCAGTTTTTTCGTCCATCTTGCTATGCATGATGCCGGCAGGAATAGGCTATGCTGCAGGTGTTACCAACTCCCGAGACCCAGTCTAAGTTCTTTATAGACGTGGAATGGAATTAAAGCGGCACAAGAGCATCCTTAAGCTGCTTCTTATCACATGCTGTGTTTTAAATATTGTACGGCAGGAACAAAAATTTTTGTAGACAAGGTAAGTATGCATTTCTTGCTGCCCTTATCTTTTATTTATTACTCTATATTTTTCCACATAGTGTTTGGTGTCCGCAACTAAAGAAACAAAGTTAGGCTGAAGCAGTACCATAAGAAAAAAAAACTGATGTGCACAGAAATGTGAGCCGCTTGATTAGACACCATGGAATATGCAACCTCTAATGTGGCCATGCAGAATGAGGGACAAAATATAAAAACCCATTAATTGACACGATTTGCAACTAAATATAACATGCTGGATAGTAAAACCTCATTATTTCGACTTAAAAGGACCAGAAGTGATGTACAGATTATCCAAAGGTCCAGTTATCAAATGCCCCCCCCCCCCCTCCTGCTCCCAGAAAAAGGAGCGGAAAAAAGAAAGGCGGTGGAGCAACAAGTGGGCTCGGTGGTGGTGGAACAAATTGCCTGCTGTTTGAGAGCTTGTGCATGGAGTGGTGGGCACTACAATTATCCGGGACGAGCGCCACCTTCCTCTTTGATTGCTCAATGCGCTGATAGAACTCCAACAGCCACTCACGAAAAAGTTCTCGCGTCATCCATGCCTTGCGATTGTTAGGGGGTAGCTTATTGGTATCCTGGCAGTGCCGCGGAAGCAGCGGGGATTTTTGACTTCCCAATGACAAATGCAGGGCCCTTCTCGCTCCCGTCCATGTTGGCGCCCAAAAACACAGTGAGGCGCAGCTTGCTGTTTTTGCTGCCCTTGCACGTTTCTCCTTTCAGAGCATGCGTCGTAGAGGGCAACATCTTTAAAAACAGCCCTGTTTTGTCGCCACTGTATATGTTGGCGTCAACGTAGTTGTCGAGGATGCGGGGCAGCGTTTCCTGCAGCCACTTCTCCTTCGCCTCCACGTCAAGCAAAGCTCCCTCACTGGTGACGGCTTTGTAGACGATGCTATGCCTCTCTTTGAAGCTCTGTATCCAGCCGCCACCTGGCTGGAAGTCCATATTGTTAATCAGCAGGGCAAACTGCTTCGCCTTTGTGGCTGAAATAAGCCCGGTGATAGGCAAGTTCTGGGCACGGGCACTAAGAAACCACACGTAGAGGGCCTCCTCCACCTCCTTATAGGCAAAGTAGAAGACTGGGCGAGTTGGTATGTACTCATACTGAAAAACAGCGCACATAATACAGGGACGAAGAAAGGAAACGACAACACGAGCGCTCGTTTTGTCGTTTCCTTTCTTCGTCCCTGTATCGTGTGCGCTGTATTTTCAGTATCCTTATAGGCACCTTGTCGAACTCGTTTGCGGCCACTGCCAAGCGAGCACTTTTCTTTGTCGAACTTCTCAAAGGAACAGATGATCGTCAAAACCATCGGTTGCGATAGTGCGTACTTTTAACCAAGTCGCACACTTTCTTACCATCTTTCTAGTCCTTCACGATAATGCACTTCGTCTCTAAATTGTGGGGACCTGCCCTGCAGCCCCCTGAGTTTGCTTTCCCGCGAGGCACCGAGCAGCGGCAGTCTCACCTTGAGGCTGAGCGCATTCCCTTGTGAGTTATATTAACTGGCAAGAGAGGGCGCCAGCATCGCTGCTCGGAGACTGCCAAAGCCCGCACGCGGGAGTGGGGGCTTCGGCTGGGATCGTTGGCCTGAGCGGACGCGTCGCTCGCGGCTCTGCTCTTCGCCGGCGGGGCGAGGAAGCGACGGGGAGACAGGCTCCCGTACTCGTCCCGTCCGGCCTTCGGAGTATATATCCCTTGCCCTAGCGCGGGCGAACATTCGCTCGGAACCTTGCTGGTGAGTCGGACGACCTTGATTCATTAGTGTACCTTGTTGCTAGCTGGCGTTATTGTTGCTGTAGCAATAAATGCCTGTTTGTGTCAGCCAATGTGTCGTTCCTTTGTTCCCCCAAAGCAAGGCCCGCCATGGTCGGCGAGCGCTCGGTAGCGTACGCGATCACGGGGTGGGTCCGGGCGGCTTTGAACCGTGTCAGCCGCAATTGAGTGGGGAGAACATGCTTATGTCCCCAATTCAACCCCACAAAATCGATAGCCATGCGCTTTCTTTTCACCGGCAACGTCGTCCGATAATCAGCGGGCGCATTAGCCATCTTTCATTTCGACGGCGATTCAAACGAAACGGACAAACCATGTGGCCAGGAACGACTTCGACGCAATCAACTAACACAAACAACCAAATCCGTTGGCAGAACTGCGCAGAATGAGGGGCGAGCGAGCAGATCAGCACTGTCGGCGCGTTGGCAAGGACCATTCGTGTTTCGGAGGGTGGCGCGGCATAGAGCTATGGGCGCAGCCCATTTGTGTTCGGAGGGGTGGAAGGGCAGCAGGAGAGAGGCGCGCGAGGCTGAGTATTCAGAGAAGGCCGGAAAACAGGTTCTATTGTATGAGCGTGCGGCGGGGAGGGTGCAGCGGCTGGAATTTCTTTTTCCTTTTTCTTTTCTAGGATTTTGCATTCCACTACCTTTTGCCACGAGCACTCAGGAGCCATACTTCTTTGTTAGAACCGATAATGCATAATGGGGGCATTGTCGTAAATGGGTTATTTTACCATAGAAAACATACAAAAGTGGACGGTGCAGCAGCTTTTCATTGTTTTAACCGATATATTGTTAAGACTGGTATCGTTATAAGTGGGTTTGACCGTAGCGGCTCAAAGGCTTTTCACGCAATCCGTGGCGACGAATGGGCATCCAAAGCCAGACTCGATCTCCTGGCTGGCATTCCGCGTTGCGTCTTCATAGGTTGTAGCGCCTGGCGTCGGTCCGCTGGGGGTCTTTTATCCGTAATCGGGCAAGTCTTCGGGTTTCTTCTACGCGTGGGAGGGAGGTTGTGATGTCGACGTTATCTTCGATAACGTTGGGTAGCATGGCGTCTCAAGGTGGGGTCAAAGACCTATTTCCCAAGCATTTCACCCTAAAAAAACCGAGCACCAGACCAGGGGAATGCTTGTACCCATTGTATCACCGGTGGGTACCCGGTGGCACTGGGGATCGAACCCCGCACCTCCCACATGCGAGGCGGATGCTCAACCACTCGGCCACCGCTGCATGGCCATGCTGCATGCTGTAGCATGGCCTCCTTGTCATGGACGAGCCTAAAAGGAGTCATCTGGATGGTCTCCTGCACTGCGATATTGTAGGCAGAGATGACATACGGCAGGATGACGCTCCAGGTCTCGTGTTCGGCATCAACATACATGGCGAGCATACCGGCGATGGTTTTGTTCAGGCGCTCAGTCAGTCCGTTGGTCTGTGGATGGTATGCAGTTGTCCTCCGGTGGCTGGTTTCGCTGTAACGTAGGATGGCTTACGTCATTTCCACCGCGAATCCTGTTCCTCTGTCCGTGATGAACACTTCGTAGGTGCGGTGCCTCAGAAGAATGCATTCTACGAAAAATTTGGCAACTTCTGCTGGTGTTCGGTTCAGTAGGGCTTTTGCCTCAGTGTAGCAGGCCAGGTAGTCGGTCGCTATGACGATCCACTTGTTTTGTAAGGATTGGGCTTCTTGAGTGATCTGAGTGCGCGTTCGCTGCTGCTGTTTGCAGCAGCGGACCCCCCCGTGCAAACAGACCTCCCCGTGGGGTGTCCGCGAGCAGTGGAATGCAGGCAGCCGTGCTGCTTGCTCTCCTTTCTTAGGGAAACACTTTTGAGGGACCGCAGTAAATCACCCTCCCTTCTGTTCTTCCGTTTCGACCTCGCGTCCCCAATGGGTCACTCCGAGTTACAGTTGCGGTGCGTTGTTTCGCAGAGAGGCCCCGAGTGGGAAATGAATGGGGAGATCGCCACCGACTTGGGCAGCAGAAAGGTGTGTACATTTCGCCTCCCGGGTGCTCTGGCCTTTGCCAGGGGACCGAGAGTGCGCGTGGCTTAACATGTGCACCTGATACGAAGGCTAGAGCCTCTTTGTCAAGTTGACTGCAGTTTTGCTCTGCATGTAGCAAACATCTGGAGACAAAAGCAATGGGCAGTCCTTGAAGATCAGATTCTCGGTGGGCCAAAACTGCGCCAATCCCATACAGAGAGGCATCAGAGCTGTGACACAATGGCTTTTCTGGGTAGAAATGCACTAGGACTGGGGGTTGACGCTATTAACTGCTTCACTGCACTGAATGTGTTTTCTTGCTCTTTTTCCCACACCCTTTTCTTCTTGTTCATGAGAAGGAAATGCAGAGGACGGAGGCGTCCGGAAAGACTTGGCAGAAAATGCCTGTAGAAGTTCACTAGTCCCAAAAAACTTTCTGTTCCTTAATGTCACGTGGTGCAGGTGCATGAAGGATGGCAGATATCTTGCTCAAACTTGAAGACAACCCTTGTTTGCTTATGACGTGCCCGAGGTATTTGTCACGAATCTCCCTGGAGAACACTCGGACCGAAAGAATGGACTAGGCGACAGGTGTAACCGCACAGACGCACATTTAATACACCCTATGTGACACACAGCTAGATAGAACACAAAACTAGCAAAACTAACACAAAACACAAAGAATAAAAATACACACGACCCGGGAACACTGCTACCAGCGTCTACTATTAGCGTTCTACTGTTAGTGGTCGGCGTTCAGGCTCATGGTTTGTTCGGAGCGGCTGTGGCGTTGTATGGATCCAGTAGCCTGTGTCGAGGCGGCATTCGACGTGCTTGGGCTGGCGTCGCTGGCTGCGTCGTATAAGCTCTCGGTCCAAGCGCCCGTGGAGGTGATGCCGGTGTTGTTGGCGGTGGGGGCACCACCCGGATGGGTGGCAACAGCGGTGGAGACACCCCTGGCCATAGCAGGTGGTAGCGTCCTCCGTTGACTCCCCGGAACGGGCTCAGGCACGGCAGGAAGTCGTCGATACGAAGCTGTAGAACGCGAGCTCACCGGAGCAGTAGCCGGTGTCACTTTCTTCCAGCCAAAGCGTCCCTGACCCGCCGGAGCCTCCGCTTCTCTGTTCTTCCCCCTGTGCCTCGCTCTCCCTCGCCCTTTTATATCCTTGGCTTTACTCCAGGTAAGCCTTGTCGTCGTCTTCTTCTTCTTCTGCTCTTCTCCACCAGTCATCTCTCTCCACCTCACCGAATGCTTCTTCATCTTCTTTATTCTTCGGTTAATCCACGTCATCTTCTTCACCCTCTTTCCTTCATAATTTTATTTTGGCCTCCTTATTATCTGTGACAGTATTCAACTTGTTCGGCGAAAAAATGGCACTTGTTGAACTTCAACTTAAGTCCAACATCACGGAGTCGAGACCGGACATCCTTAAGGTTGCAAAGGTGCTCTGCATCATTTGAGCCAGTGACAAGGATGTCATCGAAATATACTGCAATATGTGGCAGCCCCCAGAAAAGGTTCTCCATCTCCCTTTGGAACAAGGCTGGTGCCGATTACACATCAAAAGGAAGACGTGTGTACTGGAATAATCCCATATGTGTGGAAATTGTAACATACTTTCTGGAGTCTTCATCAACAACCATTTGCTGGAAGGCATCCCTCAAATCCAGCTTGGTGAACTTCTCGCCACCTGACAGCATGGCCCATGTCCTCAATTCTAGGAATTGTTTACTTTACCACCACAGCGACTGGATTAATGGTGTCACGGGTTCGTTGATCACGCGAGGTCATCACAGAGTCATGAAAATAAGGGGCTGGCTGTTCGATGCACGGCGTAGCCGGTAAGCAAATGTAGTGAATGAGACAGAGGCGTGTTAAGGGGTAACAACAACAAAAGAACGTTTATAGAATTGATACCAGGAATACGACAGCTTTTACAGGAGAGGAATGGAAATTTTGCAAAACAATTACCACTGACTGCGGAAAAACACATCGCATTAAATACACTGAATTAAGTTATACATTTCAATAAGAGAATTTCTACAGAGATCACGACGAAGGAGCAAGTCTAATTAGCGACAGTTGAAAAGCAAAATCAGAAGGGGAGCGAATATACAATTGACCGTTGAGCGTGTGGCAGCAGCCCATTCACAAAGACGCAGGCTGGGTGGCTTCAAGGATGCGGTGCGGGGGCTCGGGGTCCCGGGAGTGCGTGGTGGAGGCTTTCCCTCCACGGAGTGCACTGAAGCTTGTGCCCATTCGGCCCCTTCTTAAAGGCTTAGGTCGTTAGCGGACGAAGCACTTGGTGTGAAAAAAAAAAAACACACACCAAAAACGCACCAAGTAGTTCACACACAAAAAGGAAGTCACGTAGGCACCCACACTTTTTGACACTGTATGGCCGCCATCTTGAAGTAGAAAAAGAATTTACGAATACACAAAAGTAGCTCAAAACTTTGGCAGTAGTAGGGGTGACTTTGAGCTGGGAAAAAATAAGAGATAATGTAAGACTGGCCTTTGGCTTTGTAATCTTTAGAGGCTGGCGCTTAACGAAGAAGACGATGAGAAGCGCCGAACGCTCCGAAGCTCGAGTGCCGAATGCTCCGTCCCTCGCGCATGCTCTGGACTGACGGCTGCCTCTGGTCTGTGCCTGGACTGTACCGCTGGTTGTTCGCGACACTGTGCTTTGGAAGACGTTTCTTATTACAAGTGGCGGTGCCAACGATCCCCTCGCCCTAGAGCTTCACACCCGCGCATTGCCTACCGCCTCTGCAATGTCTGAGACCGTCACCCAAACCGCTTCACCGCTTCCGTCGGCTGTCTTCTGTTTCGGCGCCGCGCGGCAGCGTGACCCGACCATCTTCAGCGACACAGATGACACGGATGTGGAGGATTGGTTGGCCTCCTATGAACGCGTAAGCGCATACAATAAGTGGGACGATAGCGTCAAGCTCACCAACGTTACCTTTTATTTGAGTGAAGTAGCCAATCTCTGGTTTCAAAACCACGAGGCTGACTTCTCCAGCTGGGCAGCTCTAAAAACCAGTCTGACAGAAGTCCTTGGCCGTCCCGCAGTGCGAAAGCTTTGCGCCGAGCAATGTTTGCGAAGTCGGGCCCAGCAAACCGGTGAAAACTTCACCAGTTATATAAAGATGTCATCGGCCTCTACAAGCGTGTCAACCCTTTTATGAGCGAGGCCGACAAGATCAGACAAATTATGAAAGGCATTGAGGATGATGCCTTCCAGATGCTTGTCGCCAAAGATCCCCAGACTGTCTCCGGTGTCATCGGCTACTGCCAAAGCTTCGATGAGCTGCGCAAACAGCGCCTTTCTACCCGGTGTGCAGGTGTTCAGGCGTTCAGGAGGCCGCACTTTGCAGCTTGGCTCTCCCAGGGGACGGTGCTCTGGACCAACAGTCGCTCCTCCAGAGCATCCAGCAGTTTGTACGTGAGGAAGTCACACGCCAGCTATCTTTCTCTACCTGCCCGCCTACGCCTGCGCCGTCGCTCACTCCCAACCTACAGCCTGTTATCGAGAAACAGGTCGCTGAAGTTCTGCCACCTCCTCTTCTGTCACCCCTGATCGCGGCTCCTCTGACGTACGCCGATGCCGTGGTGCGGTCGGAGCCCTCACCTGCTGTCCCTGTCTACAAGCCACCTACCCGGCAGTTAGAACCCCAGCGACCTGCTACCCCACCTTATTGCCCAGTTGCCCGCCCCCGATCACAGCCGCAGCCGGTCAACCCCTGGCGCACACAAGACAACCTCCCTATTTGCTACGCCTGTGGCGTCGCTGGTCACATGGCTCGTTTGTGTTGCAGTCGTGAACACCGTCCCTACGATTATAGGCGTGAGCCGACGTACGACCTTCCGTCGTCGTCCTCGCCTGCGTCACACTTCTTTTCCTTCTTCTCCTAGTTACCATACCCGCTCCCACCGCTCACTGTCTCCTGGCCATCGTTCCCGTTCTCCAATGCTCCGCCGCCAACCCCCCGTCTACGCGGAAAACTAACGGCTGCAGTTCCGGAGGCAAGAACTGCGTCACCAGCGACTCACTCAAGACCTGTTTCTGCGCCTGCCAATATTATTACCATTTTTGTTAAGGGAGTCGCCGTCGAAGCACTTGTTGTCACTAGCGCAGCCGTTTCCGTTCTCAGTCACACCCTCTGTCACAGACTCAAAAAAGTGATGACGCCCCTTCCTGCCGTTTCTTTCCGCACATCCAGCGCTCAGGACATTCGACCGTTAGCCGCCTGCACCGCCCGCCTGCTCATCGAGAACTTTCCCTACACAATCGAGTTCATCGTCCTCGCCCGCTCCTCTCACGACATTATCCTTGGTTGGGACTTCCTCTCCTCATATCACGCCGTTATTGACTGCGCCCGTGCTCAGCTTGACTTGTCGCCCTACAGTGACGCTCCCTTGGACGTACCCGGTGCTGCTGCCGGTTCTGTGGTCACCTCAGAAGACACAGACGTTCCGCCTTTCTCTTCAATGCTGGTGCCTCTTTCTTGTGCTGCTCTCTCAGATGCAACTGTCACTTATACCTCCTCTTTACGATGCACTGACCAGAAGTCTGTTTTGCTGCCTCATGCCGTGCTGACAATTGTTTGTGGCTCCAGCGCTATTTATGTGGCCAACCCGTTCTCCTGCCCTACCACTTTACTCCGTGGCCAATCGCTTGGTAGTGTTGCCTTTCTCGATCCGCCCTCGGCATACCCTTTCGTCGATAGCGCGACCAGCCTTCACGTCAGCGCTATTACGCCTGTTCCCATCACCAATCAGTCTTCTGTCGATATTTTTCACCGTTCCGTCGACGCCGCCCTGACGTCTACCCAACGAGACCAGTTGTCGCCGTTCTGCACCGTTTTCGAGCTTTGTTTGACTACCAGCAACCTTCCTTAGGCCGCGCCGCCACCGTTACCCACTGTATTGACACTGGAACCCATGCCCCTTTGCGCCAACGTCCGTACCGTGTGTCAGCCACTGAGTGCCGCCTCATTGGCGAGCAGGTGACCAACATGCTCAAGCTCCACGTTATACAGCCATCGCACAGCCCATGGGCATCGCCAGTGGTCCTGGTCAAGAAAAAAGACTGTTCCATCCGGTTCTGTGTGGACTACCGTCGTCTGAACAAGATTACACACAAGGACGTTTATCCTCTCCCCCGTATCGACGATGCCCTCGACTGCCTGCAGGGCGCGGAGTTCTTTTCTTCATTGGACTTGTGTTCCGGTTACTGGCAGGTGCCTGAGGCGGAGGTCGATTGCCCAAAAACTGCATTCGTCACACCCGACGGGCTCTAGGAATTTTATGTCATGACCTTCGGCCTCTGCAATGCACCTGCCACATTTGAGCGCATGATTGACAACATACTCCGCGGGCTCAAATGGCACACATGCCTTTGTTACCTAGACGACGTTGTGATATTTTCCCCGGACTTTTCGTCCCACCTCCAGTGTCTTGAGACTGTTCTTCGCTATGCAAAAAAAACAGCGCGAACAAACGGGGACTAGACGAAGAATACACAGGAACAAGCGCTGACTCTCAACTAAAGTTTTATCACAGGAAGCACACTTATAAAAGGAAACAGAAAACGAAAAAAACACAAAATCAGAACGCATGTGTTACTATGTGATGTCCAGATATGCAACCTCACAGTCACGCAGGAGCAGGGATGGTTGGCTGACACATAATCTTTGTTTCTTTGTCATGTTATACGCCTCGATAATTTCCCTGGTCAACTGGTCGGGGTGTTTGTACAAAATGTCAGTAAAATGCAAGGACGGAAAACATGATTGACACTCTCGGCAATGATCAACTAGATTAGTGGAGCGATTAGATTCTAATGAATTGAGATGTTCTCCGAGTCGTGTGTGTCGTTTGTTCGCGCTGTTTTTTTTTGCATTATGTATCACCAACTCGCCCGCTTATCTATCCTGTTCTTCGCTGCCTGGCCGACGCTGGCCTCCAACTTAATTTGAAAAAGTGCCGCTTCGGAGCTCGGCAGCTCACTATTCTCGGACATGTCGTGTCGAAGGATGGCGTTTTCCCGGACCCGGCCAAGTTACGAGCTGTGGCCGAATTTCCGAAGCCCACTTCTGTAAAAGACCTCCGCAGCTTCGTCGGCCTCTGCTCCTACTTCCGCCGCTTTGTCCACAAATTTCGCCACTATCATCGATCCCCTGACCAAGCTCCTTTCAAGCCACGACCTTTCGGCCTGGTCGCCAGCCTGTGATGAAGCGTTTACGACACTCCGTCGCCTCTGGACCACTCCACCAATTCTGCGTCACTTCGACCCTTGTTCTCCGACGGAACTCCACACCGATGCCGGCGGAGTTGGCCTCGGTGCAGCGCAAGCAAGGCTTTGAAGAATACGTTGTGGCTTATGCTAGCCGGACACTCACAAAAGCTGAAGCCAACTATTCTGTCACCGAGAAGGAGTGTTTAGCCATCCTTTGGGCGATCGTCAAATTTCGCCCTGTGCTGGTTGTCCTCTTTGAAAGATCCCTCTGGTCGACTGGCGCGCTGGGCTCTGCAACTCCAAGAGTACGACATTCGCGTTATCTATCGTTCCGGCCGCAAACATGCCGATGCTGATGCCCTCTCACGTTCCCCTGTACCTCTGAGGCAGTGCCTTGTATATCCACCCTGCCTTCTTTGACGTTTGAATCCGCTGATATGGCTTCCGAGCAACGCAAAGACCCGTGGATCACTTGCCTCTTAGATCTCTTATCTGGCCAACTGTCTCGACCTCCTTCCCGTGCTCTCCGTCGTCAGTCCCACCATTTCGCCATCCGAGACGAGCTTCTTTACCGCTGCAACTACCTCCCAGATGGCCGCAAGTGGCTTCTCGTCATTCTGACACATCTGCGCTCCTTTATTTGCTCATCCTACCACGATGATCCCCAGTGTGCCCATGCCGGATTCTTAAAGACCTTCACCCGTCTACGACAGCGGTACTACTGGCGTGGGATGGCCCGTTATGTCCGCCAGCTCATTCAGTCCTGCACCGCATGCCAGCGACGAAAACATCCACCTCACCGACCCGCCGCTCCTATGATGCCGCTGCCTTGCCCAGTGCATCCCTTTGAGCGTGTTGGCATCGACCTCTACGGCCCTCTTCCCAGCACATCAACTGGGAACCGCTGGATCATTGTTGCCATCGATCACCTTACACGTTTCGTTGAAACATCGCCTTTACCATCCGCTACAGCCCACGACATTGCATCCTTCATTCTCCATCGCATCATTCTTCGTCATGGTGCGCCCAAAGAGCTGCTCAGTGGTAGAGGTCTGGCCTTCCTCTCAGAAGTTGTAGAAGCTCTCCTTCAGCAATGCAACGTTGTTCACCGCACCAGCTCTGCCTACCATCCCCAGACAAATGGCATGGTTGAGCGTTTTAATCGCACCCTCGGCGACATGCTGGCCATGTATGTTGCTTGCGACCATTGTTGCGACTGCGTTCTCCCTTTTGTCACATACGCTTATAACTCCGCTGCTCAAGCCACCACCGGATTCTCTCCGTACTTTCTCCTGTATGGCCGTGAGCCTTCTTGCACAATGGACACCATTCTACCTTACCGCCCTGATGCTTCCGAATTTACAACTCTTTCTCAAGCCGCAACTTATGCTGAAGAATGCCGACAGCTTGCCCGGTCCTTCACTTCTCACGCCCAGCAGGAGCAGAAAAATCAAATCAAATCAAATCAAAGTTTATTTCCCATCTAGCACTACAGATGGAGGAATTGTAGAAAAAAGCTGCCCTTGGGCAGCTTGACGAGTCTACAATCCTAATTATTGACAGGGAGGCAACACAAGAGTTTATACAATTTTAAAAAAAAACAAGCACATCAAGGAAGCACCGGAGAATACACGAAACAGCAATATGTATACATAATGAAACTTAAACAATGTTATTCAAAAACAAATTATGTAGTTCACGACGTGAAAAAGAAAACAAATCGAGGTTAATGTGGATATACCTATTTAGAAGAGATGGAAGTGTGTACTGAAGGCATTCCCTACCAAGATTTAGCCGAGGTGTTGGCACTGTCCATTCTTCGCCACGTCTTGTTGGATAGACTGATTCTTTTTTCCTTAGTTCTGCTAAATTTTTAAGATTTGTTACATTCTTCTTGATTTCTGTTTTAAAAGTAACACTGAGGCGATATTTATAAAGATTATGTGCTTTAATAACTCTGGAATGACAAAAGAAAGCTGCACTTGGATGTCGGAACGGTAAATTATATGCATTTCGGAGATATCTTTTTTGCATTAAATGAATACGTTCAAGGTTAGTGAATGTTGTAGTGCCCCACACCAACTGGCAATAGTTTAAATGCGAGTTGAATATTGAATTGTATACCAGCATCTTAGTTTTTGTGGGAAGTATGTATTTTAGACGGCCTATAACACCAGTGATTTGAGCTATTTTTTTCAAGATATAATTGACATGATAATCCCATGACATACTGGCAGAAAATATGACCCCAAGGCATTTAAACTGCTCAACAATTTCTACAGCCCGCGAGTTTAATATAATATTATCGTGCGGTGGGATAACTTTATTTTTCGGCCTAAATATGACAGCTTTGGTCTTACTCTCGTTTATTTGCATCAGGTTAACTGCAGACCAGACCTCAAGGGCTTTCATTGTGGCATTACATTGTTTGATAAGTTCATGAACATTTTCACCCGAAAAAAAAAATACGCTCGTATCGTCAGCATAGATGAAAAACTTTGTATTATCGCTAATGTTGACAATATCGTTTAGGTAAATATTGAAGAGTAGAGGCCCTAGCGTACTGCCTTGGGGGACACCGCAGAAGAGCGGCTTCGGTTCAGACCGTATACCATTTATGTACACCACTTGCTGTCTAAACGACAAATAAGAACTTAACAATGAGAGTGCTTTTCCTCGGATACCATAGTAGTGTAGTTTGTTTAGTAAGATTTTATGATTTACCAGGCCAAAAGCCTTTGAGAAGTCCACAAATACACCAATGACAATAGCTTTGTTTTCAAGTTGCTTTATTATATATTCCTTTTGTTGGAGTAATGCAAGTTCAGTTGATTTGCTTTTGCAGAAGCCAAACTGAAATGGTGTTAGCAAGTTAAATTTATGGATGAAATTTGACATTCTTAGATGGAGCATTTTCTCAAATGCTTTTGAAAACACTGGCAAAATAGAGATTGGTCTGTAGTTGGCGAGGGCGTTGCGATCTCCTTTTTTGTAAAGAACAACAACTTTTGCTAATTGCATTTTTTCCGGAAAAACTGCAGTTTCTAAACAGATGTTAAAGATGTGAGCAAGTATGGGAGCAATTATGTCAACTACATGCTTGACTGGCCGTATTTGGATATCATCAATATCACAGCTACTGCTATTGTTAAGATTTGTTATCACCGACACTACTTCGTCTACCGTGACTGGATGCAGAAAAATTGTTTCATCATTCTGAATTCGAACATATTTGCAAGCGTCAGATCCGGCAGCACGTGTTGCAGCACAGGTAGCCAAGCTCGTTAAAAAAGTATTGAATACATTAGCCAGTTCAATGCCAGAAACTTCCTTTCCATCAATATTTAATTTTGTTAATGCAGTGCGGGAACTGTCTTGCTGCAGAAGTGTATTTAATCTCGACCATAGTACACCATTTCGGGCATTCTTAACATCTAGAAGTGACACGTGATAGGCTGTTCGTGCAGACCTCAGTTTTTTAGTCAATTTGTTCCTATATTTCTTAAATACCGCAAGGTCCTCAACCTTCCGGCTGCTCAAAAATTTTCTATACAGCTTGTCTTTCATTTGTATTTCTCTGCGAAGCTCTGGCGTTACCCATGGCTTGCGGATTCTGCGACTTTTCACACGTGTTACAAGAGGAAAGCAGTCGTGATATATCTGTTTAAAGCAATCGACAAATGTATTATAGGCAACATTTGCATCACGAAGTTCAGCTATCTTACTCCAATATACTTTCATGAGCGCATCCCTAAAGGATTTCAATGATGATTCTGTAATAGCTTGGTATGTGATTGATGTGGACTTACTTCCTATTGTACTAGCGTTCTCAATGCAAGCAAACACAGGAAGATGGTCACTAACACAACAAGATAAAACACCAGAAAAGCATTCAGCTGCATAGAGGTAGTAATAATTAAATCGAGAACAGAACGGCCTTCGCTTGTGACTCTGGTTGGTGTATTGATCAGGTTAACAAAGCCATTAGACATAATAGTCATATTAAAATCTCTAGCAGATGGGTTTGGATTACCCATGTCAATATTAAAGTCACCACAAGCTATTAAGGTTTTCTTATTGTGATACTGAACAACAAAAGCCAGGAACATGTCATAAAACTGTAAAAATGATGCAATATTACCGTTAGGAGGGCGATAACACACAGAAACCACAGCACTTTGTGTAGAAACTGAAACAATTTCATAATCTGGGGTAATTAAAGTGTATGCTTCAAGTAATTCGCCTTCAACGTCATCCTGAAGCAATAATGCAACACCACCGCCGCGAACATGTCTGTTTGCATAATATGTCGTATAATTCTTCAACCTGAAGACATCACAGTCACTTGTGCTCCACGTCTCGGTTAACATTATTGCAGAGAATTCAAAGGAAAAACTAGCGAAAAATTCTTCCAGGCAGAATACTTTGTTTTTCATAGACCTAGTATTCAGGTGAATACATTTGTAAGAGGTCGCCGGAAAATCTGACACCACTTGATCCACATCACTGGGAAAATAATAGCGAGTAACATCCATCACTTTTTTTTTTTTTCAGCAAATTAGAGCGAACAATGCGTCAGTTACTGGCTATCAAGGTCAGCTTTGGTCTTAATAACGATGGCAACTGCACCGCTGGTCTTTCGAACCAGAACTTTTCCGTTCACATACCAGACAAAGCACCCGTGATCCCACTGCACTTCCTCCCGCTTACCTTCCTGACTCTTTGGTCTGGCTTTGGGTACCCTCCTCAGGTCCCGGTTTTTCCTCCAAACTTGTTAGCAAGTAGAAGGGACTCTATATCGTATTCTTCAGCAGACATCCCCCGTCAATTACCTCATCGAACCCCTTACGCCATCCCCTGATCGTCGTCGCCGAGGCCGCGCCATTGTCCACACGACCCGCCTCAAACCATACTACGACCCCGCCGTTGTCACATCGCCCTAGGCCGCCAGGATGGCGCCCCTTCGCCCGGGGGGAATTGTAAGACTGGCCTTCGGCTTTGGAATCTTCAGAGGCTGGCGCTTAACGAAGAAGACTATGAGAAGCGCCGAACGCTCCGAAGCTCGAGCGTCGAACGCTCCGTCCCTCGCACGTGCTCTGGACTGACGGCTGCCTCTGGTCTGTGCCTGGACTGTACTGCTGGTTGTTGGCGATGCAGTGCTTTGCAAGATGTTCCTTATTACAATAGACAGAACAAGCAGCACGTACGCCTCCGCACGTGCAGTGCGAGGGGGTAACACCACTAGAAGAAAACTACCACCAAAACAGTGTGCACGTACGTGTGCTCTTCCGCAGGCACATAGAGACTGCATTGACATACTATGTTTAAAGAGACACGGACAAATCAGTTTTATATAAGTATTAGTGAATTAAAAGATGCCGCCCCTTCTGTGAAAGATGGTAACCTTGAAACCTCCGCAAATCCTGACGCGTCCATCCTTCTTGGCCACTGGAACCATTGATGCAGCCCATGCCGAAGAAGCAACTGGCTCCAGGATGCCTTCCCTTTGCAGGCGCTGAAGCTCTTGTGACACCCCATCCTTCAGAGCAAAGGGCAGTTGCCCTTGCTTGAAAAACCTGGGTACAGCATCTTGCAGGACGTGGATTTAGACCTTTGGACCCGTGAAAGTTCCAAGGCACTGCTCAAACACATCAGCAAATGCTTGAACAAGGCCCTCAACATCAGAAACAGCATGAACGTCAGCTTGGACTAGCACAGCATCAGTGCCCCAGTTCTTGAATCCAGTTTCTTCCCATAAGTGTAGGTGAACGTTCCCCAGTCAGGAACAAAGGTAACACTGCTTTTCTCTCGCTGAACTGCACTGTGACATCTGCTTTACCTTGAAGTGGTGTGAGCTCGCTAGAGTAGCTTCGTAGGAGTACGTCAGACGGCATCATAGGTACTGTCGGTAGCAGCTCTTGAAGACGTTTTTTCCCCATGATGGAAACACTCGCACCGGTGTCCAGCTCCATATGGAATGGCTGACCGCAAATGCGGACGGTCATGGTGATGGGTGGCGAAGGCACGATGGTGTTCACTGGCCACATGTCAAACACGTTGGCAGAAGCACCGTTGTCAACAGTGTTGACTTCATGCGTTCCACACGAAGTTTTGCGAGCCGGCGCCGTGGACGCATGTGGCTTTTTGAACCTTCCTTTCCGCGATGAACCTTGCTTTTTCTTCGAGTTGCACACACGAGCAATGTGACCCTGCTTCCTGCAGTAATTACACGTACTGTTGATATGCTTGCACACGGTCGCGAGGTGTTCGTCCCCGCAGCAGTAACGTGTGACAGGCCCCTTTGATGCCGTGACATGATAAGTGGGAAGCGCATTTCTGCTTGAGCTCGCTATCTGGCCATCATCTTTCTTGGCAGCTTCCATGCAAGTGCTGTTTTTTCGGCGTCTTCAAATGTAAGGTCAGCTTTCTCGAGCAGCCTTGTCTGCACGGCTGAGTCGTTGATGCCACACACGATGCAGTCCCTCATCATGTTGCTAAGCTCAGCTCCTAAGTTGCAATGTTCAGAAAGGCTTTTCAGCGATGCCACAGAGTTACTGACAGACTTGCCCTCTACACGAACATGTGTGTTGAACCGAAAATGCTGCACGACAGCAGATGGCTTGGGGCAGTGATGGTCACCCAGAATAGAAAGACATTCATGCAAGGTTTTGTCTTGCAGTTTGGCAGGCTTAACGAGATCCTGCAAAAGAGCATATGTTTTCTGTCTTTTTCTCTTCTGCGAAGCCATTCGCGTCGAAAAAGCTTTAAGGCGATCAACGTAGCAGGGCCATGCATCTCCACCTCCTCCATCAAACGCTTCGACGGTGCCGAACATTGGCATGACAGAATTCTTGCGTGTTGACAACCGTAGCAGAATGAACTTACACAGAAATGGGCGGGGCAGCCGAACATGAACTTAAATCGCTTGAATGCCTTTTTCCCTCATCGCCACTTATTACAGGCGTGATGGCCTTTGCCGAGACGCGTACCGGCTCGGAGGTTGCCGTCAATGGCTGCACTCCGAAGAACACACACCGCGCTCCACTGTGCAAACAACACATTCACTGCCCGTGCTGGGCCTTTTTATTCTCATACAATCGTGGCGTTGCCTCTTGGTGGCACCACGTGAACGGCTGAATGAAAATGGAACTAGAACTGAAAACAACATTGTAACAGCATCGTTAGTGGAGACAGGGCTCTGGGGGGAGATAGTTTCCGGGAGTAGGCTTAGGCTTGGTTCTGTAGTGGTCGCTAGTTTGGGCATCGGGGAGCATTGGGTTAGTGGCAGAGAAGGTTTTTGCAGGACATATGGACATCTAAATATGTCTTGGGTGTGCCAGCGTGAATGTTGAATGGAAGATGCTTGCGAGAGGAGTGGTTTGGAGTCGTTGCGGGGGTTTCAGGGCTGTTGCCTGAGAGACGGCTTGGCGGGGGGTCACGAGGTCTAGCCTTTGTAGAGGGCCGCGTTCGGGCCTAGTCCTGCTGCTTGCGGACCGGGCAGGTGTCGGCGAAGGTAGCATGGTTCTTTTGACAATGCAGGCACTAGGGCTCACAGGGATGGGCAGCGTTCGGGTGGAGAAGGGTGATGGTGGTGCAGGTAGGTTAGTAGGCTTGGGTGGAAGGGCACTGAAACTCTGTGCCCATACTGAAGGCAGCGACAGCAGCACAATACCCAGGGACGATGTGGGTAGTAGCAGTACGCTATTTGTTCGAAGTAGATTGTTCGAGGGACGATGCGGCTGTCAAACATAACTAGGACGATGTTCGTGGATCCCATCATCCATACCCTGATGGTGGTGTGGGTCTGGAAAGGTCTGATTTCCGAAATATGGGTGTTAGATGAAAGCTGGGAACTTGTCGGGAAACGATACTGAAGGTATTTGGGGGCAATGGGCAAAATTTCCAGCCAGTTGGGGCAGATTGCAGGGAGCTCTATGTGAGGAAGTCTGCATCCACTATGGGCAATTTGATGTTTTTAGTAAGGAGGTAAGACCCGCTTGTTTGCTGGAAGTATTCTGAGGCCTGAATTGGGAACAGTTGGGGATAAGAGTTAATGGACAATGCCAAATAATCTGCGATTCGCTGATGACATTGCCAGTCACTCAGGAGATGAATTGCAAAGCATGATCAATGATTTAGACAGGCAGAGCAGAACGGTGGGTCTTAAAATTAACATGCAGAAAACCAAAGTAATGTTCAACAGTCTAGCAAGGGAACAGCAGTTCATAGTTGGAATCGAGGTGCTAGAAGTGGTAAAGGAATACTTTAGGGCAGGTAGTGACGGTTGATCCGGGTCATGAGAGGGAAATAACTAGAAGGATAAGAATGGGGTGGAGCACATATGGCACGTTCTCTCGTATCATGATTTGTAGACTACCACTATAGTATACCTCAAGGGAAAAGTATACAACAGTTGTATCATACTGGTACTAGCCTACGGGGCAGAAACGTAGAGGCTAATGAAAAGGGTTCAGCTCAAGTTAAGGACAACACAGCGAACCATGGAAAGAAAAATGATAGGTTACGAGACCGAAAGCGGGCAGGGTGGGTGAGGGAACAAATGTGGGTTAATGACATCCTAGTCGAAATCAAGAGGAAGAAATGGGCTTGGGCAGGGCATGTAATGCAAAGGCAAGATATCCACTGGTCCTCAGGGTTGACGGAGTGGATTTCAAGAAAAGGCAAGCATAGCAGGGGGCGGCAGAACATTAGGTGGGTGGATGAGATTAAGAAGTTTGTGGGTGGGACCAGCTGGCTAAGGACAGGGTTTATTGAGGAGACATGGGAGAGGCCTTTGCCCTATAGCAGGCATAGTCAGGCTTATTATTATTATTATTATTATTATTATTATTATTATTATTATTATTATTATTATTATTATTATTATTATTATTATATAGACTCAAGGTTTCTACACGGGGTTCTGTGATGTCGACTGCTCTTTGCAGGGTCTCTCCTATGTCGCTATTTTGGCCTTTGGTAGTCCATAGGAGACGTCATCCACATATAAGGTGAACCTGAGATTAGGTATGGTTCTTATACCACTGTCACACGGGCACTTCAAAGACCCTCGAACCGATAGCCTATCGACTCAAAGGCGATCGAGCGCTGCTACATGGGCAGTTTCAATGGCCATCGAGTCAATAGTCTATCGACTCAATGGAGCAGCGCGTAACTCCATTGAGATTTCGAGGGCCTTCGAGCGCTTCCCAAGGTTGCTAGCTTTGCTTCGAGCGGCGCCAAGCGCACTTTTGTATACGATACATTCACGGTACAAAAGCATGAAGAAACATTATTCGCCTTAAGTTTAATGCAAGCAGTCTGTACATTAATTCTAAAATTGTATCAGTCTGGTTTTACGCGCATTAATTTTGCGTTGCGGTCTTTGCGTTGCTTCTGTATTCGCCCGCTTCACAGCGATAACAGCTTCGTCTCTATTCCTTCAAAGCAATATCGTGTTCTAAACTGTTGCATTCGCCTTCGATTTGCCCATTCTTACCTTCGCATAAAGTTTCAAGAGACAAATAGCTTTTGTTTTTCAGATATCAAGGTGATTTTCCAGCTGTTAAGCCTGACGAAGCAGCGATCCGACGCAGTTGGACTGGCTTGGTTTGGCTCGTCTTGTATTAGAGTGGCTACAGCAGTGTCTGCATCTGTCCGTCGTGTACGTGCAGTTAAAAGGGTTTTAAACGACATGCGCGTATGCGTGTATTTCAGCATTTAGTATACATTTATCAAATATTTTGTTATTTTTGCAAAATCCAAAGTAGCGATTATGGCGCCACACAAGCTTAGCGTAAGACACGAGAACCATTTCAATAGCCATTAAGATTTGCCGTGTAGGAGCGACACAACTCCTTCGAGTTCGATGGCGATTGAGCATTTCGAAGGCCCTCGATTCGATTGCCATTGAAACTGGCCGTGTGACAGGGGTATTAGTTTAGCTGGCAGTTCTGTCAGGGCCAGGATAAAGCGGAAGGGTTAGAGCACCGAGCCCTGTCACCCATGCTGACTGTCACCCGTGCTGATGGGATCTGAATTCATGCCTCTGGCCGAGATCTCTGTCGTTCTTTCTATTAAAAACGGTTAGATGTAGTTGCATGTTCTGGGGCCCGGATTGAACTGGGAAAGGTTGGCGAGCATACTCTCATGCTTGTCATTGTCGAACGCTTTGTTCAAATTCAAGCCTAGAATTGCCCTGACACGGCTGCTATACTGTGCGCTCAGCTGTGTTTTTCCGATGCACTTCCAAGTTTGCCGTTTTGTTTCTGCAACTTCCAGAGCTTTTGCAGCTCTAGGTGCACCTCCCACAGGTGTTTTAACTTGGAGTAAGTTGTATGTTGCTCATTCACCTCTTTTGTGACTTCGGTGTGGCTTTGTACATAAGCTCACAGATCCATTAGTGATATCCTTGATGTCTATTGGGGCCTTTCTGTCCCTGGCTTTGTGGAAATTATCCCAGTTGGTGATCCTGGCTTTTGGTGGCGGTGGTTTTAATTGTGCTGTTTCCATGGTCGTTTCGAGTAGGTTGTGGTTGCTGCTCATTGTGAGCCCAGTATTTAATCACATGGCTGTAAGTATGTTCTTGGCGAGTGCGAGATCGTATTTGATCTGTTTCCCATTCAGGTAGAAGTGCCTAAGTCGTTGAGTGTAGTTAGGCCTAGATGCTGTATGGTTTGCCAAAGGACTGGGCCTTTTTATTGTGCCTTTCTGTAGCCCAAAAGGGTATTAGTCTGGGCTAGTTGGTACATTTCGCAGGAAAAGGTACAGCGCAAAAAGACGGGACTAAAGGAGTGGACAGACACAGGTGCTGTTGTTCTGTGTCTGTGCCTGTGCCTGTGTCTGCCCACTCCTTTAGTCTCGTCTTTTGCGCTGTACCTTTTCCTGTAGGCAGGATGTGGCGCATCTCCGACTGTGATTAACAATACATTGTCAGCGAGCTTCACCACTTTGCGCACTGGGCCTGTTATGGTGCTAGCGCGATTGCTGGAGGGGGTATGTATATATTAAGAATGAAGATTTTTCCGTGCCTTTTCTTTGCTGGTGGAATTTCTGTGACCATGTGCGTTACTGTTGCGAATTGGTAGCGCATCCCCGACTTTCCAAAGGGGAACGTTATCGCATGCAGGTTCAAACAAGAGAACAAACAAATCAGACAAGACAAAGCGAAGCTGTATTGATAATTTAAAGGAAAACAGCCATTAAGAAATGAAAACACCAATAAAAATCACACTCAGCACGCGCCCAGCACTACAGAATAAAGGAAAGCATTCACCAGATATTGAGCGTCCCAGGTGAAGCGGGGTTGCCTTGCAGATGGGACGGAACACGGGTTGATGAACTGTGACGCGTCGCTGGCGTTGCGACGAAAAAGAGCCAGATGGTAATACGAGCGGAGAGGACTGCAGGAAGACGCCGGTGGTCTCCCGTCAACAGCCTGAAGAACTTGGCAGCAGCAGGAGAAGTGTAGCCAAGACCCGTTGACGGTGTCCCGAAACGCCGGAGGCTTAATGCAGGCTATCCAAGGGTGCCTTTCGGCAGTATGGACCCTCAGTCCATCGGCTGCCACCTCTACGCTGGCACGGAATGCAGGAGGCTTGTGTCGGTGATCCAAGGGAGGTCAGAGGGACCCAATGTCTGACGGCTGCCACCTCCAAGCTTGAATGACCCGACCTCCGCTGCACTGTTTCCCTTCACACCTCTGTTTTCTGACATATCAGCTCTCCGCTCCTCATGCTCGCCATGCTCATCGTATTGATAATTTAAAGGAAAACAGCCATTAAGAAATGAAAACACCAATAAAAATCACACTCAGCACGCGCCCAGCACTACAGAATAAAGGAAAGCATTCACCAGATATTGAGCGTCCCAGGTGAAGCGGGGTTGCCTTGCAGATGGGACGGAACACGGGTTGATGAACTGTGACGCGTCGCTGGCGTTGCGACGAAAAAGAGCCAGATGGTAGTACGAGCGGAGAGGACTGCAGGAAGACGCCGGTGGTCTCCCGTCAACAGCCTGAAGAACTTGGCAGCAGCAGGAGAAGTGTAGCCAGGACCCGTCGACGGTGTCCCGAAACGCCGGAGGCTTAATGCAGGCTATCCAAGGGTGCCTTTCGGCAGTATGGACCCTCAGTCCATCGGCTGCCACCTCTACGCTGGCACGGAATGCAGGAGGCTTGTGTCGGTGATCCAAGGGAGGTCAGAGGGACCCAATGTCTGACGGCTGCCACCTCCAAGCTTGAATGACCCGACCTCCGCTGCACTGTTTCCCTTCACACCTCTGTTTGCTGACATATCAGCTCTCCGCTCCTCATGCTCGCCATGCTCATCGTCGCCGTCGCCTCGCACACACCCTTCGCACACGTGCACGCACAACGCTGGGCTGGCACGCGCAGCGCTCCGCTGTCCGACGCACGACTGTCGACGCACTGTGTTTGAAAATTCGCCTACGATTTCGTGTGCACATCACAGTTACCGACATGTGATGAAATGTGTGCTGTATGGCCACGATGTTTCTGTGAATCTGCATTCGCATGTGGAAGAGGTGTAGCCTGCAGGATGTGTGGGTAGGGTAGCTTCTTGCAGTGCTGTTAAATCTGACTTTTTGGTGGCATGTTGGACTCGGAAGGGCAGGTCACTATGCTTGTTTTTTGGCGCTGAGGTTGCGGAGTTATGTTGTTTGTTCTTAAAGACAAGTTGTGCACACTTATAAGACAGACAAGGGAAGATGGAAAGAGTGCAAAGTATCAACTGCTTTTATTAACAGCACTGAGGCCTATATTGCACACGTGCCTAAAAAAGGGGAAAACAACAGGATGGCAAATCAAGCCTGTGCACAGATCAGCAAAAGCTGCAGTGGAAGTTCTTTTCCGCATTATACAGCATTTATGTGTGCATTTATCTCTCTGATGTCGTTTATTTATTATAGCATTTGTGTCTTTTATGTGTGCGCAACTCATCTGTAAGAATAACCCTGCACCAGCTAGCCAAACAAGAAGTTCTTAGCCAGGTTGTTGGGAAGGATTGTGTGGTGCTTGACTTTGCAAGATTAGTTGCAGCATTGCTCAATGTGCTCAAAACGCTGGTTTATGCTATTGAAGCGGTGGATGGCTTAGTCAGCAAAAAGGCTTAAAGCTTCTTTAAGCTCGTGGATTTCGTGGTCATGCTTGTCTAAACGCACATTAATGTGCACTAGAGCCTTGGACGTGACCTGGAACTTGGACCTGAGTACTGGCTCATCCTCGGTGTTAATGCTTTCCGGGGACTGTCTTTTTTTTGAGTGCCTCAATTAGCATCTATGTTTGTTGTACCCCCCCACCGGTGGACAGGAGAGGTGTGGAGGGACGTTTTCCTACACGGATTGCGAGTGGGCAAAGGTTTAAGAGGTTTTTCACAGCCTTAAGAGACTGTTTACAGCTCGCATTTGTTACGTTTCAAAGCAGATGGCGCCACAGGTGCGCTCGGAACACGGTGCCATTATGGGCCTTGTAAGTCGCCAGCGTATACACAGGGACGCAGCAGTGGAAATATTGTGGGTGACTGCTGATAGTATTGTTCTGTCTACGAAGATGTGGAAATGCAAAGGAAATACGTGCTGTGTTGTGGATTGCAAGGATTGCAACAGAGAGGTAAAGGTATCGAACGGATTGTTTGCGAGCTTCACTGAACCGAACTGCACAAGGATGTGCTGCCTCTGTTCGCGCCCGTTCGCCATGCACCCTTTTCGAACGGGCGAGCACAACGAACACATCCGCTAGCGCTAGATAGCCGATCTGGAAAGAAAGGTTTCGGTCTTGGAAAGTCTGCGAGTGTAAATGCACAACATAGCCGCATGAACCGGCTGTTCCGTTGCTGAAACCGTGATGGCGTGCTTTCAGTTGCTGTCAGTTGTGTCCGTGTGTATAGCAAGACCCCACTTCTCTTAAAGGGGCTGTGAAGGGGGCTCTAATAAAGTTGTGGCATGCCTGGGACATCATGGGCCGGTGAGCTACCTGGTGTGGGACAATCAGGTTTTTTCGGGAACACAGGGTGATGTTACTAAGATGCCCCAATCTGTCCATGGCACGCCCCGCGCACAGACGAATTTGGCGCGAACATAGTGCGAAAAGCCATAGCGAAAACGCCATAGCACACGATGCCAATAGAAGGTATTCATTTTCCGAAATACCATTAAAAAACCTCTTAAAGTGTTTAAGCAACAACATTTTTTTTAAATGTATATTTTGTAAAAAGCTCCGGTTAAGCATGAAATATTGTTTTTTGTGGTGTGCAATACTTGTCCAATAGGAGAGCAAGCCATCTGTTAATTTGGGCAAACTTTGCATTTACATGCTTTTCTGCACGTTTGTTTTAATTACAGACAGGATATTGAATGTTAGGGCATTCTTGATTATCGAACAGCGTTTAGTTTTGCATTATTTTCTGGCCAAAAGTTGTGGTCTGCAGTCAGTAGTGCACTGGCCCTTGATGCTTAGAGCGCCCATGGTCTCTAAAGTGGTCTTGAGAAAGCTCCATGCAAACATCCAAAGATGGGGCGCCAGCTTTCCCTCTAGGTAATAGTAAGAAACTCAATGCCCACGGTACTCATGTCAGCGTGAGAGGCCTTACTTAGTTGAACTATTTGTTCGCGTTTGCTGCTTCCAGTTTGTGAAATATCTGCAGTGCTGATTCTGCCTGCACTGGAAAGCAGAGAACAATGACGCATACTGTGATGGTGTTTCATACATCAGCTGCAACGCTGTCAAAGCTCTTGTTTGCGCTGCCACCGAAAAGTAGTACCTTCCTTGTCATGAGCGAAACATAATAAATGCTTTGCCCACAGACTTATCGCATAACAGATTTGTCGTGAGCTTGATTAAATTGCTGACAACACGCTATAGCTTTCTTGTGCTTTGGACCGCTCTGCCACAAACCAAGCATGGAGTGACATGCCTGTGTTTACTTTTCCATGCGTCCATACCTTTCACGGTGTTGTACCGATGTATGTGTTTCTGTCCGCTCGATGGTTGGGAAATTTTTGCCCTGCCTTAGTTACAAAACCAGAGCACTTCCACGATTCCATGTTATGTTCCCACTTTGTACATGTCTGCTTGAGAATAATAGCCAGATGCAAGGGAAGTTGAGAATGTTGAACAATGTGAAACCCCGTTATAGCAAAGTGGTAAAAAAATCCTCAAATTGTTCGATATAGCCGAAATTTGTAATGAAATTTTGCAGAAAAACTCGCACTAGAGAAGTAAAACTTAGTTAGCGAAAGAATGGCAACTAGAAGAGGCTTTTTCCATAGTTTTAATACCATTTCGAATCCGCTCGCGGCAGCTGCAGAAAGCGGAGTGGCAGATGCCAGTTAAGTTGGCTTCTCCGCACAGCAACCCAGCAGTGCCAGCTAGGGTGGTTTCCTCGCGTTACAGTGGCATTGTGTGAAAAAATTGAATGCCAGGAAGACAGCTATTCTTGTTTTCACTGTCTGCGCTCCGTGACAGTCTATGTGAGCATAGGATGGCTGCTGGAGAGCTACATTGGACAGCGTTGCTGGTTCCGTGGCACTATACATGGGTGCCGATCGCCTAGCTACCAGCTGTTTTCGCCGCTATGTCTGAACCAAGGCACGAACGCTTGCCGCATCACCACTTCTCGCCCATGCAGTGAGGCAAAGCCTGCCACCTGCCATCTGAGCGGACACAGCTTGGTGCACAGCAGTCCGATATATATGTTTTATGGAAAACCGCATTCAATGTATAAAGTTAGAAATGTATGGGTTTGTTAAAAAAATTTAGGGACAGTTCTCAGTAGACAACAATTTGTAATATCCCTGCTCACTGAAATGAGGTGCGACTATAAATACTTGGAGTTTGTTTCAAGACCAACACATTGCAGCAATGCAGCTAAGCTCCCCTTTCCTTGGGTTTATTTATGTATTGACTCCATTATAGTCAGATATAACTCAAGAACAAAGGACCCCCTTCCAGCCATTGGCCGATTCTCATGAGTCTGCTAGAGTGACAATGCTGGGAGTGGCAGATAGCTGGAAGGGGGTCGTTCATTCTTGAGTTCTATCCGACTGTAGTCATGTTGCTTCAGGTGACGACTTAACACTGTCTGGTGTGAACAGCTTGTCCTCGTTGCCTCCTTTCAGCTCCCGAGGTGCTGGGTCCCGAGCGGTACGACAAGTCCTGCGACATGTGGTCCCTAGGGGTCATCATGTACATACTGTGAGTTGGAGCATGCATGTTTTTATGCTGGTTCTCAAAATACTGTTTTCCCCAGCTCCGCTCTATTTTCCTGTCAAAAGAAAGCACATTGCACTTTTGGAAAGATAAGCTGATAAAGGTGTGGTCCTGCAAGCATTCCATTACAGTATTCATGGGACGGCGCATCTAAGGTAAAACTCCCATTGTGCCGGCGGAGCATTCTCAACAGAGCTAGCGACGTGGTTCCACATGGTGCGCCAATTTCATGGCACTGGTGTGCACTTCGACGCACTCTGCTCAGCCACTCGAACCCGTGGTACAATTTTTCCTCAGGTTTGTTTCAAACTGGCAACGAATCTTTGTTACATTCGAAGTGTGGCAAAATTTACTTGGTTATGTGAGGCTATATGGATGCTAAGTTGTAGAAAGTAAAACAATTTGTTCCGTCTAGGTTTGAGTATATTCTAACATAAAACTAGATGTCTTGCAGTTTGTGTCACTGGCAGCAGATGTTGCTCACACCCCAAAGTTGAGGAAAATGGATTGAAGTTGACACAACAGTGTTGAAAACATGCGGCAAGCAGCCGGTGCAACTGCCTACCTACTCAAGTGCCTATTCAGCAGACAAGGGGAGGGAAATGACGAGCCATACGCAGAGACTGCAGGTTTAGATCCCGTGTGGTTGTCTTGTGAATTATATTTCACATAAAAAAATTATTTGACTACGTAATTCCCATTTATCAACATCCCGAAGGAGAAAACCAAAAAAACAAATTCCACTATGCATTTCTTGGTTTCAGTGGTTCATATGTATGACAGCCATTTGAGTAATGCTGGAAAGAGCAGGCATCCCATACGTGTGGCATCAGCGAATAGCTTCTTCGACTGTTTTCAAGACATTTTTAAATACATAACAATTCAAAATACATCCGTGACTACAAAAATGCAAACTTTGAGGCCATAAATCGTGAACTTGCTGCTTTTATCGATGTATACTTATCCTCTTTTCACGACCGTCCAATCGAAATTAACTGGAACCTTTTTAAGCACAAAATTGTGTCCCTGACAGATTCTTATGTGCCGCTGAGAAAAGTAATCGCTAACAAAAGTTCGCCCTGGTTTAGTTCTTCACTAAAAAGGCTATCTAACAAAAAGAAACGTCTGTTTCGCTCCGCCAAACTGTCCAATTCTGTGCCCTGGTGGGATGCTTATCAGTCCGCTGCATCTGAATATAAGTCAGCACTAAAACAAGCTAAGGAGTTATTTTTTAGTCATACTCTTCCATCGATACTATTAAATAGTCCCAAACAATTTTGAAACGTGGTTAAGAAAGCTGATCCATCTACAATTAATCTTAAAACTTTAGACGATCAAGTAATTCCCAGTGAAATGTGCGCTGATGTTCTTAATGATGTGTTTACAGCTTCTTTTACGAACAAATTAATTGCCAGAATTCCTCATTACCCACCCCACGACTTCTTGATTATGAACCTTATTATAATGGATTTTGTTGGTACCGAAAAAAATAATTGAACAGCTGAAGATGTCATCATCATGCGGAGTGGATAACATCAACTCGAAACTCTTGAAAAATACCGAAGTGTATGGACCTCCTGCATGTTTGTAAACAAACGAGGTGGCGCTGCAGTCACTAGCGAGCTCGTGGTAGGCAAAAGGTCGGGGAGCGGCGTCGCGGATAGGTGTTGTGCGCGGGTTTTCAAGGCTTGTAGGCGCGTTTCCAGTTTCTGCGAATCACAGCAATGGTCGATGCTTCCAACTTAGTAATTTGTCGAAGTACACGAGCTCGCGTTGTCCACGTGCGGGCTATAAAGAGAAATAGTTTGCCACTGTGTATTGTATATATGGTTAGTAGTAAACATGTAGAAAGCGTTCCTGCCGTTTATTTATGCGCTAGGCATTGAATAAAACAAGTTTTGACACTCTGCACTAGCCGGAATGATTTTACTTCGGGACAGTAGTGAGGGGAAGTGCTGGCGTTGTTTCGCCGGAGCAGACATGCGCTCATCGTCTGCTGACATACGTACGTGTCGCGCTGCGCGAACAGTGGGGACAGAGTCGTGTCCCCGATCTCCTGTCTCGCTTAGCGCTGTTTTTAGCCGCATGACCACGCACCAGCCAGGCCGACTTGTCCTCTTGTTAAGCTGGTCGATTTGGTGAAAATTTTTGATTTCTAGAATTATTTCCTTTCCTAGCCCTGAAGTCTAGTTTCGTGACGAAAAATTATAGCAAAATATTGAGTACAAATTTATAAATTACGCTTTTTAGAAGTGTGGTCGTCAAAAATTGTGAGGTAATTTCTTTGATTTCAGTGCCGCATTTCTTTGACCAAAGCGAAAGCAAAGATGCCATAAACGAGGGAATAAACTTTAAGGTTCGTTTTCTGACCTCTCACATTTTCTGCGACTGGATCACTCACCTTCGTAATTCGCATGAAAATCAAATGATTCCATTTGTCGCAAACTATTCCTGAGACGTTGAGGAGCGTAATAAATCTCTCGATTTTTTTCCCTACACGTGCAGTATTGTGTTAGTTATTTTTTGTAAGAAACGTTTTCATGTAACTATGCATGCATAAGTACTGATCATATAGAAAAACAACTAATCGCGTCATCATACAGAACAGGGCTTTATGCACATGCTGGCATAAAAAAAACTGCGCACTATCTACTCAATTAGAGACCTAGCTTGGGGGGACTTGACGACGGTGTTAATTATAATTACCCAGAACTGCGCCAGGTATAGCTATAAATAAAAGGAATGACTGAAACTAGCGTAGGAATTTCATATTTGCACCAAGTTTAGTTACAACGAAAACACTTTTCATGCCGCGTCCCCTCTCAATCTCGCCACGTGTCTGTTAGTAGCACGCCTGCGACTGCTTCTTTCCAAACAAGCTTCGCGATCATGTATTACCCCATGAAACATGACACATGCATGATGCAATGAAAAAGCATATGGCGTTTAGCACACTTAAGGTACGCTATTCTAAGCACACCAACGCGACCGCGCAAGATTGACACAACTTACCAGACTTCTTTCTACTCGAATGAAATAATTACGTCGTCATATCAAGAAACAGTTTCAAGTAACTATTAAATGTCACAAAACGCGCCATTTAAACATGGTGTGCTATTAACAAAAAAACGCATTCCTTGGGGGCGAGTGAACCTGTCGGCGCCCCGTGCACTCCGGCTCAAGGTGATAAGTACGTGTGCAGCTACATATGTCTTTTTTTTCCTTGAGCAATTATCAGCCTACTATCCTGAAGTTCAGGTGAGTGAACGCAGTAACTTGCATGCATTAAGTGCATTGAGTGGCAGTGCCTATCGACTCCCAGACTTCGCGCTTTACTACCGTGGCCCAATGCCTGTTAGCCAGTTTCCGAATGCGGCATTTATGCGCGAGAAACCTATCGAGGCTAATTTAATATTTTTTTATGCTACTACGCGGATCCAGCAGTGACGCAGCTGGTCAATATATGCTGCTTCTGCAGTGCACAGGCTTGAAGCAGCCGCCGGTAACTGCGGCAGCTGCGGTAGGCACGGGCAAGCGGAACCTGTTTTGCCTACCATGCGAAAGTCGCTGCTAACATCAGCGCCACCGCATCTTCGTGACGTCGCGGGGTGAAGGAGGTTCATAGTGCTATTATTGTTGCTGAACTCTTTCAACAATCTCGAGTCTGGCTGTGTTCCTAGCGACTGGAACGTGGGCAAGTCTTGAAAATGAGGTAGCAACGATCAATACTTTAAAAACGGAACTGGAGTACGTGAAGTCGACTGTAACTAAACTGGAAGGCGCTGTTTCATACCTGGTAAATAAAACAGACGACCCGGAAAACAGGAGCCGTAGGAACAACCTGCTTATTTACGGAATAGAAGAGAATGAAGAATCAGAAGCAGACCTTAGGGACAAAATACTAACAAAGGAAATTTTTGACGAGAAGTTAGGATTGGTAATAAACAGCATAGAAAGGTGTCACAGAATAGGTATGAAATCAACAAAGAATCGCCCTGTCATCATAAAATTTAGTGACTACCGAGAAAAGGCTTCAATAATGAAGGCATGTCCAAAGTTGAAAGGCACAGATTTTTCGGTTAGTGAAGACTCCTCAAAAAGAATTCATGACGTCAGAAAAAAGTTATGGGAAAGGGCATCTCGGGAAAAGAGCAATGGTGCTAAGGTTAAGCTGGTGTTTGACAAGCTTAGCATTGACAGTAACATGTTCGGATGGGATAATGCAAGAAACAATCGGTATAAAATCCCGAGGAATCAAAAGTGACACCAGAAAGGGAACAGTCGGGTTTTCAAAATCCTTAACGTAAATTGTCTCAGCGTTGTAAACAAAGCTGCAGAACTTGAAGGCATGCTGTTCTTACACGACGCGAACGTTGCCATGCTTACTGAGACCTGGTTAAGCAATGAAATATTTGACAGTGAATTTGTTCCCAAAGACTATAAGGTTTTTCGTGGCGACCGGGACAGAAGAGGTGGAGGAGTGGCAATTTTAATGAAATCATCATTGCAATTTTTCAGGATGCCTGATGCTCAAGGCATTGAAGCCATGTTTTGCAAACCATACATCCACAAGGTTCGCTTTGTTCTTGGCGCTTTTTACAGGCCTCCCAACTCTTCTGTTACAGTCTTGGAAAACTTAAGAGCATATTTACAATGCCATGTAAGAAGAGACGATCGACTAATACTGGCTGGTGATTTCAACTTGCCTAACATTGACTGGCACACCTTTTCATCATGCTCTGCCCAAAACGCTGATACCGTAATAAGAAGTACTTGCAACTGGGCTTGTTGATGCATATTTGTGAAAGACATAAGAGTGCAAACTGGCAACACGGACGAGGAAGGGAACAGGACGAGCGCTACACTTTGAAAGTGTAGTGCTCGTCCTGTTCCCTTCCTCGTCCGTGTTGCCAGTTTGTGATACCGTAATGCTCGACATTGTGTTGTTCACATTTGACCTGCTGCAAGTAGTGAACAATTTTACGAGAGTGCAAGGGGCCGCAGGATCTATTCTAGATCTATTTTTGTAAGTGGTGCCATCCGCAACTTCATAACCTGTGACGTCACAGACGGAATATCTGATCACAAAGCTGTGCTGCTGTGCTTGTCAAATGTGTACCCAGATCGACAAACTAGCGCGCAATGTTTTCCCAATTTTTCGCGTGCGGAAGACGAATATTCTGGATGTGCTTGATTCATGTTTTGATAATTTTAGGAATAGCTCAGATAGTGTTAATGACTTGCCCAGCATTTCGTGGTCGTCTGAAGTGCCTGTATTGAGCCCTTTTTCATCCCAGAGTCATGATTTTTTAGATCTTTGTTCCACCTTTTCCTTAAGTCAACTCGTGACTAAGCCCACCAGGTCACTCAACCATAGTGCGAACACCTTGGACCTTATTCTAACCACAAGCCCAGACCTTGTGTCTCCAATATCTTACCTGCCTGGTTTAATTGACCACGTAGTGTTAGCATTTGAAATTAGAGTCGCGAAAGTTAAATCAAGTAATACCTTTAAAACCATTTTCGATTACAGCAGAGCTAACTTTGAACAAATTAACAATGACTTGGCCATCTTCCTAGATTTATTCAAGACACATTTTTCAGATCGAAGTGTGAATACTAACTGGAATATTTTTAAATCCAAAGTCAATGAATTGATTTTGAAACACGTACCGAAACGTGTAATCACTTCGGTTGCTAACACACCCTGGTGTAACTCCTACTTGCGCCGATTATCTAACCGAAAGAAGTGCTTTTATCGAGCGGCTAAACTGGCTCCTTCCGATGACCGTTGGGCAGTGTATAAAAAAGCTAACAAAACTTGCGTTCTGGCATTGAAACAAGCAAAAACTTGCTTCATGCTGACAACACTACCACGCATGCTCAGTGATAACCCTAAAAAATTCTGGCGCGTTGTTAATCCTTCTTCAAAGACCTCAATAACACTGACTCTAGCGGAGCATCTATCACTGAGCCTGAATGTACAACCATTTTGAATGATATATTTTGCAAGAATTTTGTCTCTAGTGATGGGTCATTTTTACCGAATCCGCCCTTCTACAATTATTTGCCTATGAATTCAATTGTTATTAATAGTTGTGGTATTGAGAGCATTATTGAGTCTTTGAAGGTGTCTGCAAGTCCATGTGTTGACCTTATGAATGCCAAGTTTCTCAAGTGTACAATGGTTTACTCTTCACTGTGTTTGTTAATAATTTTTCAACAGTGCATTGACACAGGTGAATATCCTGACGATTGGCAAGTTGGGAAGGTGGTTCCACTTCATAAATCTGGTAGTACCGCTTCCCCATATAATCACCGCCCGATATCACTTACCAGTATCCGATGCAAAATCCTAGAGCACATTCTTTACTCCGAAATTTTCCACTTTCTGGATTCAAATTCGTTTCTTTCACACGCACAACACGGCTTCCGAAAAACATTGTCTTGTGAAACGCAACTAATTACCTTTGCGCATAAGCTCCACCTAATTCTTGACCGACGCAACCTTGCTGATTGCATTTTCTTAGATTTTGCCAAGGCATTCGACAAAGTTTTCCACAAACTACTACTCTTAAAATTAGTGCAACTTAACCTTGACCCCAAAATTATTACGTGGCTAGAACACTTGCTTTGTCATCGTTCTCAGTTTGTATCTTGTAACTATTATACTTCATCTTCTAGCGCGGTCAACTCTGGAGTGCCTCAAGGCTCGGTTTTGAGTCCTCTTCTTTTCTTGATCTACACTAATGACTTACCCCAGCACGTTACTTCTAACATGTATCTATTTGCCGATGACTGTGTTGTGCTCAGAGAAATTACTAGTGACCAGGATGTTAACACGTTACAAACTGATCTTAACGCTATTTTCGATTGGTGCAGTCACTGGCACATGTCACTTAATATCAATAAATGTAAAGTCTTGCGCGTATCCCGTAGAGAGTCAAGTCCAGCTGCTTACCTTTTTAATAACACTATCCTTAAGTCAAGTAACATCTTACCGCTACCTTGGCGTACATATTACGTCAGACCTAACATGGTCCCTTCATATTAACCATATGATATCTAAAGCCAATCGGATGCTCGGATATCTGCGACATAATTTTTCTTCTGCCCCAGTATCACTAAAATTGCTCCTTTACAAAACATTAGTCCGCCCTAAACCTAAGTATGCCTCCTCTGTATGGGAACCAAGCTGTGCTAAGCTAACTAACTCACTCGAATTTGTTCAGAATAATTTTACTCGATTCATTCTTCATAACTACATTCGGACTGCCAGTATCTCTACTATGAAACAAACCTTAAGTCTACCGTCACTTGCCTCTCGCCGCTATAATTCTCGCCTTTACCTTTTTCACAAAATATACTTCCAGAACACCCACCTGCGCAATGAACTAATCTCTAATCCGTGCTATCATTCTGCTCGTGTTGACCACTCTCATTAAGTTGATATTATCTCTTGCTGTACTAATGCCTGTTCCCACAGCTTTATTCCCTGCACATCACAGGATTGGAACCGCCTTCCTGGACTTATTGCCGCCATTGAAGACTATGATCGTTTTAAAAATGCAGTAGCTAACATTTTATAATTAAGAGCCTAATCAACTTGTATATTTTATTTTTTGCTACGTTGCTTGCTTTTGTTTAATGTGTTATCATTTTTATCACTCCCCTCTGTAATGCCAAACGGCCCTGAGGGTATTAGTAAATGAAATGAAATAAATGAAATGGTGTGGGGCACAACTGGTGTGACAAACTTGCTGAAACTACATTTGCTACAAAAAAGAGCTGTGCGTTACATAGCTGATGTCCATTATACATACCCCACAGAACCACTTTTTTCTAAATATGAAATTCTACCTGTGTTTCGGTTTTACAATTATAGGTTGATGTTGCGCTACAAAGGTTTTGTAAAATTTGGCATTGATGATATAATTCATCTGGCAAAACTCCCAGAGAATACAAATATTCGTCAGACCCGACATAAAGAAATGTGGTTTGTACCCACACCGAGAACCTCCTATGATCAACAATCTTTATCTTATACATTACCTTCCCTGTTATGCTTATTAGACCGACAAAATTTTGATGCCTCCAGGAACCAAAACTCTCGCATTAAACGTTTTTGTCAAGGTATTTATTTGCAAGACTAGACCATGGCTTTTTATTCTCCTATTTTGTTCACCACTGTTGTTTATGTGTGTTGATTATTTGTATTACCTTTTTTTTGCTTGTCTGATTGCTTGTCGTCTTGTTTTCACTCTGTATTACCCGTTGCTTTGTGATGCTTTTTTCATTTCTTGTGTATGACTGGCCGTCATCTTGCTGTCATGCCAACTTGCAAGGGGTTGGAACCTCGTCAAGCTGTCCGAGCTTTTAGTCCCGTACTTTTCCTTTTCCAAGGAAATAAAATGATTGATTGATTGATTGATTGATTGAATAGTTCTATGCAAATCTATACAGTAGCTAGCTAATGTAATCAGAGTGTTAATGAGAGAGGCAGAAGCTCACAGTAATGGGATATCCCGCCAGTAACGTAAGAGGAAGTAAAGAAAGCCTTAGGAGCAATGCAAAGGGGAAAAGCAGCTGGTGAGGATCAGGTAACAGCAGATCTGTTGAAGGAAGGAGGAGGGGAGATTGTGCTAGAAAAACTAGCCACCCTGTATACGCAATGCGTTATGACCTCGACCGTACCAGAAGCTTGGAGGAACGCTAGCTAACATTTTCTTAATTCATAAGAAAATAGGCGCCAAGGACCTGAAAAATTACAGAAAAATTTCATGCCAATCAGCTTACTGTTCGTTGCCTACAAGGTATTTACTAAGGTAATCGCTAATAGAGTCAGGGCAACCGTAGACTTCAATCAACCAAATGATCAGGCAGGGTTTCGTAAAGGATATTCCGCAATAGATCATATTCACACTATCAATCAGGTGGTAGAGAAATGCGCAGAATATAACCAACCCCTATATATAGCATTCATTGATTACATGAAAGCATTTGACTTGGTGGAAACCTCGGCAGTCATATAGGCATTGCGGAATCAGGGCGTAGAGCCTTATTTGAAAATACTGGAAGATGTATAGTAACAACACAGCTACCATAGTCCTCCATAAAGTCGGCAATAAAATTCCAATAAGGAAGGGCGTCAGGCAAGGAGACATGATCTCACCAGTGCTAGTCACCGCCTATTTACAGGAGGTATTCTGAGGCCTGGATTGGGAGCAGATGGGGATAAGAGCTAATGGAGAATACCTAAATAATCTGTCATTCGCTGATGACATTGTCTTGCTAAGTCACTCAGTAGATGAATTGTAAAGCATGATCAGTGGGTTAGACAGGCAGAGCAGAACGGTGGGCCTCAAAATTAACATGCAGAAAACGAAAGTAATGTTCAACAGTCTAGCAAGTCGAGGGTTTCACGGAAACCCGTCTGGTCGGGGGTGTACATGAAGAAGGCAGAACACCGACCAAAATAAAAATCAGCTTTTAATTGACGTTTGGGCTCCTACACGGGAGCCTTGTTCACAAAGAGGTGCAGACGTGAAAGGCTGGCTCTTTACGCTTGGAAATGTGCCCTAGGTAGCAGGCGTATCCACTAGCAAGTGCCCTGTCTGTGTGTTTAAATGTGTGTTCGGTTGTCTGAATGATTAAAGATTGTGGACTGCTTTGGAGGTTCTTTTATGTTTTTAAAATGCGCTTTTCTCAAATCTATGTCACTCTCCTTGCTTTTCAGAATGTTTGGCGAGTTAATTCGATGAAGCTTTCTTGTTTGCAACATCTTACTGGTGTTGTCTCAAATTTTTAACAAAGTTTCCAGTTTCACCAACATACACATGGTTACAGTCTCTGCACGGTATACTGTACACTGCGTCCGGAAATTTTTCTTTTATCAGGCTGTCATTTACGCGGGCGTGCCGCAACTTTTTCACTGGCCTGTGTGACGCCTCAACATCATAGGATCGCAAGATGCATGCCAAGGTTTCGCTGACTCAGGGCACATATGGCACAGGTGCACGTTTTTTGGCAGCTGGGCCACTGTCAGATGGCAACCACTGATCTCCTGTGAGAGGCTGGGTGAGGGGAGTTAAAGTGAAGATAGCGGCCAGTATAAGTGCTGTTACTGCACACTTCGAATGAGAGCGCGGATTGGCTTTGTTTCACTAAGGCATCCAAAAATGGAAGCTGTCCATGGCTCTTTCGATGTTGTTAAGGTGCGCTGTAAAAATCAAGTAAAGCGTTCTTCGTGATAGTAGAAAAGCAGTCATCGACATATTTCATAGAAATCTTTGGTTGTGGGCTGAATGAAACTAGTGCATGGCTTTCCAACCATGTTAGGTTTGCGGCAGTAACAGAAACCGAAGCACCCATGGCTGTGCCGTGAACCTGTTTGTAAAAGAAGTGGTCGAAAGTAAAATAGGTGTTACTCAGGCAGAAATGCAGGAGTCGCCTGAGATCTGGCACATTGATTTCCGACCTGCCAGTTAAAGTGGCGTCAGATTCCAGGGCAGCCGCACAAACCTTGACTGCGAAGTCATTTGGAATGCTCGGGAAGAGCAAGTCCAACTTGATGACTGTGATGTGTGTCGAAATATTGGGGGTCAGCCTTCTGCCCCCCCACACTCCCAATCCGTGGATGCAGCGTTCCCGCTCGCTAACCGTGGAGGGGTTCGTGCTCGAGGGAACAAAGGGAAGGGACGACAAAGCGTGAACACTCATATGCTATTTATTACACTTGCAATTAATACACAGAGCAGGCCAGCTAGCTACAAAACATCAACGAGGCATTCCTTGGAAATAGAAGGCTACGTAAGAAGGACTTCCGACTTACCGGCTGGGGCAGGGGTGCGTCTTCTGAAGTATCGGCGGCGGACATTTGTATGCGCCGACAATGGCGGCCGGGTTTTCCTGTGTGCACTGTATTCTTGGGGCAGAGCCATCCCGAGCATTTGCTGGGGAAGGTGCCGAGAGTGGGCGTTGGCTGTGCTCACTTCGCTGCCTGGAACCAGAAGTCCAGCGGCAAGGTGCGACGGATCTCTGTGCACCTGCCGTGGAAGGTGACGATAGCGTGCGGCTGCAATTGCTAGTGACGCTGTCCGGATCCCGAAGAGGCTCTAATCGGTTCCGCGGAGTTCCGCGCAGTCTTCGAGGTGGCGCTTCCGTTGCTGTTTCCGCTTCTCCCGTGAGGGAGACTTCCCTCCTCGCCCAACCGGTGCTGCCCTGACGCCTAACGATGACAATGGGCAACGTAGAAATGGAGAGGGGAAATAGGTTCTCCACCCATGATGGTCTCTCTTGATGTCAAGACGCACGTTTCGAACTTTTTCTATAAAGTCAGCAGAATGACGCACATTGGGAGGGGGTTCTTCTGACAAGCGGAACCAGTATGCGGTGCAGGAAGCCGGAGAGCTTGTAGATGGGTGAACAGGTGAAATCCATGATAGGCCTCATTAAAACATCGGTTTTGTGTATCTTAAGGCTGGTTCACATGTAACTGACTGAGCAAGTGAGTGGCGCGTCGCAGCGAAAATTTCCAATTTGTTGGAGCCTCGCCGCTCATCGCAACGACGACTCGAAACAGGTTTTTCCGTCGTGGCGGCAGGATTCGCTAGAATTTTCGCTTGTATGTGAAACAGGCTTTAGGGAGGCCATACAATGCCGGTGCTGAGCCATTGTGACATAGTAGCGCAAAGTATAGGAACTTGTGTTGAGGTGGCACTGCGCGAAAGACATCCGATAGAAGCTTCTGCAACAGTGTCTGTATCTTTGCCATTGGGTCCTTCTTGAGACGCACGTAAGTGCTCTGGTCATTCAGCGGTGCCAGCATTCTAGCAAGTCTAGCAAGGGAACAGCTGTTCACAATTGGTAGCGAGTTGCTGGAAGTGGTAAAGGAATACTTAGGGCAGGTAGTCGATCCGTATCATGAGAGAGAAATAACTAGAATAAGAATGGGATGGAGCGCATATGGCAGGTTCTCTCACATCATGAATGCCAATTTGCCAGTATCCCTCAAGAGCAAAGTCTACAACAGGTGTATCTTACCAGTGCTCACCTATGGGGCAGAAATGTGGAGGATAATGAAAAGGGTTCAGCTCAAGTTAAGGACAACACAGCGATCTGTGGATAGAAAAATGATAGGTGTAATGTTAAGAGAATGGAAATGGGCAGAGTGGATGAGGGAACAATTGCGGATTAATTACATCCTAATCGAAATCAACAGGAAGAAATGGGCTTGGGCCGGGCATGGAATGCGAAGGCAAGATAACCGCTGGTCAAGCGTAGCAGGGGGCAGCAGAAAGTTAGGTGGGCAAATGAGATTAAGAAGTTTGCGGGCATACTGTGGGCGCAGCTGGCAAAGGATAGGGTTAATGGGAGAGACATGCGAAAGGCCTTTGCCCTGCAGTGGGTGAAGGAAGGCTGATTATGCTGATGGATGGACATGCAGAACTGACGGGACCAATACCTCACTTCTAATTAACCGAAAATTCCAATTAATTGTCTTAAAATTATCAGGAGTCGACTGTACCACTTTGCACCATGCAACATGAAGGGTGGAGTCAAATTTGTCTGCCGGAATCTGCAAGTTTTATAGTCGCTGCCCAGAGGTCCTTGAGGGTATTGGTAAGCACTAGCACAATGAAGAAAGGGATGAACACACAGGACGAAGCGCTTCTAACAACTGTTTGTCAGGAGAAACATGAGTATATACTCACATCAACATCATATCATGCGCAGAAGAGGGAAGAGCACAGCGTGCTAACAAGAGTGATAAGAAGAACGAAAAAAATCGAAAACGATCAACACATGTGCTTACGACAGCCTGAGGTAGTCCAATTCAGTTCTGCCCAACATAACCGAAGGCAAGCTCACGCATTGGTTATCTGGAGCAGTATGCGTAGCGAAAGCTTTGATAATTTTGCGTTCCTTTCTGTTTGTAGCACGGCCTATTACCTTGGTGTTTTTAGTATTCGGGTGCATTTACAGTGCGTGCAATGAGGTGCCAGATTGCCGTACTTTGCGACTTGTTCACATGATCTTTTGGGTTCTCTAAGCTTCTTGTTGAGGCACCTGCCCGTTTGCCCAACATAGGTTCGTTGACAGCTAAGTGGAATGTTGTAAATCACCTTTCCGTCACACTCTACATATGTGATTTTGTGTTTGATGTTGCACCCCGGTTTCTTTTTGTGGTTCCCTTTCTCGTTGACCTTTTTGCAGATTCCAATGGGCTTATTGGAAGCTGAAGAAACCACCTTAACTCTGTACTTTCTATCTGTCTTCTTTATTTTGCAATGCCACCAAGTAATTTCTCTGGTAGCCGCTCGCCCTCAACCTGGAGACTTGTTAATACTGTGCCATATTGAGTGGGGACACATTTTTTCTTTTCTTTCTTTATTGATACTGTCAGCCATGTTTAAGGGCCATTACAGGAGTGGAAACCACAAAAATAAAGCAATTCCAACAAATCAAATAAGGGTAACACACAGTGCATGCAAACAACTGGTCACACTGGATAAAAAAATAAAGTATGCGGCTACACGTATGGATTAACACTGAAAACACAGAACAGCAGCAATGTATGTAATCCATACAGCACATTATGGCACACGCAGGCACACAAAAATAAAAACAATTGCGAAACTCAAGCGTCCTTATAGATATTTGAAGGACAATGCTAAACACAGACAAGTCAAAAGCATAAATTTGCTAGTGCACTGCACTTCCGGAATATATAACACTGTCTAAATTATCCAAGAAAGCATTGAGGGAATCAGACTTAACTAGCGAATTAGGTAGCATGTTCCATTCTTTTATAGTTCTAGGAAAGAAACTATACTTAAATGCATCATTACAGGTTATTGGAGGTAATATGCATGCTGTGGCAGTGTCTAGAGGTTTCATTAGTGAGAATATTAAAATAGTTGCCCTGTTGATATTTATTTCATTGTTTATGATAAGGAATAGAAATTTCAGCCTATCATGTTTGGTTCTTATTTCTAAGCTGGGAAGGTTTGCCAGCTGACATAGGTTTGAAGTTGAGTGAATTCAACCATATTTGTTGAAGATAAATTGTGAAGCCAACTTCTGGACCCTTTCCAGTTTGTTACGGTTTTTCTCTGTGTAAAGATCAGAGACAATTTTCGCGTACTCAGTTGCAGGTCTAACCAGTCCCCTATCAGCCAGATTTTTGATTTCAGGTGATGCACTCTTTAAATTGTGCCTTAGGCTCCAAAGAGCTTTGTTAGCTAGCCTTATGACATATTTCCTCTGTTTCATCTCAAGTCGTTTCTACATATCAAGCCAAGGTATTTGTGCTCCTCTGCCCTTCCAAGCTCATGCTCATATGTGCGATACGAAAGTTGCAGGACCTTCTTTCTCCCAGTAATGCATACAGATTTTATGGGATTGATCACCACTTGCCAGTCATCACATCATTTGGTAATGTTTTCTAGGCTGTTCCGCAATTTTATTTGGTCACTGAGAGATTCAATCTTATTGTAAACAACGCAGTCATCTGCAAATAATGTTGATGGTACAGAAGCGAGGCTAGGCAGGCCATTAATAAAAATAGGAAATACTAGAGGTCCAAGGACATTTCCCTGGGGTACTCCTGATAACACCGGATGTAAGCTGGACCTGTACATGTCGATTTCTACATATTGCTGGCGGTTCTGTAGCTACGAGGTGAAACATTTAGTGAGGTTGCGATATTTGGACACTGTATTGATTTTTAGCAAAAGTTTGGGATGTGAAACCTTATTAAAGGCTTTAGAAAAGTCTAGATAATTAAGGTCCATCTGGCCTCGCAAATTTATCGTTTCTGAAGCATCATGAAGCATTTCAGCTAACTGTGTGATTGTAGATAGACCTTTACAGAAACCATGCTGTACTGGTGATAATAAGTAATACATTTCAAGGTAGTTGGAGAGGTGTTTGGATATAATGTGTTCTAGTATTTTAGAGCAAGCACTAGTAAAGAAGATTGGCTCATAATTGCTAACGTCTGAACAACTGCTGCCTGTTTTATGAACCGGTACTATTCTGGCTAGTTTCCATGCAGCGGGGAAGGAACTGTTCACAATTGATGAATGAAATATTTTCATAAGGAACTTCGACACCCATTCCGCATACCTGACTAAGAATTCATTAGGAACACCATCTGGCCTGGGAATTGTTTTTGTGCTAATATTAAGTAAAATGCTCAGGACAGCTTCCTCGGTTATTCTAGTGTCCAAAATAGGAGTATGACCAGAGTAGACGGTGAGGATTGGAGCTTTGCCATCATCTTTAGTAAAGACGGACGAGAAGATATTAAATTGTTCAGCTTTCTCTTCAGTATTAATTTCATCATTAGAAAAGTGCTGCTTAGTCGGCGAACTTATATACCGACAAAACTTAGCTGGTGCTTTGGAAAGGAAATTCTTTAATGTTACCTTGCAAGATCGGTCTTTTGACTCCCTAATGAGGCGCTTCAAATCTTCTCATATTGTGAACACCGATTTTATCAGCTATATTGCTATTTTGAGAACATGCTTTCCGTTTTTTTCTAATTTTGCGTTTTGGATGAATAATTTCTCTGTTAATCCATGGTCTTTTCTTCCCGTACTTCTCATTCTTCTTAGGAATAAATTGCTCTATGCAATGGGTTACGACATTGGAAAAGAAATTTCACAATTCATCAGTGCTTTATAAGTTTCAAGGTAGTCTAGGACACTCGCATCATCTGCGGACTGAAAATTTAAAACTAGTCTTCTTGGGTTGTCCGGAGAGATGGATGGAGACATACTGAAAGTAGCTGTTTGGCGTTCGATGACCTGATATTCCGTCTTTAACATGATAGTCTGTCAGAAGTCTTATCAAACCTTGCGACACTAAAATTAGGTCAAGGACAGATGAAGCTGTTTCACACAACCCAGTTATTACCTGCACTAAATTATAAGAGAACGCGAAGTCTAAAAGCTGTTCACAGCTCGCCATATCCATCTCCCCGGGTGAACATGAGCTCCAATTAATTGTTGGCAAATTGAAGTCACCCAAGAGAATTACATTGTCTGCATCTCAAACATTGTTTTTCATGAATTCCTCTAGGCTGGCGAGTACTGCAGGGGAAGAATTTAGGGCCCTATACACCCCTCCAATGTAAACTCCGATCCGTGAGCTTTTTTAAATCCATACTGCTTCTAAATTATGCGACTGCTCAGGGGCAGTGCACGAAATGATTTGCTTAACTAGTATGGCTACACGACCTCCTCTTCCTGCTCGGTCCCTTGTGAATGCTTTATAATCGGTTGCGACATACTCGGCGTCTGTTATATTCTCATGCAACCATGTCTCTGTTATGACAATAACGTCAGGTTCAGGCTCTATGGCCACGACTTCCAGAGCATCGGTTTTGTTTATTATACTCCGAGCATTTATATTTATTATCTTAAAACCACCCAGTTTTTCGTGCTCGCGTCAGTTGCCGCTTTTAGCGGCACTGGTAATTTGGCACCTCTCATTTTTGCCTTCGTTCCAACCATACAACATATTATTCATCTTTAGTTTGTCAAAAACAAGTTTGGCCTGACGGCCTTCTTGCCTTTCCTCTGCACACGATTTCCAAAGTTTCTTCTTAATCTCCACTACTCGCTTAGAGTAATCCTCACTAATGCTGATTTCAGAGTCCTTAAGCTTAGTACAATTGCTCAGAATTTTCCTTTGTCCGTAAAGTCTCCTACCATGAAAATAATGGAGCGGTTTCTTCCAGGCGCTTTCTTACCAAGCCTGTGAATTATTTCAATGGAGCTTCTTTTACCTTGAGGATGTCACTACAAATATCTTCAGTCACTTTCTTCATCACTATCACCTCAGTTTCATTGGGCATCTTCTTTCACGCTTCTGATCATTAAATTATTCCTTCGTGAGCGATTGTCTAGTTCATCGATCTGTCTAGTGATGCTCAACATGTCATCAATCCACCTGTCGGTAAGTGCTTCAATATTTGCAAGCCTGTTCTGGGTATCGTCCAGGTTTTCTAGCTTGTGTCCAATGGCAAGAGGTCGATTTTGCACTAAAAAGCATTCTCGTCTCAGAAGAAGCCTGATTTGTCTGGACCTCGGCGTGTTTTGACAGGATCTCTTTTTGGTTCTGGATCAATTCTGTAAAAATCTCTTCCGTCACTGGACCGGGATTCTCCTCCACATCGCCCGACAACTTTAGCAACAAGCCCGCTAATGATAAAAATTCGCAAAAACAACAAAACGCATTGTGTGGACACGGCAACACGACAAGACAGAGGTCGTCACTACGGAAACCGTATTTTGAATGACTAACCTGCACAAACAGAAGAACGTTGAGTGACATAGTAACGGCTGTGTTGCCACGTCCACTGAAGCTGTCTCTCGGTGAGCGCCAATTTATAGGCAGCATCTGGTCCTGGGTGGGGGCGGGTCCCGTAGCCATCGTGCTCGAAGAAGATACGCAGAAGGTAATGTCCATGTGCGGTGTCGGTGGCATTACACTGAAGCTTTCTCTGAACAATCCGTCTGTCATATATATTAAGGAGCATAAATTAAGTTTTAAAGGAAAAAAGGTGTGAAGAACACGATGACGTGAATTAACTGAAGAATAAAGAAGAGGAAGAAGAAGCATTCGGTGAGGTGGAGAGAGATGATTGGTGGAGAAGCATTCGGTGAGCTGGAGAGAGATGATTGGTGGAGAAGAGAAGACGACGGCAAGGCTTATGTGGACTAACACCGAGGCTATAAAAGGGCGAGTGATAGTGAGGCACTGGGGGGAACAGAAGAGAAGCGGAGGCTCCGGTGGGTCAGGGACACATCGGCTGGAAGAGAGTGACGTTGGCTACTGCTCCGGTGAGCTCGCGTTCTACGACATCGCATCGTGAACTTCCTGCCGTGCCGGAGCCTATTCCGGGGAGTCGACGGAGGGCGCTACCACCTGCTATGGCCAGGGGTATCTCCAGCGCTGTTGCCACCCATCCGGGTGGTGCCCCCAAAGCCAATAACACCGGCATCACCTCCACGGGCGCTTGGACCGGGAGCTTATACGACGCCGCCAGGAACGCCAGCCCAAGCACGTCGAACGCCGCCTCAACGCCGGATACTGGAACCATGCAACGCCGCAGCCACACCGAACCAAACGGGAGCACGAACGCCTAACGCTAGTAGTCGATGCTGATAGCAGTGTGCCGGGGTCGTGTGTATTTATAGTATTCGTGTTTTGGGTTAGTTTTGTTAGTTTTGTGTTCTAGTGTGTGTGTCACAAAGGCTGTATTAAATGTGCGTTTGTGTGGGTACACCCGCCGCCTAGTCCGTTCTTTCGGTCTGAGTGTTCTCTGGAGAGATCCGTGACAAAGATAAGTGGCGAGCCGGTTGCTTGGATTCATTTCCTTTTTTCTTTTTTGCTTTGTCTCGGAATTTTCCGATCTCTCGGCGGCAGAAAGTATGGATTTGGCAAAAACGTTAGAACTGGCGCTCAAGCTAAGGTTAAGCAAGGAAGAGGCGATGCGTCTCTATGATGAGGAGGGAAAGAGGAAGAAAGAGGAGGCAAAGAGGCAGATTGAGGAAAGGGCGCAAGCATGCGCAGACGCTCGTGAAGCAGAAGAACGCGAGGCGAAAAGAACTCGCGAGGCAGAAGAGCAAGAAGAGAAAAGAGCTCGCGAGGCGGAAGAGCGAGAAGAGAGAAGAGCTCGCGAGGCAGAAGAACAGGAGAAAAGAAGGATAGAACGGGAGAAGGAGTTTATTTTGTGGAAACAGGCGCATGTCGCGGGAGGATATGAGGAGATCACGGACAATGATCAGCGTTCCTTAGCGGGTACAGAATCTCCTAGACCGGACAGAGTTTGTCCAAGGAAGCTGATGGCTTTTTTTGATGACAAGAGAGATGATTTGGATGCATATCTGCAACGATTCGAGCGTATAGCTTTGGGGCAAGGCTGGGAGTGCAGTGAATGGGCCTGGCATTAAGCATGTGTTTAGTCGGAGAGGCGCTGAATGTGTTTGGAAGGATGCCTGCTGCTGATTCCATGGACTACGAGAAAGTCAAAAAGGCACTCCTCCAAAGATTCAGGCTTACGGCAGAGGGTTTTCGTGAGAGATTTCGCATTGTGAAACCTGAGGATTCAGAAACCGCGAAGCAGTTTTCCTGCAGGCTGACCAACTATTTTGATAGGTGGCTTGATATGTCAAACACAGAAAAGAGTTTTGAAGGCGGTGCATGACAAGCTGGTCACAGAGCAATTTTTAGCGTGCTGCAGCTCAAAGCTAGCGCTATTCCTGAAAGAAAGTTGTGTTCATTGGAAGAGTTCGCCGACACTGCAGACCAATTCCTTGAGGCTCAAGGGCTAAGAAATTTGAGTAAGGCAAAGGAGGAAACCCAAAAGACCTTAGAGACAGATGCGGCAAAACCAAGATCATATGGCGGTGCATCTAAGGCGCCAGTAAGGTGTTTTCTCTGCGGCAAGGCGGGACACCGTGCAGCTGACTGTCGGACTAGTATTGCTGCCCAAAAAACACACGTGTGTCAAGGTTGTAAGAGGAGGGGTCATACTCTGGATGAGTGCCGATACAGAACGCAGGACCGAGCTGCATGCGTTGTCGACTCTAGGGTAGAACTTGTCACGCCATCCGAAGTTCCACAGCTGAAAGGAGAGCAAACGCCGCTGGAAAATGAGGCAGTGAGTGGAACACCCAAGTCGAAAGCAGCAATGCCAGTGGTGGTTGGGCAAATAGGGGACCGTCCTATATTGGTGCTTAGAGACAGCGGAGCTAACACAGTCTTGGTTCGTAGAAGCCTGGTGAAGGACGAGGATCTTACAGGGGAAGCTTCTGCCGTCACTCTGGTAGACAGCACAGTAAGGTACCTTCCTGAAGCTAGGATTCTAGTGTCCACGCCATACTATACTGGGCAGGTAGTGGCAAAATGCATAGACCAGCCCATCTACGATCTCATCTTGGGGAACATTACGGGTGCAAGAAGCGTTGAAGACCCCCGATCTTGAGTGGAGGATGCTCGACATTGAAGAACATCTAAAGGAGGAAAGGCCCGCGACAGCGCAGACGGGTGCAGTCAGTTTCTCGTCGGCAGTGGAGACAAGAGCTCAAGCGACAGCCCGAGCAACGCAGCGTCCGCTCTCTACTCCAGTTACGATGTGCCTGAGCGTAACATTGGGCGAAATTGCAATTAGGCAAAAAGAAGACCCGAGCTTGAAGGCCTGCTTCTAAAGAGTCGGGGAAAAAGTGAAAAGAAAGAAGAGTCTGACGTCATTCGAGTATCAATTGCTAAATGGTCTTTTGCACAGGGAATGCATATTTAGTTCAGGAATGCGGGTCCAACAGCTGGTGTTACCGAGGGATATGCGAGAGACCGTGCTGCACCTAGGACATGACGCGATTATGGCCGGACACCAGGGTGTTCAAAAAACGGTGTCTAGGATCATCGAGGAGTTCTTTTGGCCGGTTGTTCAGAGTGACGTTAAGCGCTTTGTTCGCTCATGTGATGTGTGCCAGCGCACAGTTCCAAAGGGAAGAGTTGGTCCCATATCTCTGGGCAAGAGGCCAGCCATTAACCTACCATTTCAAAGAGGGGCTATTGGCATTGGATAAAAAATTCGTTCTTCGCAGTGAAGTACCAGACAGAGTATTAGGAACCGTACTTTTGCAAGAAGAGAATCAAACGGCTCTAGCTATCTCTGGAATGTATCTTTGGTGTTGTTGTTGATTTGTTGTTATTGTTGCAGCGTTAATGTATCTCTGGGATTTATCTTGTTGCTGTTGTTGGTATTATGTGATCATGCAAGAGATGTGTTGTGGACATCGACATATTTTTAAGGACTATGTGCGGACAGCGGCAGTGGTGTGTTAGTGTTCTGGAAACGCAATTCGGTGTGCTGTGTTAGTGGTGTGCGTTTGGTGTGTGCTGGACCTCTGCGGTGTGGTGTGTGCTGGGTTCATAAACGCCACAGAAGATAGTCGGTTGGCTGGATGGCTTGGAGATGAGGGTGACATGAGCAGTTTTTCATGGAAAAACTCTTGAGTGAGGGGGCCCTTGTCACATATATTATATCACGGATCTCTCCAGAGAACACTCGGACTAAAAGAACGGACTAGGCGACGGGTCATCATCATCATCATCATCATCAGCCTTACTACACCCACTGCAGGGCAAAGGCCTCTCCCATGTCTCTCCAATTAACCCTATCCTTTGTCAGCTGCATCCACCCTTTGCCTGCAAACTTCTTAATCTCATCCGCCCACCTAACCTTCTGCCGCCCCCTGCTACGTTTACTTTCTCTTGGAACCCACTCCGTTACCCTTAAAGACCAGCGGTTATCCTGCCTTCGCATTACATGCCCTGCCCAAGCCCATTTCTTTCTCTTGATTTCGACTAGGATGTCATTAACCCGTGTTTGTTCCCTCACCCACTCTGCCCGCTTCCGATCTCTTAACGTTACACCTATCATTTTTCTTTCCATGGCTCGCTGCGTTGTCCTTAACTTAAGCTGAACTCTTTTCGTTAGCCTCCACGTTTCTGCCCCGTAGGTGAGTACCGGTAAGATTATGCTGTTGTACACTTTCCTCTTGAGGGAAATTGGTAAACTGCCACTCATGATCTGCGAGAATTTGCCATATGCGCTCCACCCCATTCTTATCCTTCTAGTTATCTCCCTCTCATGATCCGGATCAGCTGTCACTACCTGCCCTAAGTAGACGTATTCCGGGACAATTTCTAGGCTCTCCCTGCCAACTGTGAACTGTTGTTCCCTTGCTAGGCTGTTGAACATTACCTTGGTTTTCTGCATGTTAATTTTTAGACCCATCGATCTGCTCTGCCTGTCTAACTCGTTGATCATGATTTGCAGTTCACCTCCTGAGTGACTCAGCAAGGCAATGTCATCAGCAAATCGCAGATTATGTAGGTATTCTCCATTTATTCTTATTCCCAACTGTTCCCAATTCAGGCCTCGAATGATCAGACCTTCTATGATCAAACCAATTAAGGCGACGGGTGTACCCACACAAACGCACATTTAATACAGCCTTTGTGACACACACACTAGAACACAAAACTAACACAAAACACGAATGCTATAAATACACACGACTCGGGCACACTGCTATCAGTGTCTACTACTAGCGTTCGGCATTCGTGCTCACGTTTGGTTCGGCGTTGCATGGATCCAGTATCCGGCGTCGAGGCGGCGTTCGACGTGCTTGGGCTGGCGTTGCTGGCGTCGTCGCTGGCTGTGTCGCATAAGCTCCCGGTCCAAGAGCCCGTGGAGGTGATGCCGGTGTTGTTGGCTTTGGGGGCACCACCCGGATGGGTGGCAACAGTGCTGGAGATACCCCTGGCCGTAGCAGGTGGTAGCGCCCTCCATCGACTCCCCGGAATGGGCTCCGGCACGGCAGGAAGTCCACGATGCGATGTCGTAGAACGCGAGCTCACCGGAGCAGTGGCCGGCGTCGCTCTCTTCCAGCCGATGTGTCCCTGACCCGCTGGAGCCTCCGCTTCTCTGCTGTTCCCCCCAATGCCTCGCTCTCACTTGCCCTTTTATAGCCTCGGTGTTAGTCCACGTATGCCTTGTCGTCGTCTTCTTCTCTTCTCCACCAATCATCTCTCTCCACCTCACCGAATGCTTCTTCACCAATCATCTCTCTCCACCTCACCGAGTGCTTCTTCTTCCTCTTCTGTATTCTTAGGTTAATTCATGTCATCTTCTTCACACCTTTTTTCCTTTAAAATTTAATTTAGGCTCCTTAATATATGTGACACCGTCGCAGTCGCTCTTCCGGTTGAAGTGTAGTGTTGGGTTAATGCTGCAGAAAAGCTGCTGTCATCCATCCTCTGAGAGTGCTGTAACCCCGCTGAAGGCGAATCTGATACACGCGTTCAAGACCTGCTCAAACAGGGGAACGTTGCTTGACATAGTCACGGATTGTTGCTGCGTCCACTAGTCAGTTCCAGCCAGTTTCAGGCCAGTTTCATAGCCTGTTTCAGGCAAGACGTTGCTACAGCTATTTTCACAATTCTATAATTACCGGATTCAAACTGCAGCAGTGGTTTTTCTGGCTTTGGCTTGTAAGCCCAGCAAGTGTGGTTGTCGCTGCAAGTCATCAGCAGGTTTAGGATTCTAATCTGACAGCCCTGAGGGGTTTCAGAAGTGAACTGAAGGTCAGGAAAGCTTTTTTCCATTCATTAAGATTAACTTTTGCGTTTATGGAGTCAGTTCGGCTGTTGAGAAGGCAAAGCAGGTAATTATCAACATACCTAGAGCATGCTAATATATTATGCATATTTAGTATGCTTGATATGCTCCGATTACCGTGTGCTAAAAAAATAGACAACACAAGCACCAAACAAGATCCAGTACTTATTCCTCTTTTTAACAAATACTATTCATCTTCAAATTCCACGTACAAAGAACACAGGTAGCATTCAATCTATTCGAGAAAGCAAAGCAGTTAACATTCATTCCACATTGGTTTTGAAACCGGACAGTTCCAAACTGTTCCCCGCAAGGGGGCATCTGCTTCATGCAGATATTGGTCAGTGGCGACACCACGTGTTCCTGAGCATCCATAGGGCCATCTCTGCAGGGGGATGATGGTAAGCAGTGCGTCACCACGGACCCGAGCACCCGCGCTTAGCCATAAGTGGCTCAGCTTTGTGTGAGGAAAATGGGATCCTGATGGTTGAGCCGATGTCGAGTGTTTGAACCTTCGAGGCCCCTTGGCGGAGGCAACACACCGATTTGGCCCCAGCTTCCTGTAGATGGCTCCTCCGACCTGACCCGACCGGGGGAAATCAGCACTTGCCTTTTTCTATCCTCCCCTCCATCTTTCACTTTCCTATCTTCTTTCTCACAACTGTTCTGTCTTCTATACTCTTCTCTGTTTTTCTCACCTTTCATAGGCGGCTAGGGTTAACCTTGTGTGGTCAACTACCCTGAGTTGTCATATTTGGTTATAATTGAGGTGTACAGCTGGCATGGGCAGGGCTTGCGTTCAAGTTCCTGCCCCGTCCCCTCGTTGGGCTCCTTGGTGGGTGGCTCGCACCATGGCAGAAAAACAAATACATTCCTTGGCTCCCCCTCCACCACAAAATGATCGCACTCAGAAGAGAGTGCGGACCGATGTAACGGCTCAGTTAATAATCAAAAAATGAAACTTTCCCGAGGTATGTTATACACAGTGAAGAAGCAGAAAGGCCAGCCAGTAAAATATCCCCTTCCATAGTTTCCAAATCACTTCTTGAAACCGTGGGCCTTGGCTACAAGGTAACAAAACTATCCAGCGGCATCATACACCTCCAGATCCGGGACCAAGCACAATATTCAAAACTCGCAAATGTAACGAACTTTGGAGACATTGCTGCCTCTGTCAGTGCGCATCGATCGCTGAACACTGTCAAACGAGTCATTTCAGAATACGATTTCTTGAATCTCACTGAAGAAATGTTGGAAGGTCTTAAAGAACAAAATGTCACTGAAGTGCGCCGAGTAAGCATCCGTAAAGATAACAAGGAAATACCGACACACAAAGCACATAGTCCTGACTTTTGCTTCCAGCCAGCTCCCTGAATCCATTGAAGTAGGTTATCTCAAAGTAAATGTATGACCCTTTGTCCCAAATCCCCGATACTGCTTCAACAAAAGTGTTTTATTGGACTACCTTTCTTCTACAGTGAGCCCTTTCATGTGTTTGTCTCCAAGTCCACCACAAGCTTCTGCGGTAATCAGCCGCATTTCTCTCACAACGGGCCGTGCACGAGTTCTCGGACACTGCATCAGGAAGGGGCTTGTTCCACACGAAATCGCTGCTTCGTTTGGTTTCGTCAGGCCCTCACCATGACATGTAAAAAGAATGTGCCGCAATCTCCGATCACAGTTATGGCGGCAGATTCGCCTGCTCAGGGAATGGCTGTAAGCTACCTGCTTGTCCCTGGACCCTGTGAACGTTGCTGGTGTGAAACTACAATTGATAAAGAAGGTAGCAGGTCAAACTACAGAGTTTTTGTTGCAGAGGATGCTCCTCGCGTTACCAAAGAGCGGCAAAGAAGCACAAGGTGGCGGCACGACACTTCAGGTTTTAGGCGGAACCAGCATTCCGGATCACATCGTTGGCATCCTCAACAAAGGACCCAAGTACAGCGTTGAGCCGAAGAGCACAAAGTCTCTTAACGAAAATTGGACGATTTTCAGGGACAAAGTTCACGAACTAACAAACAAGTACATTCCGGTAGCTAGTTTCCGTGCTAACCAGCAAAAACCGTGGTTTACTACGGCCCTGAAACGCCTGGAAAACAAGAAAAAGCGTCACTATCGGGCAGCAAAGCGGAACCCAAGCCAAGCATCATGGGAAAAGTACTACACTGCCGAAGCTGATTACCTTGCTGCTATCCGCAACGCAAAACACACCTTTTTCCACTCTGACTTGCCAAAAATGCTAATACACAACCCTAAAAAATTCTGGCACGTAGTAAACCCGAAGGATACACGTACAATTGTTCTTACTAACGATATGGGTCAAACCATCAGCGATTGTGAATGTGCTGACATTTTCAATAGAGCCTTTTCAACTGTTTTTGCGAAAGAGTGTGATTTACCTGCTAACGCCTTCATTAGTTCCTTCACAGCGTCAACCATGGATCCAGTTTCTTTCTTCGCAGATGGTATATCATCTCGTATCGAAAACATCAAGCTAACGTCATAAGCCGGGATCGATAAAATTAACTCGAAATTTCTGAAAAATACTAAGCACATTTCCGTGGCCTACTTATCACTATTGTACTCTCAGTCTCTCTCTTCAGGTAACATACCGCATGACTGGAAAGTGGGAAAGGTCGTCCCAATCTTCAAGTCCGGTAACAAAAACTCGCCCTTAAATTATCGACCCATTTCCCTAACAAGCATTCCTTGTAAAATCATGGAGCATGTAATTTATTCTCAAGTCATGAACTTTCTCGATTCCAACAATTTCTTTCATTCATCACAACATGGCTTCCGTAAAAACCTTTCTTGTGAGACACAACTGGCTACATTTGTTCATGACTTACATGCTAACCTTGACTGCAACCAACAGATTGATGCTATTTTTTTAGATTACGCAAAAGCCTTTGACAAAGTACCACACCAGAGATTACTACTTAAGCTCTCTTACCTAAATATTCACCCTAGCATTCTAAACTGGATTAAGGAATTTTTAACAAATCGAACCCAATTAGTCATAGTTAATAACGAATTTTCTGATTACATTCCAGTAACCTCAGGCGTCCCCCAAGGATCAGTGCTCGGACCGTTATTATTCTTAATATACATTAATGACTTGCCCCTCCACGTATCATGTCACATTCGTATGTTCGCAGATGATTGCGTCATTTATCGTACTATTAATAACTCTTCCCACCAAGAAGCCCTCCAGACTGACCTAACTAACGTTCAGAAATGGAGGGACCTGTGGATGATGACACTTGACCCTCAGAAATGCAAGATTGTATCCTTCACCCGTTGCACTAAACCATTTATTTTTTCGTACAATATAGCTCAAATCCCAATAGAAGCAGTTAACTCATTTAAGTACTTAGGAGTCACGCTATCTCATGATTTATCTTGGCGCACACATATTTCTAATGTAATATCATCCGCGAATAAAACACTAGGCTTTTTGAAACGCCACTTACGTCACGCTCCCCAACAAGTTAAACTCCTGGCTTACCAATCGCTAATCAGACCGAAACTAGAATATGCATCCCCCATATGGAATCCACATCAAATATACCTCATAAATGCCCTCGAATCCGTCCAGAACCGTGCCACTAGATTCATCCACAATACCTATTCATACCAAGTCAGCGTGTCGTCTTTAAAAGCAGAATCCGCCTTATCAACCCTTGTTATTCGTCGCCGCATTGCCAGCCTAAACCTGTTTCATAAGTTCTTTTACAGCACCCACGGTTACGCAGGCTATATCACATCACCAGCTCGCATATCGCATCGCACTGGTCACATTCTTCAAGTTGCCCGGCCTCGGACCCATACGACCAAGTTCGCTGCCTCCTTCCCCCGAGCAGCATTAGATTGGAACGGCCTTTCCCACAGCATCACCGCTATCACCTGCCCATCCAACTTTTCCAAAGCACTAACAGATCATATTGTATGTTGAAACCACATGGCAACCATTGTACTTATTTTTTTTTTGTATAATCCACCCCTTATGTAATACCCCCACGGGGTCCTTAAGGTAATAAACTGAACTGAACTGATCCCAGAACAAGAGCTGCGGTCCCTAAACCGAAGGTTGGCCAACAAAGCCGATGAAGAGGACGAGGAAAGGTGCCTGCTAGATGGTGTTGACAGCCTCATCAGGACTGCACCCAACACCTGACACCGACGTAGAATGCCCAACTAAGCGTGAATGAGGTGCTTGGCAGAACCTAGCTAGCCGGTTCCTTTTGAAACAGCTGAATAACTTGGTTCTAGAGGATCCCTTTTCTGTGAAGGAAGGAAGGAAAATGTTTATTGAGCTCTAGAGAGTAGATGAGCAATTTCTGTGAAGAACAGCCTTGATATCATTGAGTTTTTGCTTGAAAAGTCTTTGGGTTATGTGTTTTCAGTGGATGTGGTCGTTCTTTTTTACTCAATTCCACAGCACAAGTTGCTGGCAGCTGTCTCGGCCTGCATAGAAATGAACGGTCCGGTTGCGTTCCAGAATGCCATGGATATTTCTGTTGACAACTTCTTGATGCTGTTGGAATTTTATTTGTGTTCAGTGACTGTTTCGTTCCAGGATCAGGTTTTTGTGCGGTAGAACGGAATATGTAGTGGTTCTTGCGTGGCACCGGTACTGTGCAACGTTTTTCTTGCGGGGATTGACAAAGCCTTATCCGATGCTTTTGACGAGACTAGAGTTCTGAAGGGGTTTATGTATATGGACGATTTTTTAATTATTCTGAAGAAACAATCATCTTTGACCTACCCGCAATTTGTGGAGGAAGTTTTAGCTGATTTTAAAAATCACGCAGAATGTTCGGATTTTACCTTTGAGCTCCCGAAAGGAAACAGGTTGCAGTTTTTAGATATTGACATTGCCGTTACTGATGAAGGCGCTTACTAGAAATATTGTCCTTGCGCCCGTAAGGAATTGTTACCTTTTGATTCCACACACTCGAAAACCATAAAACCTGCCATTGCCACAATGTGCCAAGAATCTTCTCTAAAAAAATCTTGCAACCACGAAAAGCAGGAAAGCTTTGACGGCCAGATTCATAAGCTGGAACAGGCGGCCTTTCCCTCATCTGTTTTAAGCTCTGTCAGTGAATCATTTAAAGAAGATGAAAGGAGAACAAAAAAGAAAAAAGGAGTGATAACGATGAATCCTCAAGAAAAAGACATACCAGTGTTAGTCCCGTATACCCATAAAGTGGCACATAAGCTGAAGCATGTTTCAGTCAAGTATAAAGTCCGCGTCATTTTTTCTGTCCTCAGGAAACCCGCATCAGTGTGCCGGTTGATTAGCTCAGGAATTGATACGAAAAAAGTGTCAAACAAAACATGCTAACCCTTTTGTGGAGTGCGCAGTCGGTGTTGTGTAAAGCATTCCACCAACATATGGATAAATTTACATTCGACACACAGGCCATTGTATTAATGATTGCTTGAGAGAGCACAAACTGTCGCTGAAGAACGGAATATGTTCAAACCTGCCGCTTCACTGTAAGGAATGCGGGAAAGAAGAAAAGATGACCTGTAAACCAAGGCTAAAAGAAACAAGCATTGTCAAGACAACTGACAGAGGCTCACAAAATTAGAAATAGTGGATGTGCTTATGTCAGTATTCCCTCTATCATGATGTGTAAGAAAGAGTGCAAGTGTTTAGATATGTCCCCCTTTTTAGCAGCCTTCGAGATCGCGCGCTTGAGCAGTGGCCTGTTTTTTTCACCCTCACCCCAGGCTATTTAAGGAGCTGTTTCTGAAGCGAATAAAAGTGTTGCAAGTAGCGCATGCCCCGTCGTTCTCCTTTCTATGTGCTGTCCTTGTTGCGCTTGAATTCTGGAAGGAAGGGTGAGGGCAAGAAAAAAGTGCCTTGCACCCCAATTTTGCGCAACACTACTTTGTTTAAATGAAGAGATAAAACGGAAAGGGAGGTCGTCGAGGCCTATCACGTTGTAAAAAATGGTGAAAAGTGTGCCAGCACTCCGTCTACTTCGCTTTACTGAGTAAATCACGTTTTTAGAAGGCCACCTATAGTTGTATCACTTGTGTCCTAATTTTGTTCCTAAGGTGCATTTAAGGGCCGGAAATGTAGTTTTATCTTGTTTTATGCTCACCTTTAGACTTGTTCTTTGTTTTTTTCCATGTCATGGTTGTTTTTCCGTACCTCATTCCATTCTTTTACCTGGTTTTAATTTTCACTGTTTTGTTCTTTGATATTTTCCATCCTCTCATGCCAGTTTTTCCATATGTCACAGGATGAGTTTATCGCGTTTTCATCCTTTCTATTTTTTTTTTACTCCTGTTGTCTGTTGGGTCACCTGCATTGTCACTTAGTGTATTTTTCACCTCCTTTACTCAGGTTGGTTGGTTGGTTGGTTGGTTGGTTGTTAGGTTCCATACTTGTTTTTTGATCGTTTTCTTGACATGGAGTTTCTGGGGACATGCTGACTGAGTGCTCTGTGGTTTAAAGGCCCTCCTGCAACATAAAATGTGGTTTAGATTTTAATCGGGTCTCGTGTGAATGACAGTAATGGTTATGCGCGTAGGTTCATTCTTTATATAGCATTTGCTTTTCGGTCTTGAATAAACAGTTGGAATTCTGCGCATGGGTTGTCGTTTTGCTCCTTATTCTCCTGTCCTGTCCTGTCTTCAACATGACACTGCTCTGTGGCAAATGCTCCAAGCCTTCTATTTTTTTTTCTGTTTTAGAGCTGCCTATTGCCCTTGCCTTCGCTCGTGAAATACTTTGATAGGTTGCTCTCTGGATGTGCTTCATCGTCTGGGCTCCATGTTCTAGTTCCAGCTTGTCAAACACACTCTTGATGCCATGTGCACCCTCATTACTTTCTAGTACAGCCAAGGCTGCTGTAGTCTTCACGGTTCTTAGTGATGCAGATTCGGTCTTTGGGTGATGAACCTTGATCGGAGCTTGAAGGGCTCATTTCAGTCGCCGGCGGCAGGCTTGGGCCTGGCGAGTGCACAAGCAGGCGCTCACTTACTGGCGGTCACCCAGCGCTGTGTAGGCCTCTCGATTTCATGGTGCGTTTTCGTTTCCCAAAGTTTCTCCATGTCGAAGCCTTCAGCGCTGGCAACTTCCGGTCACACTACTGGCCGCCCGTGGTTCTGAATAAACTCACAGAAGGAAGGAAAGGTAACAGATAGCAAGCGTCGAACAGATCCAAAGTGGGAGTGACTCCGAATAGTGCAAAATAGCACCACCTGTAGCGGCGCTGATGACGACGAAAAAGCTCGGAGCTCGAGCTAGCTTACTACGCTGAGGAGGACATTCGGCAACCTGCCTGGCCAGTAACGTCGACAGCCCTCTCCGCCAGCTCACCAGCCGCGGCTACTGGGCCTCCTTCAATAAATTTGGATCACCTTCCGCACATGGATAATATCGTCCGCTACACTAGCCATACCACAAACAACAGGACTCGTACAGATAAAACACAAAGTATTATGTACACAAGAATGCACATTGGCAAAAAAACAGCAAAGCAAAGCCTGGGTCGCTCTCCATTGGTATCCCACTGCGCAGAACTTGTTTGCCTTTAAGAGGGCCAAGGCCAGAGCGCAGTTCGTTCCATGAAATGCAGAGAAATCCTCGTGGCATAAATATGTGTTCTCAATAAACTGTTCAATAACCTCAAAGAAAATGTGGGAAAAGGTTCGTAAATTCACTGGTGACCATACTCTTTTCGCACTTCCGCTATTGACAACACCCGGGACACAAACATCATTAGAAGAACAGGCCAATATAATGGGCGAGCATTTTGCTGAAGTTTCAAGTTTGTCTAACTACACAAACACATTTCAGAAGCACGAAGCAATAGCAAGAAAACAAAAACTTCCATCTGGAGCCAGCATGCATGACGACTTTTACCAGCCTCTCGCAATGCAAGAATTAAATAGGATATTATCTTCTGTTAAAAAGACGGCACCAGGCTCAGACAATGCGCATTACACTATGCTTGCCCATCTCTCTGAGGCTGCCGCACAGGCATTGTTGAAATTCTTTAATAAAATATGGGCAACTGGGAAAATATTAGAGGAATGGAAAAAAGGAGTCATTATACCTTTTCTGCAACCCAGAAAACCACCAGCAAGTCCTAGCAGCTACAGACCGATAGCCCCCACCAGCTGTCTTGGTAAATGTCTTGAAAGTATAATAAACATTAGACTAACCTTCGTACTTGAATCTCGGCAACTTTTAGATACATATCAATGTAGATTTAAAAAGCATGTTCAACCACTGATCACTTAGCCCGCCTAGAAAACAGTCCGGGAGGCGTTCATCCACAAGCAGCACTGTATAGGGGTGTTCTTCGACCTGGAGAAGGCCTATGATACCACTTGGAAGTTCGGCATCCTCCGTGATCTAACAGAGCTAGGCATCTGTGGCAGGATGCTGAACTGCTTGAACAACTTCCTGGCTGACCGCACATTCCAAGTCCGTCTAAGAGCAACTCTCTCCTTGACTTTCATCCAAGAGAACGATGTATCCCAGTGGTGTATTCCGAGCACAACTTTCTTCATAGTAAAAATAAATTCCTTAGCTAAAGTAATACCCGAGTTCATAATGTATTCAGTTTATGTAGATCACCTACAGATAGCATGCACTTCCTCCAGCATATCTACGTGTGAGACGCAAATACAAACGACACTAAATAAACTGGCTCCTTGGGCAGAGAAATGGATTCAAATTTTCACCCCAAAAAACAGTAGCTGTTCTGTTCTCATTGAAACAGGGCCTACAGGCTGATCCTAATCTATACTTGAACAAAACTTCGCTATCAATTAAACAAGAACATAAGTTTTTAGGCGTCACTTTCGACAAGAAACTGACATAAAAAAAAAAACATTAAAAAGAAAGGTTCTCAGGCCCTCATTGTCCTAAAGGTGCTCTTGCGAAAATGGTGGGGCTCTGATAGAGCATGCCTTTTACAAATCTATCGCTCTCTGGTATGTTCTAAGCAGGACTATGGGTGCGTAGTCTATGGATCAGCAAGAGCATCCTACCTTAAACGATTAGACCCTGTTCATCACCTTGGTCTGCGCCTATCATCTGGAGCATGCAGAACATCCCTAGTAAGCAGCCTCTACGTTGAAGCTAATGAACCCGCTCTAGAGGATCGAAGAATCGCACTCACATGCACATGTGTCTTAAAAATCTGTTCTCTTCCGAAACATCTCTGCCGTCCCATTGCCACCAAGTGCCCATCCAAAAGATTATTGAACAACAAACCACTTTTGATCAGGCCATTACTGTTTCACTTTGAAGATAAATGCGAAGAGTTAGCTGTACTAGACACCCTACCTAACATTGCATCGAGACAAGACCATCTGCCTCCATGGTACAACCTCCCTGCAGTATGTGACCTCACACTGACACATTTTAGACAGAAAGCAAAGCTCACACGAGCAGATACTACAAAAATACTTTGCACTGCAAGAAAAAAACTGGCAGTGGCTTAGCTCGGCTATGCCAGGACATACGTAGCAAGAGGTACGTTTCCGTTGCGGTCACTTGTTGCGGTCACTGTATGTTTAGCAATGTGAGACATTGGGTATACACTTTTATTCATTTTGCTTGACAGAGACGAAGACTGCCCGGTGATCTGCGAAGTAGCATGCAGCGGTCTCAATTTTGTGGAGCCTCTTTAGTATACAAGCTCTGTAGTAGTTCCTCATTATGTAGTCTGGACGTGAGGGTCCAAAGCTAAATTAAACTCTAACTTTTCTTTCATACAGTGACTAAGAGAGTCCTGTTTCCTGTAGAAATCACCCAAAGTCAAGCACAACTGTGAAACCGTGCCGTAGGCTGGTGTACATGTGGCAGCCACATCAATCGTCTGCTTGACAGATGTTCCCGGTGCCACATAGACTCCTTGGATGATAATTCCGCTTTCCAGAAGCCGAACACAGCAGGCTTCACCATTATTCACCGCGATCGAAGGGAGATGTCTGACAGCGGTGATACCTTGTTTCACGCACACGCAGACTCAACCGTTCTTAGTAAGGTGTAGGTGCGGGCTAGTTGGTAACGCATTGTAAGACGAAAAGCACGAAAAAAACACACAGACGCAAAGAAAGACGAAGAACAAGTGCTATCCTTCGTCTTTCATCTTTCTTTGCGTCCGTGTGTTCGCGCTTTTTATACGTATTACAATCCACCGTTCTTATTTGGTTCAAGCCAACTGCCAGGCGACAAACTCAGGATCAGAAGAGTTAATCTTCTCTTGTCTATACCGCCGTTTAGCAGCGGCTGGACTCTCCTCTGCATGCATGTCAAACGTTGTGATACAGACGCCCACTACGTCTCCGCCTTTTATACGCAATCCTGCGCATGCGACGCGCGGTTTGGGTGATAGAGTGGCGTGCGGCGAGGCGGCGATGATGAACGTGGCGCAGCTGTGGGGTCTATGGTTACCATGGTATCAGTGCATGCGCACAGCTGCGCATCCACATGACGTCTTTCTCGGCTTTGACGGCGTAGCGGCGACGGCGAAGCGCACACCGCACTTTGCTCCTCTTCGGTTGCCAAGGTAACGGCGCATGCGTACAACTTGCCTCTCCCATGCACCGCGAAATGCTCGACTGGTAGCCCAGTGTAGCTCTCGCTACAAAATATGACCCCTATACTGAATTTTACACTGATGGCTCAAAAACAAGGAATCATGGTGGAAGTGCAGTAATTCAACGGGACATTGAAAAAATAAGGCTGTCAAAGTGCGCATCGTTTTTTATTGCCGAGTGCTATGCTGTCTTCATAGCTGTAGAACAAATAGTAAAAGAGAACATCAAAAACAGTATCATTTACACCGACTCCTGTAGTATGCTCAAAAGACTGCACTCTAGAAATGCTGCTGAACCTATAATAGGAAACATCATACATAGCATAGTTAAAGTGACTACACAAAAACATAACATCAAATTCTGCTGGGTCCCCAGCCACGTCGGAATAGTGGGTAATGAAAAAGCAGATGCATGCACAGCACAGGCACAAATTTGGTCAAATAAAACACGTGAACACACCGCACAGGGGATTGTTTGCAATTAATATACAGTAAATTGAGAAATAAGCGGCAGGATACCTGGGAGGAGCAAGTAAACAACAAACTACATACTGTAAAGCCCATTTTGGGAGAATGGAAATCATGTTGAGATCAGGAACGTTTTACAGAAGTTATTTTATGTCATCTGCGCATTGGTCACACATACCTTATACACAATTTCTTACTTACAAAACAAGATAAACCTCTCTGCGAAATGTGCGGTGGTGAACGCACTGTAAACCATATTTTAATTTCATGTACATAACTTGAACTAAGAAAGAAAAATATTTTACAACATCCTACAATCAATGCATCCTGTTACATGTTGCTTTTTTGTGACCAAACACTTGTTGATTTGTATTTTTAAGTTCCTCTGGGCAGCCAGTGTTTTGAACAAATTCTAGGTATAAAAAGCCTCACCTTTAACAAAAACTCTAACATTGTGTTTGGTGCATCATAGCCTCATTTGCTTTTGCGCCATTAAACTCAATATAATTAACTACCTAAGTTCTAAGCTGTTCAATACTTTCTTCCACAGCTTTCAATGCGGTGCTGCGTGGAATGCTATAAACACATGTCCACCACATCATTTGAAAGGCATACCACCGGAGGGTTTGATCTCAAAAATCGATGTATCCTCACATCCTGTGACCACAAATGGGTCCCAAATCGGAAGGATCGAAAGATGGACTCTCAGGAAATTGAGATAAGCAGTCCTTTAGATAAGCAGGTCCTTCGGTCTTCAACAATGACCCTGAAGGGCATGCTTTCTTGATTGTGAAGAAAGACTTTAGACAAGTCGCCTTGCACTCTGTGATCTGTTTCTGCAGTTTTTCATTGCCATTGGAACCGCATTTCAAAGCCGCACTGTTCCAAAGTTTGGCAAAATTCCTTTAGCTGATTTTGGCAGGATCGAAGTTCTTTCTTAGTCTCTCCAAAGCCTTGCTATATTACACGTTTTTGTCAATGACCTTCCTTGGCTTGTTCAAAGTCGCCAGGCAGAGGCTGTTGTTCCTCAGAAAGGTGACAGCATGTGGCTCTGTCCTTATCAGGCAGTCTGTCTGCTATTCCATGAATCCTTGCAAGGTTCTCAGCTGGCCCGAGCTACGGTTGAAGTACAAATTTTGGTCCCTTGTCTAGGCCGTCGCTGACTTGCTTAGGCAGTGTGCGTCCTAAAAGGTTGATTACTCCGTGATCGTTAGACAGAAATTTCTTTGACTTTCTTGGAAGACTGGCAAAGTTAGCTTTCCACAGCTGTTTGCCGCATGGATGAAGTCTTTTGTCGTAAGGCTCCTTCGTCCAGGAAAGTCGTACATATCACGTTGATGTGCATCCTGATGAGCCGTATTTTCCTTCAGCTTTCTGCTCGAAGAATCTTGCAGAGCTGTCTGGATGTCTTTTCTGCAGTGGCCATGCTCCCAAGCATTGCTGTCGAGACTGGGGTGGAAGTTTCATGGCTCGGGGCATATGAGAGGGCGCGGGTACGGAACCTTTCTTGCGCGTTGATTGTGATGAAGTAGTGCACTTTTAGTAGGGGAGGAAGATCAGGAACATTCAGGCCTGATCAAAGGTCAACGAGAAAGGGAACCACAAAAAGAAACCGGGGTGCAACATCAAACACGAAATCATTTATGTAGAGTGTGACGAAAAGGTGATTTACAACATTCCGCTTAGCTGTCAACGAACCTATGTTAAGCAAACGGACAGGTGCTTCTACAAGAAGCTTAGAGAACACAAAAAATCATGTGAACAAGTCGCAAAGTACGGCAATCTGGCTTCTCACTGCACGCACTGTAAATGCACCTGAATGCTAAAAAACACCAAGGTAATAGGCCGTGCTATATACTCATGTTTCTCCAGACAAACAGTTGTTAGAAGCGCTCCCACCTGTGTGTTCGTCCCTTTCTTTATTGTGCTAGTGCTTACCAATATGCTCAAGGATGTATTTCCAACCAGCCTCAACAGTAGTTCTTTTGCCCAGAGGTACGCCACTTGGAACAAATGCACAGTGTTGAATGCAACTAACAGAATCCTGCACACATCAGACACTGACGCGTGGCTGCGGCAGACACTCGTGCTGCACGGGAACAGCACTTTTTGTGAGGTGATGCCTGGCGAAGCTGTTCCTCACTCAAGCAACCTTCCTTGATTAGAAGCCACATTCTCTTCTCCTGATGACGTCAGTAGGAATGTGATAGATGATCGTCTGAATTCCCTTCCCCTCAAAGTGGGTAGTGCCGAAGGCACGATACTGACTTCTGTTGCACAAATATCCTTGAACCATCTTGAGAAAGCATCACGTGTTATATAGCACCAACTTGCTGTGTGCGTTAAAACACGGAGGCTGTATAGTCAAACCTGATTGTGTTGAACTTGGTTAGATAGACTTATCCTTTATATTGAATGATTTCTCAGGACCGTAAAGCTACAACGAGAATATCTCATACAAGATGAAAGCTGGCTTTCTCTTATCCAGAAGTTAGCGCCATATGGCGCATGAATGATAATGCGGATTTTTCATTACGAAGCCCAGCCAACCAGAAAATGCGTTTTTGCACATACGGTGTGTCGTGCTGCCATCACCAATTTCACATACTTTCGTTGTCCCTGAATGTGACGAGATGGCACCCGCGAATCAGCAGAACCTCCCTTTTTTCATGAAACTGGAAATTATTAAGAGAGTTAAACAGCGTGAGAAATCCCAAGTCGCCGCAACACACAGTATTCTGAGAACCACCACTCTGAAGTACAAGGCTCAGCTCACTGAAGCAGAGAAGAGACCCAGCAGAGAAAGAAAGTCTCTGCGATGCTTGCCAAATGCACTTTCGGCTCCAATGACCTACAGGTCCTGTCTTCCTTATCATGGACAGCAGCTGTGCCCAACACTGCAGTGCTAATTTCGGCAACATTGCACGCTTTCTGTCCATTGCCTACAAGCTTTTTACTAAGGTTATCTCAAGTAGTGTCAGGACAACCTTCGACTTCAGTCAACCAAATGATCAGACAGGCTTTTGTAAAGGGCACTCTACAATCGACCATATTCGCACTATCAATTAGGTGATAGAGAAATGCGCAGAATATAACCAACCCCTGTATATAGCGTTCAGTGATCACGAAAAAGCATTTGACTCAGTGGAAGCCTCAGCAGTCACACAGGCGTTGCAGAATCAGGGTGTAGATGGGCCTTACGTCAAAATACTGGAAGATATAAATAGGAACTGCACAGCTACCATAGTCCTCCATAAATTCAGCTATAAACTTCCAATATGGAAGGGCGTCGGGCAAGGAGACACGATCTCGCTAATGCTTATTCACTGCCTATTTACAGGAGGTATTGCGAGGCCCGAATTGGGAACAGTTGTGAATAAGAGTAAACGGAGAATGCCTAAATAATCTGTGATTCGGTGAGGACATTGTCTTGCTGAGTCACTCGGGAGATGAATTGTAAAGCATGATCAATGGGCTAGATGGGCAGAGCAGAACGGTGGGTCTAAAAATTAGCATGCAGAAACCTAAGTAATGTTCAACAGTCTAGCAAGGGAACAGCACTTCACAATTGGTAGCGAGGTGTGGAAGTGGTAGAGGAATATGTCTACTTTGGGCAAGTAGTGACCACTGACCCGGATCATGAGAGGGCATAAGAAGCCCGAACTAGAAGCATAAGAATGGGGTGGAGCGTATATAGTAGGTTATCTCAGATTATGATTGGCAGTTTACTAGTATCCCTCACGAGAAATGTATACAACAGCTGTAGTTTACTGGTACTCACCTACGGGACAGAAACGTGGAGGCTAACGAAAAGGGTTCAGCTTAATTTAAGGACAACGCAGCGAGCCATGGAAAGAAAAATGATAGGTGTAATGTTAAGAGACTGTAAGCGGGTAGAGTGGGTGAGGGACAAACGCAGGTTAATGACCCTAGTCGAAATCAAAAGGAAGAAATAGGCATGCAGTGTGAGGTCAATATAACTGCTGGGCCTTATGGGTAATCGCGTGGATTCCATGAGAAGGCAAGCATAGCAGGGGATGGCAGAAAGCTACGTGGGTGGATGAATTGGAGAGACAGGGCCCTGCAGTGGCCGTAGTCAGCATGGTGATGACTATGATGAACAGTTTCAGCCACCGAATGTTGCGTCGGGGCTTTAACCCTTGGGTTTAGGGATAATCCGTGCAGTGAAGGCTGGTTGTCGGAAACGTCTGTTTGCACGATACCTGCAGAACTGGAGGATTGAAAAAGACCTAAAAATCAACCCCTTAGATGTCGTGTCTATGTTGAATGGATTGCGGAATGATGTCACAGATTGATGAAGAACTGCTTCCGACATTCTGCTTTCCTGGAAAAGTCTGAGCAAATTCTAGTGAAATGCCTTGCCGAAGCCGTTGCAGGTCTTGATAATTTGCGGAACCAGTTGTTCGAATCTCCTCGTGCTATTTGTGATGGGGCAGCTGTAGGGAATTTAATGTCTGCGGACGGCAACGTTGAGACCGCGGAAGAGCTTTCAGGTGAAGACATTATTGCTGACATCACGGACAACCAGGGCACCACTGATGTGAATTGTGACGAGGACTTGAGAACCTCTGCCCCTGTGCTTTGACATGCTCTGTGTTCTGAGCATGATTCGTCGCTATTGTGTGTCAATAGAAGCTGCGATCTTAGCTGTTTGAACTATATCGATAACATTGCAAAATATGTTCTGATGATGAAAACAAAAAATTAGGACTGTTTCACTCAGTAATCTCCGTGCAGTAAGTGGCTATCATGGGATGAAATTTTTTTTCATGTCAGTGCGTTTTTTGTCGTTAAATTTATAAATTTACTGTGACTCTTATATTGAACTCGTAAGCATTTTTTTATGTGCTCAATATAGGCTATATTGCAGGTTCTGTGTTCTCACATGGTGGAATTGACAGAATCGTGCACAGAAGTGGGTTCCCCTGTCTTTGAGGTCGACTGACACAACAATCACCAAAGCGAACTAGCTTTGTCTCGGTTGTGTGGGGGACAAGGGCCAATAGTAGTGTGCGGGTCCCAGCTGCTGTGCTTACTCCACCTGAGCACAGCCATGCATTGTGCGGTGTTGACCAGTGTACTCTGTTGCGCAGGCTGTGTGGGTTCCCACCCTTCTACAGCAACCATGGACTGGCCATCTCCCCTGGCATGAAGAAGCGCATCCGGGCTGGCCAGTACGATTTCCCCAACCCCGAGTGGAAGAACGTCTCCCAGGATGGTGTGTAGCATATCCTCTTTTACCTGCAACAATAGTCATGCAGTTTTTAAAAATCCTTTATTGAGGGAATTTTGTATTGCTTTGGCACGCACGGTTTTATGCAGACATTTTCCCCACACATGGTTGGCCACCCTATTGTTGTTTCAGAAGTAATCAGATGAATTCCCCAGCTTTGGCCAGGGCTTACAGTGCAATCCATGCTATCCATGCATGCAGTACATGGTGAAGGGTCAGACCAACCAGCTAGAAAAATATCTCCTTTCATTGTTTCTAAATCTCTGACTGATGCCTTGGGCCTTGGCTAGAAAGTGACAAAGCTAGCCAGTAGCCACCTGCCCCTCCAAATCCACGACAAAATGCAATATTCCAAACTCCCCACCATAGTTTCCTTTGGAGATATACCTGTATCTGTCACTACTCACTGAACATTAAAGACAGTGAAAGGCGTAATATTCGAAAACGATGTTCTCAACCTCTAAGAAGAAGAAAATTTGGAGGGCCATAAAGACCAGAACGTTACTGATGTCCATCGTATCAAAATCCAAAAAAACTACCAGGAAACACCGATAAAGTACATAATCATGACCTTTACCTCCAGCCAACTTCCTGAATCCATTGAAGTAGGGTATCTTAAAATAACTGTAAGACCATATATCCCAAATCACAGACGATGCTTCAAGTGTCAAAGCTTCGGCCATGGCTCCCAGAACTGTCGCTGCCGACAAACATGTGCCAAATGTGCATCAAGTTACCATGAATCCATTGACTGCACTGTGCGAACTGTGAATGGGAACACCCCGCGTGCTCTAGGTCGTGTCCAACCTGGAAGAGAGAGAAAGAGATAATAACTGTAAAGACAAAGGAAAACAACATATCAAGAAGCGAGAAAATGACTCCCCTCAACTTTCGAGTTCACAGCAAAGCAAATTTCGCTGATGTGGTGCACAGGGGCGGTACACCACACCGGGCTCCGGCCAATGCCCAGGCAAAGCTCGAGGCAAGGCCACTCCCGTCCCCGGCAAACGCAGCAAAGTCTGCCCTGCCACCTCTGAAAAAGGGCCCGCCGGCCCCTCAGCCGGCCGCCTGTAAGGCCTAGTCGGGAGAGGCCCACAAACCGAACACCCGTGGGTTCTTCACGGGCCTCCGGAGCCTCGTGTGAGGCGATAGACACAACACAGAGCTTGCCTCTGCTGCAGCGGTGGCAAAGCTCTCTTCAGCGAAAAAGAAAAGAGAAGAGCCCAGTAAGGGCTTAACTGGGCTCTTCTGGTACCTTAACCAGTATCTTAAGTTCTTAACTACTCTCCCAGAAGTCATCCAACTTGGCGTTCCTTATACAGTGGAACTGCCGAGGACTAATAAATAACTGTAGTGACATAACAGATCTTTTAAACACATTGTCCCCAGTGGCTTTATGCTTACAGGAGACCAACTTAGGTCCTAAACAAATAAACATTTTGAACAAGTAGAATAACTTTCGGTGTGAACAAGTAGAATATGTTTCGGTGTGACTGAGAACAAGCAAGTAAACTGTACGGAGGTGTTGCTATTGTCATCCAGACTGGTGTTCCGGCCTGCAAAATCAAACTTAAAACCAAATACGAAGCTGTTGCAGTCACTGTCCTTCATTTTAAAGCAATCACGATATGTACTATATATCTTGAGCCACACCTAGCAGCAACGCTTCATGATCTAGAAACCCTTTTAGAACAGCTACCAGAGCCATTATCTGCTAGTTGGGTATTTTTATGCCCACTCCAGTTTTTGGGGAAGGGCATACACTCATGCAAGAGGTCATATTTTAGAAGATTTTATTCTAATAATGTCTGCCTCCTAAATACTGGCAAAAACACATACTGTTCGCCAAGCACGGCAAAAATGAGCTCTATAGATTTGTCTTTTAGTTCACCCTCTGTTCTTAGCGATTTCAAATGGGATGACATCAATAACCCGTACGGCAGCAATCACCTCCCTTTACTAATCAGCTTAACATATCTGCACCGGTAGTTATCCCAACAAACCCATGATGCTGGAAGCTACATTTAGCCGATTGGGCACCATTTAGCGAAAAGGCCAGTCTAGTTAAAATTAGTTTTAATATCAGCATAGAGGAAATAAATGAATTTTTTTACAAACTGTATTTAACCGCTGCATGCCTGAAATTCCTCAGTCGCCTGAAGTGGTAAAACAAAATCACAAAGTTTGGTACACGCAATTATGCAGAGATGTAAACAAAGAAGCAAAACAAAGCCTGGGGAATTTTCTGTAAATACCCAACACAGGAGAAATTCATAAACTTTTAAAAAGTCCAGAGCTTAAAAGTCCTATGTATTCACTGTAATGCCGAAAGAACTTCATGGCAAGGTTACGTGTCGTCTATAAACAGCTCAACGAATCAAAACAAATGTGAGAGATAGTTAAAAAATTAAATGGCAGCTACTTTCTATTCACAGTTCCTCCTCTGTCATCCCCTGGTATACTGTCACTAATTTAGCCGCCGCGGTGGCTGAGTGGTTATGGCGCTCAGCTGCTGGCCTGAAAGACGCGGGTTCAATCCTGGCCGCAGCAATCGAATTTCGATGGAGACGAAATTCTAGAGGCCCGTGTACTGTGCGATGTCAGTGCACGTTAAAGAACCCCAGGTGGTCGAAATTCCCGGAGCCCATCACTACGGCGTCCCTCATAGCCTTAGTCGCTTTGGGACGTTAAACCCTCATAAACTAAACTAAACTGTCACTAATTTGTAATGCGTCCCCAATTGCAGAAGGGGAACGCTACCACGTGCAGGTTCTAGCGAGAGAACAGACAGATCAGACAACACAAAATGAAGCCGTGTTTAAACTTTAAAGGAAAAGAGCCAATAAGAAATGAAAACACAATGGAAACACACACACTCAACACGCACACAACACTACAGGTTAAGCGAAAGAGTTCACCAAAACTTGAGCGTCCCAGGTGAAGTGGGGCTGCCTTGCAGACAGGACGGACGCTCGTAGATGAACTGCAACGTGAGGGCAACTGCAACGCGAGCGCTCGCGTTGCGTCGAAGAAAGCGGCGGAAAGGAGCCAAGTGGTAGTACGAGCGGAGAGGACCACAGGAAGATGCCGGTGGACTCCCGCCAGCAGCCCCATGAACTTGGCAGCAACAGGAAAAACGTAGCGAGGACCCGTAAACAGCTGAGATGCTTCATCGCCAAGAGATCATTGAGCTCTCTCATCAATTGGGAAGTGAAACAGGAGACCCGGTCACAAAGGATCTCTCTTGGAAAACCTATCCATGAAAACATCTCCAGCAAACCTTCTACCATGGTTGTTGAAAAAAGAAAGAAATTCCAGCCGCTGCACCCTCCCCGCCGCGCGCTCATACAATAGAACCTGTTTTCCGGCCTTCTCTGAATACTCAGCCTCGCGCGCCTCTCTCCTGCTGCCCTTCCACCCCTCCGAACACAAATGGGCTGCGCCCATAGCTCTATGCCGCGCCACCCTCCGAAACACGAATGGTCCTTGCCAACGCGCCGACAGTGCTGATCTGCTCGCTCGCCCCTCATTCTGCGCAGTTCTGCCAACGGATTTGGTTGTTTGTGTTAGTTGATTGCGTCGAAGTCGTTCCTGGCCACATGGTTTGTCCGTTTCGTTTGAATCGCCGTCGAAATGAAAGATGGCTAATGCACCCGCTGATTATCGGACGACGTTGCCGGTGAAAAGAAAGCGCATGGCTATCGATTTTGTGGGGTTGAATTGGGGACATAAGCATGTTCTCCCCACTCAATCGCGGCTGACACGGTTCAAAGCCGCCCGGACCCCACCCCGTGATCGCGTACGCTACCGAGCGCTCGCCGACCACGGCGGGCCTTGCTTTGGGGGAACAAAGGAACGACACATTGGCTGACACAAACAGGTATTTATTGCTACAGCAACAATAACGCCAGCTAGCAACAAGGTACGCTAATGAATCAAGGTCGTCCGACTCACCAGCAAGGTTCCGAGCGAATGTTCGCCCGCGCTAGGGCAAGGGATATATACTCCGAAGGCCGGATGGGACGAGTACGGGAGCCTGTCTCCCCGTCGCTTCCTCGCCCCGCCGGCGAAGAGCGGAGCCGCGAGCGACGCGTCCGCTCAGGCCGACGATCCCAGCCGAAGCCCCCTCTCCCGCGCGCAAGCTTTGGCAGTCTCCGAGCAGCGATGCTGGCGCCCTCTCTTGCCAGTTAATGTAACTCACAAGGGAATGCGCTCAGCCTCAAGGTGAGACTGCCGCTGCTCGGTGCCTCGCGGGAAAGCAAACTCAGGGGGCTGCAGGGCAGGTCCCCACAATTTAGAGACGAAGTGCATTATCGTGAAGGACTAGAAAGATGGTAAGAAAGTGTGCGACTTGGTTAAAAGTACGCACTTTCGCAACCGATGCTTTTGACGATCATCTGTTCCTTTGAGAAGTTCGACAAAGAAAAGTGCTCGCTTGGCAGTGGGCGCAAACGAGTTCGACAAGGTGTCTATAAGGATACTGAAAAAACAGCGCACACGATACAGGGACGAAGAAAGGAAACGACAAAACGAGCGCTCGTGTTGTCGTTTCCTTTCTTCGTCCCTGTATTATGTGCGCTGTTTTTCAGTATGAGTACATACCAACTTGCCCAGTCTTCTACTTTGCCTATAAGGAGGTGGAGGAGGCCCTCTACGAGTGGTTTCTTAGTGCCCGTGCCCAGAACTTGCCTATCACCGGGCTTATTTCAGCCACAAAGGCGAAGCAGTTTGCCCTGCTGATTAACAGTATGGACTTCCAGCCAGGTGGCGGCTGGATACATAGGAAAACCAGCGCAAGCTTTGGCAGTCTCCGAGCAGCGATGCTGGCGCCCTCTCTTGCCAGTTAATGTAACTCACAAGGGAATGCGCTCAGCCTCAAGGTGAGACTGCCGCTGCTCGGTGCCTCGCGGGAAAGCAAACTCAGGGGGCTGCAGGGCAGGTCCCCACAATTTAGAGACGAAGTGCATTATCGTGAAGGACTAGAAAGATGGTAAGAAAGTGTGCGACTTGGTTAAAAGTACGCACTATCGCAACCGATGCTTTTGACGATCATCTGTTCCTTTGAGAAGTTCGACAAAGAAAAGTGCTCGCTTGGCAGTGGGCGCAAACGAGTTCGACAAGGTGTCTATAAGGATACTGAAAAAACAGCGCACACGATACAGGGACGAAGAAAGGAAACGACAAAACGAGCGCTCGTGTTGTCGTTTCCTTTCTTCGTCCCTGTATTATGTGCGCTGTTTTTCAGTATGAGTACATACCAACTCGCCCAGTCTTCTACTTTGCCTATAAGGAGGTGGAGGAGGCCCTCTACGAGTGGTTTCTTAGTGCCCGTGCCCAGAACTTGCCTATCACCGGGCTTATTTCAGCCACAAAGGCGAAGCAGTTTGCCCTGCTGATTAACAGTATGGACTTCCAGCCAGGTGGCGGCTGGATACATAGGAAAACCAGCGAAAAGGACGCAATCACAAGGAGGAGAAGTACACAGGTCAACTCTGGACAACTTCAGCGTTGTCCTGTGTACTTCCCCTCCTTGTGATTGCGTCCTTTTCGCTGGTTTTCCTCATACCATGCACCAACTGGCCCAACAAGCTACGCTTCTTCAATACTGGATACAGAGCTTCAAAGAGAGGCATGGCATCGTCTACAAAGCTGTCACCAGTGAGGGAGCTTTGCTTGACGTGGAGGCGAAGGAGAAGTGGCTGCAGGAAACGCTGCCCCGCATCCTCGACAACTACGTTGACGCCAACATATACAGTGGCGACAAAACAGGGCTGTTTTTAAAGATGTTGCCCTCTACGACGCATGCTCTGAAAGGAGAAACGTGCAAGGGCAGCAATAACAGCAAGCTGCGCCTCACTGTGTTTTTGGGCGCCAACATGGACGGGAGCGAGAAGGGCCCTGCATTTGTCATTGGGAAGTCAAAAATCCCCGCTGCTTCCGCGGCACTGCCAGGATACCAATAAGCTACCCTAACAATCGCAAGGCATGGATAATGCGAAAACTTTTTCGTGAGTGGCTGTTGGAGTTCTATCAGCGCATTGAGCAATCAAAGAGGAAGGTGGAGCCCGTCCCGGATAATTGTAGGGCCCACCACTCCATGCCCAAGCTCTCAAATGTGGAAGTTTTTTTCCTGCCTCCGAACACGACAGCAGGCTTGCAGCTCATTGGCGCCGGCTTGATCACCAATTTTAAGGCGATGTATCATCGCCGCGTCCTGAGCAAGTTAGTCTTGTGTACTGGACATGGCCGCGCGGACAAGAAGCAGTGAGCAACCAGACTTGAAAATCAATCTGCTGATGGCCGTGCAGTTTATATTTGGTGCGTGGTCCGAAGTTGGCGCTTCTATGGTGCGGAACTGGTTTAGGAAAGCGTGCTTTGTCCGAGGCTGGAGCGACTTATACAAAGCCTGTGAAGTTCTCACTGACGAAGTGATGCCAGAACTTTGGTCCGCAGTCGATTAGGATGTTTCATGACTTGAAGGGTTTCTCCGTGTGGACAACGCATTAATAACATCAAAACTTCTCACCGATGAGGCGATCGTCACAAACGTGCTTGAGTTGGGCAGTGAAGGCGACGACGGCAGCGATGACGCGGTAGGGCAGGCTGCCTCAACGTTGTCCTCACAGGAGGGCCTGCAGTTGATTCAGTCCCTCCGGGGCTTCGTTTTCGCGAGGGACCTTCCGCTGCACTACATGGAGTACATGGATGCCATGGAGAAGGATGCCAGCAAGCTGCTTCGCGTGAGGCAAGCAAGGCTGACGGACATGGGGTTTTCTCATGCAAGCCAGTGAGAAGTACGTGGCGAGATGCTTGTGGCGATTTCACCCCAGCGTTTCTTCGGGATTTCTCAAGCTGAGGCTGTCGCGGCAACCTTCTAGTATTTTTTACAAGGCCCTTTTTAGGGGCCACCAAAACGATACCGTGGCGAAGTTCGCTTGTCACTTGCCGTCCGTGACGCCTCATTGCAGTTCTTATGCTCTTTTTCGTGCAACCCGTTTATAACAATTATTGGTTATAACAGTGGAATTTTTGTGGCACTTGAATATTGTTATAAGTGGACTCGACTTTATATCTATTCCCTATATGTATATATCTATGTATATATGTACATGTATATATGCATATGTATATGTATATGTATATACATATATATGTATATACATATATATGCATATATCTATGTATATATGTATATATCGACTGTATATCTATTCCCTATATCTATATGTGGGCGATAGCGGACCGATAATATCGACAGCGACACGATCAAATGGAGTGTTTGAAGAGGCATGCGTCCCAACATGACCTGACATACCTCGTAATCTTTTTCCGGCACTCCTGGCCAGTAGGCTTCTTCCAGAACTCGATCTGTAGTCTTCTTAATGCCCTGATGCCCCACCAACGGGCTGCCATGGTTAAGGATTTACACCTGCGATCTGGAAGACCTTGGAAGTGCTACCTGCAGGACCTCTGTGCCAGAGGTGAGATGATAGAGGCGGTACAGCAGCCCCTTTTCAACAGAATACGAGTGCCAAGTGCCGTGCTTGCCATGGACCACCTTTCCTACTTTCACCCAACACGCCTTCCATGACTCGTCTCTTTGCTTTGCTTCTAGCATTTCCTTGGTGAACCTCATGGGACCAATGCTTAAAGCAGTATTTTCCCTCCTTCGCCCGGAAACTTCCTTTCCATCCAACACCACTTTTGGGTTTTGGGTTACTTGAGTTAATGCTTCACCATTAATACTGTAAGGGAAGGTTAAGGGGTCTTTTTTGCGTGTCATGCACATAAAAGATGTTTTCGATGCATTTAGTTCCATTTGCCACTCATCACACCAGAAACTAATTTTCTCCAAATGATTGCTAAGTTTTTGCTGCTCAGAAGAGGAATATATTTTTGAATACACAATGGTATCATCTGCATAATGTTTCATCGCAACTTCTGGGGAAAAACCTGTGCTCATATCACTGATATATATTGAGAACAGTAAAGGCTCTATTACCGATCCTTGCAGCACACCTGATCGAACTGATTTTGTAGAACTATGAGTAGAGTTTAATGAAACAAATTGCTCCCTTTGTGATAGGTATGCCTCTATCCAGTTCACTAGCTGATTGTTGCCGAGGGTACAGGACAGTTTTATAAGCAGATTTATATGCGATATTCTATCGAAAGCTTTCCGGAAATCGATAAAAATTATATCGATTGGTCCCCTTCCATCAAAACATTCACCAATCTCATGTATAAGCTCAGTCAGAATTGTGGATGTTGAGTACCCTCGCCGAAAACTGCGCTGATTGGTCCCCAGAATGCCGTTTTCCTCCACAAATTTGATCAAGTGGTTGGCCAAATATGCTCCAGCGTTTTGCAGCATGTACTGGCTAGGGAAATTGGTCGGTAATTCATGACATCATCTTTGGGACCTTGTTTATGAATTGGTATAACCTTAGCCCCTTTCCAGTCATTAGGTACTTGACCAGATTCAAGGGTTTTTGTGAAAACATCTACGAGGTAAAAAGAACACCATTCTGCATATCGCTTTAAAAAAGCATTAGGAATTTCATCAGGACCTGGGGATTTTTTTTTCGTCCAGTTTAAGAAGTAGATTGAAAATGCCGGTCTGACTTTAAGCTCGAGTAAAGGTTGTATATCAAGAGATTCCGTTTGGGGCGTAGTACCGTCATCCAAAGTAAAAACTGATTCAAAGTATTCATTTACGAGGCATGCCATTTCAGTCCTATCAGTGATAGTTCTATCTTTGCTTGTCAAAAATTCTATGCCAGATTTTGGTTTCGAAACATATCTCCAAAATTTTCCAGGAGCCGTTTTGATAAAACTAGTTAGTGCTTGACTCATATAAAGGCGCTTTGCTTGGATAATTTCCATTTTCAACTCCTGAGAGAGTACTTTAATAGACTCGCACGCTGTTTTAGAGGTGGATTATTTAGCCCTGAGACGTTTCAAAGCGTTTTTTATGAATAATCGTTCGTGTAATCCATGGGTTTCTTTTGTTGACTTTTTAGTGCGCATGGGAACAAATCGCTTTATCGAGTCAAACACCATTGTTTTAAACCTCTCCCACGCATCGTTTACAGACGTAAATTCTAGAGAGATATAACGAGTGAAATCATCATACTCTAGTTCTAGGTTATCTAATATCGCGACATCATCAGCTTTAGAGAAGTCCCGGACGGTCAAGGTTTTATTGTTTTCAGCGGTGTGGTATTTAGTGGATATGTGCGTAATCACCATCTTTTGATCAGAGATCACTTCTAAGACTTCATACTAATAATTTAGCTGTGAAACGTGCTTATTTAAAAAGACCAGGTCAAGTAGCGACTCTCCCGATTCATGGATTTGCGTGGGTGTGCTCACAATTTGTATTATATTTAGGGAGAAAGCAATATCTAGAAGAGCGTGAGAAGTTGCCTGTTCATTCTGACCTTCTTTAAGGGTTGTCCAGTCAATAAGTGGTAGATTAAAATCCCCAGCCATTATCATCTTGCATTTACTGTAACCGAACTTGTCAGTTAAGAAATCATTAAGTAAAATCGTGTATTCCTCAGTGGTTCCTGGAGGATGATATACTGCGACAACTACAATTAACAAACCCAAAATTTTCATGGAACACACGACACACTCCAAATCAGGTGGGGAAGCAATTTCTGTACAAACAATTGAAGATAGCAAAGCTATTACCGGGGCCAGTTGGTTGATCATTATGCGATGGAATGCGCTAAGAGCGGCACAAGAAGACAACACACACACACACACGACACAAGCGCAAACTAACAACTGTTTATTCCTTACGGAAGATGCGTTTCTATACGCAACGTCAATTTTTGAAAATGCAACCTTTCCATCATCAAACACGTGACCATCACCACGACACAGCATCTGCACTTATGATGTCAATATCGGTTTTTGTAAGTGCAATAGAAGGAGTGCTTACACACGTTCCATTTTCCGCCTTTTGGAGCGTTTTCAATTGAAAAGGCGGAAAATGGAACATGTGTAAGCACTCCTTCTATTGCCTTCTATTTGGTCGACTTGCTCTGTAATAGTCTGGCACTGGGTTGGAGACACATGATAGGGGCGGGGCGCTGCCGCAGCGGCGCGTGGGCACCAGTGTCGATACGATGGGTGACGGTGGAAGTTCGGCCCAAGGAAGTCTGGTGAGCATCGACGGAGGAGTGAAATTGATGAAGGAGGTCGAGAAGCTGTGTTCTGTGCGGGGGGGGGGGGGGGGGGGGGGGGGGGGGGGGGGGGGGGGGGGGGGGAGAGAGATCGGCGTTGATGGAGCGCAAGAACAATTCGGTAGAAGAGCGATCTGGCGTAGAGGCAGGAGGGCTGAGCGCGTTCATGGCGAGGAGCGGTGTATCGTCGGTCTCCTCGCGGATGAGCATAGATGCGATGGGCTGCACACTGCCGAGGCATTCACCAAGGCGCAGAGCAGTAGGGCAGGAAAACGGGTTAGAAACCAAAACTATCGAGAGGCCAGCGAGACATAGTCAGTACGGCGTATGGCAGAGGGAGACACTTGCGGTGCAGAAAAGTATGGCCTGGAGTAAAGAGGACAGTGTCGTCACCGATAGAGTCGCAAGACAAGTGTACAAGAACGGAAGAGCACGGGGGAATGTCGATGTCTTCGGCGGCGAGGGCTTTAGCACGTGTAACAGGAGGAGTAGCGTCCAGAAAAAGATTGGGCAAAGAAGAGAACCCGACTTCCGCTCGAGCACAGTCGATGATAGCTTCATGGACGGAAAGGAAATCCCAGCCCAGAATAACAGGATGGGAACAGGAAGGCAGCACGACGAATTCCATCGTGTAGAGGGAGTCCTGAATCACAACTCGAGTGGTACATGCTGCAGACGGCCTGATGTGCTCAGCGCTGGCCGTACGCAGCGACAGTCCAGCAATCGGCATCTTTACCTTCTTCAACGAACTACAAAACTTTTCGTTCATAACAGAAATCGCAGCACCGGTGTCCACAAGGGCCAAGACAGTAATGCCCTCGACAGAAATTTCGATCAGATTAGCAGGGGATATGTGAGGCCTTGGAAAGTTCGACGGGGACGCAGTTTTCGCCTCAGGAACTGCGGCATCTAGTTTTCCTCCTGAGGGAGATTGAGGCGACGTCGCATAGGAGAAACGGAGCGGCGCCTCGGTGAAGGTGAACGGCGTCTAGAAAGGGCTGAACGGTCAGGAGAAAAAGGACGACTAGACGGCGGCTCAGCAGATCCGGAGTACAGACTCGTGGAAGGCCAGTACGCGGGAGCTGGAGGAGGTGGCGTGTAGACCGGGAGACGGCGGCGGCAAAGCCGGGCCACATCACCAGGCAAGCCGCAATTGTAGCAGATAGGCCGGTTGTCGATGGTGCGCCAGGGATTGCTGAGTCGCGGAGCCGGCCAAAGAGAAGGAGCCACCCCTCGCGCAGGTGTTGGATGCAAAGCATAGGTAGGCGGTCGAGGTCTGGCGACGACGTCCGCGTATGTCAGCGGAGCGTCCATAGGAGGCGGTGTCTGGTTGACAACGTCCGCCTATGTCAGCGGAGCGGCGATAGGTGGTGGCGGATGGGCTGGCGGAAGAGCCTCGGCAACCTGCTCTTGGATGGCGTGTTGAAGGGCCGGAGCCAAATCTGGAGCTTGCCCTGTAGGGTTCGGCAGAAGAGAAAGCTGACGCGCCACTTCTTCCCGAACAAAGTCTTTGATTTGTTGCAGCAGCGATGAGGTGTCAGGTGCTGGTGTCAGTCCAGCAAGCGACTCAACCTGTCGAGGGTGCTGTTGAGTCAGGAGCCTCTGTTTCCGCAGCTCCTCGAAGCTTTGGCAGAGGGTGACGACTTCAGCAACGGTGCGCAAGTCGCGCGCTACCAGCATCTGAAAGGCGTCGCCGTCAACACCCTTCAAAATGTGTTTAATCTTGTCAGCTTCTGACATGTTGAGGTTGACACGCTTGCATAGGTCAATGACGTCTTCGATGTAACTGGTAAAGCTTTCGCCGACCTGCTGAGACCATTCACGCAAGCATTGTTCGGCACAGAGTTTCTGAACAGCAGGACGACCAAACACTTCGGAGAAGGTTGTCTTGAAAGCAGACCAGGTGCGAATGTCCACCTCGTGGTTCCGATACCACAGGTTAGCCACGCCGGTGAGATAAAAAATTACGTTATTTAGTTTGGTGGCATCGTCCCATTTGTTGTAAAGGCTCACCCTCTCGTAAGAAGTGAGCCAATCTTCGACATCCTGCTCATCGGTCCCACTGAAGATGGCCGGGTGCCGTTGGCGAAGGGAGCCGGCGCAGGTAACAGCTGGGCCCACTTGCACGGCTTGATGTTGAACGTCGTGAGGCATCGCAGGTGGCGGAAGAGTACGGTTGCGCAATTCCAGGGCTGTTACCCCGGCCTCCACCAAATGTAAGGCGGGGGGTTTATTTAAAAGAGCTGGGAGGAAGGGAGCAGCGGCGAGAACAATCCGAGGGCATCCAGGTCGGGCACAGACACACGTGGCGATAGCAATACGGCTGACGCGCAGGGCCATCTTCGTTTTCACGAGTTATCTGCTTTGTCTGGGTCATCATCTTCTTCACAATCTATATATAATGGCAACTCCTCCTCCTCGAGATCCACGGTCTTTGCGGTATGCTGCATAATTCGGAGGAAGAAATTCAGCACTCTCAAAGGAATCATTTAATCAAGTTTCAGTGACACTTACGATATCTGGTTCGTGTTCTAAGGGGACAGCTTCGAAATGTGACATCTTGTTGAAAATACTCCTTGCATTTAGGTTCAAAATTATGAGCTCATCAGGAAGATTTCTCGCTGTTCTGTGAGGTGCTTTCACTCCCGCAATTACGAGCATCCCTGTAAGCCTTTCGCGTTTTAGCGTCATCATCCCAGTAATAAGCCTTGCCATCCACATAGAGCTTGTCGTAAGCAAGCCACACTTTCTTTCCACTTAACTTCTCACTTAGCGCGCTTTCCCAAAGACACTTTCTGCGGTGCGAAACTTGCTTTGAAAAATCCTCGCTGATCGAAACCCCAGTGTTCTTCAGCTTGGAACAGTTGAGCATAATTTCCTGTTTTTCGTTGAAATCTTACCCTGCTGTCCTCCTAGCCGGTGTATTCGCTCTAAACATTTAGGAGCAACGGCAATCACAGAAAACACTTTTTCATTCACTGCTTTCATCAGATCTTCCCGCGTTTCATTGTCTTGTTTTGCTAGACCATAAACGATAAGGTTATTGCGGCGTTGGCGGTTTTCCATCTCGCCAACTTTCTTTGACAAGTCAGCGACTGCTTCCTTTAGGCCAGTCACCGTCTCCTGTGTGTCGTTGATCTTAGAAAAAGAAGATTCAAGTTTAGCTAAGTGGTTCTCAGTTTTTTATGGCGATACTGTTTTCTTTCACTTCTTTTTGAACTGCTCTCTGGTCACATTTAATGTCGCCTAGCGTCTTAGTGTGTTCCTTCAGCGTTTGCAAAATCTGTTCGAGTTTTTCATCAGTTGTTGGGCCTGGGCCCGGATTCATTTCAACATCAGCACTTGTGATAAGTTTAAGACATGCAGACCAACAATCACACACAAGCGATGCGAAAGTGCGGGGGCACGGCACAACAACTAGAGCCAAGTAATTACTTCTAATTGACGAAGTGTCCCACCTTACCTGCAGACAGGCAAAAACGAGCACTTTGGACACCATGCTTTTGTGCGTGCTGTGCCCCCAACTGAAGCTGTCAGGGTCCGAGAGTCCGCTTATGTGGGGAACAGCCAGTGCCGTGGTTGACGGTGATTGGTTGAAGTCGGCGAAGAAGGGTCCCAGGATGAGCGTGTCGATCAGCTGCATCGGCGACAGTTGTAGATAAGCAGGGAGCAGCGGTGAGCGCTCTGGCTTGTCAAACATCGTGATAGCACTCGAATTCCCAGCGGTGGCGAGAAACGGGACCTGCAGACAGGCAAAAACGAGCACGTTGGACACCATGCTTGTGTGCGTGCTGTGCCCCCAATGCTGTCTCCATGCATTTCACCTGGGCCATTCCAATGAAATAAGGGGAAGCGATATAGACTTCTGCCTCGGGAACTTCCGGACTACTGCCATCAACAAAAAACACCAAGGATCTTGAGCCGGTGAGAGCTTAGTCAGGGACTAGGGCCCTCCGCAGAACCACCGTATTGCTCCCTGTGTCTCGGAAAACACGTAGAGGCGTCCAGAAAGCGGTGGAAAGGAGCCAGGTGGTAGTAGGAGCGGAAAAGACCATGGGAAGACACTGGTGTACTCCCATGAACAGCCTGAGGAACTTGGCAGCAACAGAAAAAGCGTAGCCAGGACCCGTTGGCGGTGTCCCGAAACGCTGTAGGCTTAATGTAGGCTTAATGCCGATGGTTGGGGATGGGGGACGCGGTAGGTTAGCACCAAAAAGGCACTATTCGTGGTCTAAACTACGCACATGAAAGAAAAATTAGAAACAGCAAATTAGTGCTAGGCTTGGAGACATGCATTGAATTTTATTAATGAACAAAGAATTTATTTAAACTTAATAAGCAAAATGCGAAAAGGTCCTATTACTTCGTGAAGAAAAATGGTCAGTCTCGCTGCGTGCAGGTTCTCGACTCGCGTGAACTGATGACCAGCACACATAGGTCGGCACACTCACTCATGAGTGCACTCATATTGCCTCACTCAAACTCACGGACGGGAGTGTGTGTGAGTGGACGTGAGTGAGTGCGATTGAGTGGATGTGAGTGCGGGTGGTCATGAGTGTGAGTGAGTGGATGTGTGGGTGGAGATGAGTGCGAGTGAGTGGTCACTAGTGTGAATGTGAGTGAGTGGATGTGAGTGCGAGGGGAGATTTAGTGGTGAGTGGACGTGAGTGGCGAGTGGATGTGAGTGGTGGGTGGACACACAGCGAAGTTGGCCACTTGTGTTTCATGACCATGGTATCCGCTTAGCTATTTTCGTGTTGTTGACAGCTGAGGCAAGCAAATGTTCACTGCCGAGCACGCTCGAGACAGCATAAGACATCATGCCGGTGTCTTTGGACGCCTAAAGCAGAGGATTCTGCTGGCATGGGAATAGCAAACTTTCGTTGCTGTTTACCTTATTAGTTCACCGTTGGCATGGGCCCAAGATCTTCGCTGGTGCATTGAGCCGCTACGGGTTGTGTCAGATCCTTTGATCGAATTTCACATTGTCACGACTAGAAAGGTAGATGTCTCTTGTCACGCCTCCTCCACGGGTTGAGCTCATCTACACAGAGTTCCAATACTTGCTGACTGCCCGCTTTTCAGCGATAACTAACATAAGGTAGGATCTTGAGCACTGCAGTGGACACACCAGAGGTTCTGGTTTCTGTCATGTACTTGAAGGAGCCCTCCGTTGCAAATCGAGCATGCGGTTTTTATTTCTTCTATGCATATCATCAGACATGGTGATGCCTTGATGCTGAGGAGATAGTTGAAGTGGTAATATCTGATGTTATAATCTGCTCCAGAATTGCTTGTTTCATGCCGATGGTGACGAAACGAGGTGATTTTCAGCAGTGGATAGGAGGTGGCCACCAACTTGGCCGCACCCCTTTCGATTATTTGGATGTACAGTTTGAACTTGATTCATCTGCACTCGGGAAAGGGATCAAAAATGTAATGTCTGTCAGTGTTGTCACATTTTTGCTCAAGAACAGACTACAAAAGAAAATCAGTACAAGCGTATCAAAGCTAATAAGAGTCAAGCTAGGGGCGACAGTTTTTGTTTTGCCTAAAAGTATTCTGCCAGTGAGTGCTCCTGTTCAAACTGCCGACACCAAAAGGCAGCGAAGAAAAGCCGTCCGACGGAAACCATAGCCAAAAATATGAAGAGACGAGAACAGGAGGGTGGCGACAGTGGGTGGTAGAAAGGGGTTGTGAGAGGGGGGCACAAGGGAACTTTTCATAAATAGGCCCGCCGAAGGGTGCCGGCATTTGGACAATGGACTGCTTATAGAAAAAGTTGAGCATTAAGCTCTCCCAAGCTCTCCCCCCGAGTATAAAAAACCGTTTTTTTTTTAAAGTCGTGAAAAGGCTCCAGTGTACATTATGTATGCTGAATGCAGGCTGCCGTGCCAAGTCAAGAAATGCATACAAGCTTTCGCTGCATGTCTTCAAGGCGTCCTTCTGATTTGCGGGGCCCAATATGCGGCACTGGGCTAGTGAAATGGGTGTGTGAAATGGGATTTTGTTTTATCTTGGCATTTTCAATATTGTCAGTGGAATAACATGTTTGCATGCTCAGATTTCAGCAATTCTGCCCCCCGCTGACATTTGGGCAGCATGAGGAATCCTTTGAACGAATGGTACACGATTTCCTTGAAACTTCTGGATAGGATTTTTTCCCAGTAACGTTCATTTCAGAAGGGCATGCACTGCACAATGGCTCACAAGTTAGCTGTATACATATTATTCCACGAACGATATTTCCTCGACCAACAACGCAGCAGACTACAGGAGAGTAACTAGGTGTAGTGCTTGCACACTCCTTATGTCTACGAAGATGCACGCGCTCATGAGGTCTCTTCGATTTGGTTTGCACTTGTTGCACTAGTTCTGAAGAGTGTCGCAGCGGTGCCAAGCGGTGCTGTGAGAGTGCAGCACTGATTCAGCTAGTGCAGTATGAACCGCGACACTAGCATACGACGGCTACTGCCAAAACGAAGGTGGAAATGCAGGCCTAGCAGACGCATAGCTTGCTTACATGGTTTACGTGCACGTTGTGCATGGCCAGCATCGCTTGCTGTATAAAATAGCCCTTTTTGGAATCGCCATGAAAGCGAAGGCGACTCTGAAAGCAAAGGGGACTGCGAGTACAACGACATTCAAGTTGACTCTTGCTTGGGTTTTGATTCCCCCATTCTTTCCAGTGCCTCCATGATTGGAGTGAGCTGGCTTATGGGGTTTTAATTAGGGGAGATAAATACGTTCCCCCCATTCAACCGTGGCTGACACTGTTCAAAACCGCCAGACCCCACACACGCTACCGAGTGCACGCCGGCCATGGTGGGCCTTGCTCTGACGGAACAAAGGAACGACACTCTGGCTAGTACAAACAGGCATTTATTTTTATTATTTATCAATTCATTTAGCTATACTGTAGGCCAGTACAGGCCTATACAGGAGCAGGTTGACATAGATGCATGCACAGAATGTCAATTCGAAATCGCAGAAATTCAGAACCAATAACAATCGGCATACAATACGAGAGAACAGGAACAAAGGCAACAGGAACATTTCACGTCTGAATTGACAGGTCAGTTTGTGGGGACTCAGCCCCGCTCTTCTTCTTGTGGTTTGCTTTCCCGCGGTGCACCCTCCCACGGCTACGCCTCAGGAGGGGCGTGCCACGTGACTTTCCCTGGTTGGTTACCTTAACTAACAGGGGAGGGCACCACGGGCGGCTCGATTACTGTGCGCACGGGAGAGCGCACCCTCTTCGGCTGGAATCGTTGGCGTGAGCAGATGTATCGCTCACGGCTCCGCTCTTCGCCAGCGGGGCAAGGAAGTGGCGGGGAGACTTGCTCCCGTATCTCGTCCCGTCCGGCTTTGGAGTATCCCTTGCCCTAACGTGGGCGAACATTCGCTCGTAACCTTGCTGGTGAGTCAAACGACCTCGTTTCATTGGCGTATTTTGTTGCTAGCTGGCGTTATTGTTGCTGCAGCAATAAATGCCTGCTTGTGTCAGCCAATGCGTTGTTCCTTTGTTCCCTCAGAGCAAGTCTCCCGTCGTGGTCGGCGTGCGCTCAGTAGCGTACGCGATTATGGGGTAGGGGGGGGGGGGGTTGGGCGGTTTGAACAGTTGTCAGCCGCAGTTAAATGGGGGAAAATGCATTTATTTTCCCTAGTAAGACCCCTACAAGTTTTGTCAGTGAATACATCGACTGATGTATTCACAAATTCATGCGAAAGCGAATTCTATTTTTTAATTTCGATGGCTAGTAGAAAGTAAGAATATTTAAATGCATTACATTTTGCCACAATGGGCCGAATCTGCAATACGTGATTTATTCTACTGGAATGCTGGAAGGGTGTGGGTTCAGGTATTCATCTCTATCTATGTTTACACGGTTGTGGTAAAAAATAAACAGGAATTTCAGTGATGCAATGCGTCGGTGGCTTGCTAGGTGTCGGTATGCGTGCTTGGCTATGCAGAGCAGTTACACTGTCATAGCGTGAATAACGAGAGCATATGAACCGGAGAGCTGAATTCTGAATTCTTTCAAGTTTATCAGTAAGATATGTTTGGTATGGATTCCACACTATGCTGCTGTATACTAGTGTTGGCCTAACAAGGGTTTTCTAAGCTGATAACTTTACCTCGGGGTGCTGCAGCAAGTTTTTTGCACAGAAACCATAACTGTCTCTGAGCTTTCACACAAGTGTTATTTACGTGTGCATCCCATTTTAATGTGTAAGTAATTGTTAAGCCCAAATATGTCACTGTGCTTTCTTGTCTCGGGGTTGTACCATTTATAGTGTATAGAAATTTCAGAGGGTTTGTTTGCGGGTAATGATGATAAATGAATTTTTCTCTATGTTTATCTGCATCCCCCATTCAAGGCACCAATCAGCAATGCTGATTTGGGATGTGTGAAGTTTTATTTGGTCTTGCACATTTCGCACAGGAGAATAAATGACGCCATCGTCGGCAAAAAGCCTAATCGTGATTCCAGGTTCAACACAGGCAGGTAGGACTGCATTGATGAGGTAGTGATGACCAAAGAGGTGGTTCACCACGACACAACACAACACAACACTGCACCATAGCAACGCACTGCGATGCAGGGTCATGTATAGGAGGGTTTGACAGCACAGGGACTGGCCGGTAATGCTTGAGGAGTGGTCCACTGGCAAGTGATTTGAGGAAGTGATGGTAGTGGATATTGCACTGCCAAAGGAGACACTTATGCACTGCCCAATTGTTCTTTCAGGGCTGAAGTGGGATTGGCAGAATGTAGGTCACAGTAAATTGTGGCGAAGGGAATAAAAATAGTTGCTACTAAAGCTCTGGGAGGAAGGGGAGACAATTTGGGTTGAAGGTAGGACATGCACATAAAAAGGGTTATGCACAGGCATGACGAGAACTCAGATTGCACTGAAAGTTAGCACAGTAAATTGTCACTATGCTCTGGCATAGACTTGAAGAGGGAATGGAAGAAGCTAGTGAAGAGGAATTCCATTGCGATAAGGGGGAAAATAGAAGAATTCAGGACATTGCTGCAGAACAGATATTCAGCTTTAACTCAGGAAGACAATCTTAATGTTAATACTATGAACAATAATTTGACAGTTATCATCAAGGAGAGCGCAGTAGAAGTAGGTGGTAGGACGGCTCGACAGGATACCTACAAGCTGTCTCAGGAGACAAAAGTTCTGATTAAGAAACGCCAAAGCATGAGGCCGTTTAACCCTACAGACAGGATAGAACTAAGAGAGCTATCGGAGTTAATAAATAAGTGCAAGGTAGCCGACATAGGCAAGTTTAATATGGAGAGAATCAAGCATTCTCTAAAGAATGGAGGTAGCCTAAAAGCAGTGAAGAGGAAACTAAGCATAGGTAAAAACTAGATGTATGCTCTCAGAGACGAGGGCAATGTCGTTAGCAATATGGATAAGGTAGCTAAAGTGGCCAAAGAGTTCTACACAAATCTATACAGTACTATTGTTATCAGAACGGTAATGACAGAGACAGTAGCGCACAACACTGCGTCATCCTGCCAGTAACGAAAGAGGAAGTAAAGAAAGCCTTAGGAGCAATGGAAAGGGGAAAAGCAGCTGGTGAGGATCAGGTAACAGCAGATCTGTTGAAGGAAGGAGGGGAGGTTGTGCTAGAAAAACTAGCCACCGTGCATACGCAATGCCTTATAACCTTGACCGTACCATAAGCTCTAAGAACGCAAATATAATCTTAATTCATAAGAAAGGAGATGCCAAGGACTTCAAAAATTACAGACCGATCAGCTTGTTGTCTACAATGTATTTACTAAGGTAATCACTATTAGAGTCAGGGCAACCTTAGACTAATCAACCAAATGATCTCAGGCAGGCTTTCGTGAAGGATATTCAACAATAGATCATATTCACACTGTCAGTCAGGTGATAGGGAAATGTGCCGAATATAACCAACCCCTATATTTGGCCTTCATTGATTACGAGAAAGCATTTTACTGAGTGGAAATCTCGGCAGTCATACTGGCATTGCGGAATCAGGGTGTAGAAGAGCCTTATGTAAAAATACTGCAAGATATATATAGGAACTGCATAGCTACCATAGTCCTCCATAAAGTCAGCAATAAACTTCCAATATGGAAGGGCGTCAGGCAAGGAGAGACGATCTCGCTAATGCTATTCACCGCCTATTTTTTCACCATCATCATCATCATCATCATCATCATCATCATCAGCCTTACTACACCCACTGCAGGGCAAAGGCCTCTCCCATGTCTCTCCAATTAACCCTGTCCTTTGCCAGCTGCATCCACCCTTTGCCTGCAAACTTCTTAATCTCATCCGCCCACCTAACCTTCTGCCGCCCCTGCTACGCTTACTTTCTCTTGGAATCCAATCCGTTACCCTTAAGGACCAGCGGTTATCTTGCCTTCGCATTACATGCCCTGCCCAAGCCCATTTCTTTCTCTTGATTTCGACTAGGATGTCATTAACCCTTGTTTGTTCCCTCACCCACTCTGCCTGCGTACGGTCTCTTAACGTTACACCTATCATTTTTCTTTCCATGGCTCGCTGCGTTGTCCTTAAGCTGAACTCTTTTCGTTAGCCTCCACGTTTCTGCCCCGTAGGTGAGTACCAGTAAGATAAAGCTGTTGTACACTTTTCTCATGAGGGAAATTGGCAAGCTGCCACTCATGATCTCCGAGAACTCGCCATATGCGCTCCACCCCATTCTTATCCTTTAGTTATGTCCCTCTCATGATCCGGATCAGCTGTCACTACCTGCCCTAAGTAGACGTATTCTGTCACAACTTCCAGGCTCTCGCTGCCAATTGTGAACTGTTGTTCCCTTGCAAGGCTGTTGAACCTTACCTTGGTTTTCTGCATGTTAATTTTTAGACCCATCGTTCTGCTCTGCCTGTCTAACTCATTGATCATGATTTGCAGTTCACCTCCTGAGTGACTCAGCAAGGCAATGTCATCAGCGAATCGCAGATTATGTAGGTATTCTTCATTTATTCTTATTCCCAACTGTTCCCAATTCAGTCCTCGGAATACCTCCTGTAAACATGCGGTGAACACTATTGGCGAGATCGTGTCTCCTTGCCTGACGTCCTTCTTTATTGGAATTTTACTGCTGACTTTATGGAGGACTATAGTAGCTGTGCAGTTGCTATATATATCTTCCAGTATTTTGACATAAGGCACTTCTACGCCCTGATTATGCAGTGCCTGTATGACTGCGGAGGTTTCCACTGAATCGAATGCTTTCTCGTAATCAATGAAAGCTATATATAGGGGTTGGTTATATTATGTGCATTTCTCTATCACATGATTGATAGTGTGAATATGATCTATTGTGGAATATCCTTTACGAAAGCCTGCCTGATCATTTGGTTGATTAAAGTCTTACGTTGCCCTGACTCTATTAGCGATTACCTTCGTAAATACTTTGTAGGCAACGGATAGTAAGCTGATCGGCCTGTAATTTTTCATGTCCTTGGCGTCTCCCTTCTTATGAATTAAGATAATGCTTGCATTTTTCCAAGCTACTGGTACAGTCGAGGTCAGAAGGCATTGCGTATACAGGGTGGCTAGTTTTTCTAGCACGATGTCCCCTCCATCCTTCAACAGATCCGCTGTTACCTGATCCTCCCCAGCTGCTTTTCCCCTTTTCATTGCTTCTAAGGCTTTCTTTACTTCATCTTTCGTTATACTGGCAGGATGACTCATTGCTGTGCACTGCTGTCTTTCTCATTAATGCTCTGATTACATTGGCTACTGTACAAGTCTGTGTAGAACTCTTCGGCTAAGCTAACTATCTTGTCCACATTGCTAATGACATTGCCCTGCTTGTCTCTTAATGCATACATCTGGTTTTTACCTATGCTTAGTTTCCTCTTAACTGCTTTTAGGCTACCTCCGTTCTTTAGAGCATGCTCGATTCTCTCCATATTAATCTTCCTTATGTCGGCTACCTTGCGCTTATTTATTAACTTTGATAGCTCTCTTAGTTCTATTCTGTCTGTAGGGCTAGACGCCCTCATGCATTGGCGCTTCTTAATCAGATCATTCGTCACCTGAGATAGCTTTTCGGTATCCTGTCGAACGGTCCTACCGCCTACTTCTACTGCACACTCCGTAATTATTGATGTCAGATTATCGCGCACGCCTGTTTACAGGAGGTATTCTGAGGCCTGAATTGGGAATAGTTGGGGATAAGAGTTAATGGAGAATACCTAAATAATCTGCGATTCGCTGATAACATTGTCTTGCTGAGTCACACAGAAGGTGAATTGCAAATCAAGGTCAATGAGTTAGATAGGTAGAGTAGAACGGTGGGTCTAAAAATTAACATGCAGAAAACCAAAGTAATTTTCAACAGTCTAGCAAGGGAATAGCAGTTCACAATTGGCAGTGAGGTGCTGGAAGTGGCAAAGGAATATGTCTATTTAGGGCAGGTAGTGATAGCTTATCCGGATCGTGAGAAGAAAATAACTAGAAGGATAAGAAATGCGGTGGAGCGCATATGGCAGGTTCTCTCAGATCATGAATGGCAGTTTACCAATATCGTTGAAGAGAAAAGTGTACAACAGGTGTATCTTACCGGTACTCAGCTTCGGGGCATGAACATTGGGGCTAAACGAAAAGGGTTCAGCTTAAGTTAAGGAGAACGCAGCGAGCCATGGAAAGAAAAATCATAGGTGCAACGTTAAGAGGCCGGAAGCGGGCAGAGTGGGTGAGGGAACAAACGCGGGCTAATGACATCCTAGTCAAAATCAAGAGAAAGAAATGGGCTTGGACAGGGCATGTGATGCGAAGGCAAAATAACCGCTGGTCCTTTAGGGTAACGGAGTGAATTTCAAGAGATGGAAGGCGTAGGGTGGGCGGAGCAGGCAAAAGACAGGGTTAATTGGATAGACATGGGAGAGGCCTTTGCCCTGCAGTGGGTGTAGTCAGGCTGATGATGATGATGCTCTGGCAGGAGCAGAAGTCATTGTGGACTGAAGGTGGGAGGCACACCCACAGAGAAAAGAATAATGCACTAGCATGTGGGGAAGACACTGTGCACTGGGAGGAGGGGGAATAAGTACACACTGGAGGCAAGACGCACACACACAAATGATGCATTGGCATGACTGAAGGTAAGATTGTGCATTCAGCACAATGAATTGTCAGTCTTCCCTGGTAGGAGTGGAGGTCAATGTGGAATGAAGTTGGCACACACAAAGACAAAAGAAAAATGCAGTTTCATGAAGGCAAGTTATTATGCTCTGGAAGGAGGGGGAATAAATACGCGCTGGAGGTAACACTCACTCAAACAAAAACTTTGCATTGGCATGAGTGGAGGTAAAATTGCGCTGTCAGCACAGTAAAGTGTCACTATGCAATGTCACGAGTGAAAGACAGTATGCACTGTAGTTTGTACACCAACACACAAAAGGACACGTTTCCACTCTCAAATAGCACAAAGAAAAATCACTCTGCACTGTCAGGAATGGAATTAATACTGTGTAGGTAGCACACCCACGCACAAAAGCATTGTATACTGGCATTAGGGAAGTCAGTATGCATTGTGAGCTAGCAGTGGTAATTGTGCACTGACAGCAAGCACAGGTAACTGACGCTAAGCACTGGCAGGCGAGATGAATTAAAAAAAAAGAAGAGTGGGATGAGAGGAAGACAGTATGCATTGTGAGGTTGAGTATGGTGACATTATGTATTGGAGTGATGGGGTGTCAGTTCGCTCTGTCAAGTAGGATGGTGACGTGAAAAGGAATGATTAAGATTTGTACAAGAGTGACCCTTCTGAAAGTCGTTAGGGACAAAAGGGAGGAGATGAATGTATGAGGCACATACATTGCCAAACTACTGATGCTAGGAGATATTGGATTACGCGCGAGTGTACAAGGGAATTACATGGAGTGGAGTAGGAAAAGTAGTGGATTGTATGTGAGAATATGACGAGGGGTAGTGTTAAGGCCATTGGACTGAGAAAAAGGTTGTATGGTCAAAGAAAGGGAGGAGGTGGCAGGCTTGTAGTATGTGCCATTTGGTGAGGTGGTTCTCACTTTCTGCAGGCAATCCGAGTTGTCTGTAGCTGTGAATTAGTATGTTTCTGTGCCCATCACATACAGGGCAGATGAGGAGGAGATGCCCAATGGTCTCAGTATCACCGCACTGTGAGCAGTTCGGGTCTGGGCCTAGACCGTGGCTGAACTTGCGGGCCCTGGTCCAGGTGCAACCAATTCTCATACGAGGTAGAAGGCATCGTTTGTTTCGTGACAGGTTTTCTGGGAGGCGCTTGAAGGGCAGACCTGAGGAGACTCTTGAATCAGGATGATAAGAGAATATATTGTTACGTAAATGTATTTTGGGGTAATCTAAGAGTCTGACTGCTAGTGATACATCAGTCGGCAGGCTGGGCGGAGGTAGAGCATCTGCCTCGCCTGCAAGAGGACCGGGGTAATTGTTACGTAAATGTCTTTTGGGGTAATCTAAGAGTCTGACTGCTAGTGATACATCAGTCGGCAGGCTGGGCGGAGGTAGAGCATCTGCCTCGCCTGCAAGAGGACCGGGGTTCGAATCCTAGTGCCGCACAATTCCCTATTGGGTTTGAAAAAGAAAAAAAAAACTGCATGTCGATGGAATTGCATAACCAGGCCTGGGGTGCAGCCTGATCTTGATGACCAGAACCGACGATGCACTCTCTCACCAGAACAGGGTTTGGCCACTCTGGTGTAGTACTTGGCCACAACCTTATATGAACAAACCAATTAACCCTCGACCCTCAGTTCCGAGCGGCTGCGGAGCATCTGACCAAGGCGGCGGTCAGACCTGTGACACAGCGTAAGGTGCTAAGAATCTCTGGCTCCGGACAGGCCGCCATTGGAATCTGAACCTGGCAACTTTTACTGCTACAACCTTATTTAGTGAGGCTAGCCTAGCAATGCTGCTTGAGGAACTAGCGGGCATTGAATGGGATGTCATAGGGCTTAGTGAAGTTAGGAGGACAGATGAGGCATATACAGTACTAAAGGACGGGCACATACTGTGCTATCACGGGTTAGCGGATAGACAGGAACTAGGTGTGGGATTCCTCATTAATCAGGATATAGCAGGCAACGTAGAGGAGCTCTATAGTATTAACGAGAGGGTGGCAGCTATTGTAATTAGGCTTAACTTGAAGTACAAGCTGAAGGTGGTGCAGGCCTACGCGCCTACATTCAGCCATAATGACCAGACTGTTGAAATCTGGCCGTGGCCTCGTTCTAGAGCACCCGCCTCGGCTTCGGGAGGCGGTGGGTTCGACTCCCGCTGCCGGCCGGTTACCCACCGGTATCCTCAAAATGGGTACAAGCTATGGCCCGGCGTGGTGCTCGGCTTGCTAGGATTACATGGCTTGGAAAAGGAGCCTGCGGCTTCAAATCCCGTTGCTGTGGCCCTGGAATAGAGACTTGAAGAAAAATTATAAATTCTTCTTCATCGTTGTCTGCTGTGATACATTTTTCCACCGCACTCATCATTTCATTGGGAGGGAGAGAGTAAAACAAATCAACCACGTCTACACTAAATACATTACTAAATACATTAATGAAGAAGAATTTATAAGGGCTTGTGGCATATCAGTAGCTAGCTTCCTTGATTTACTATTATTTTATGTAAAGGCTACATTCATTGAATGGGAAGGTAAGCTTTTCACGCAAAAAGCGGGTGTTTGCATTGGTTCCAGGGTGGCACCGGTTTTAAGTGACACCTTTTTATCTTTCGTAGATCGGGGTATTCAAGCAAACTTGGCCGGGATAGCGTCGCGGGTTTTCCTTTGCGTTGACGACTTCTTAATATTTGTTGATAAAACTAATTTTCCTAGACACATGACTGATCTTCTGAAAGTGTTTAAAGAAAATACTCATGGTCTGCAATTCACCACAGAGGTCACGGCTGATAACAAGCTGCAGTTTTTAGATTTGAGCCTGGAAGTTCATACGGGGCATATTTGCTGAAAATACTTGCCAAGGGCCGGCAAGCTGTTGTTGAATTACAAGTCACATCATTCTAAAACAGTAAAAACAGGAATTGTTGTCTCATCGTTGTTTTCTGCTTTGTCCAAATCTTGTGACCATTTGATTATTCAGAGGCTCAACGAACAGGCTAAAAAACTTAAGACTTCAGCTGGTGTGCCTTGATCAGACAGAGAGAAGGAAAGGAAGAAGGTTGCAGTTCTATCGTATGTGCACCGCCTGAAAAAAGTGGCGAACAGGTATAAAATAGGGGTTGTCTTTCCAGCTCCTAAAAGACTTAAAAGGTTATGTGCCAAGGTGGAAAGACAGGGTGAAAAACAAAACGAATCCCAAAGTACTTGTGGAATTAAACCTAAAACTAAGTATGTTTTATGCTCTGAAGGGGTTGTTTATAAAATTTCTTTTTCTTGCGGACAAGTATACATTGGCCAGACGGGTCGTTGTATTAACACGTGCCTAAGTGAGCATGCTAATACATTGGAGGCTAACAAACCTGCGAATCTAGTTGAACATGTCAGAGACTGCAAATCTTGCATCCCTTCTTTTCATCACTGTGATGTTTTGTACAATCGCCCAACGCAGTTAACTAGGGAGATTATGGAGGCGTTCTATATGAAGAAAAAAACTAGATTGTGCGTTAGCAGCCCGTCGGTTTGCCTGCATCATAGTGAAGTTCGGTTTCTCGATCCTACATAGCTACACGTTTGTTTGCTTTGTTATCTTGTTTGATTGCACTGTTTATATTCCTGGTTTCCTGTGAATAAACCTTCAGTTGTGAGTTAGCGCTGGTCCTGTTGCTTTCTTCACCTGTCCCTGTCTTTTGCGCTATTTTCCCTTAAGTATGTATCACCAACTCGCCCGTCTTGCCATTGTGTTGAGCTGTTTTCTGTGGGTCTGGGCGTACTCCCTCCTTGCTAATGATGTGAACTTGAAACAGCAGCTCTTCATAGGCAAAGTGGCACTTCTCTGCTTTCAAGGTTAGGCCAGACGACTTGATGGCGTCTTGTACTGTTGAAAGTCTTTTGAGGTACCCCTCAAAATTCGAGGCGAAGACAACAGCGTCATCTAAATATACCAGACAAGTTTGCCACTTCAGGCCTGCCAGCACTGTATCCATTACTCGCTGAAAAGTCGCTGGTGCAGAACAGAGACCAAATGGCATCACCTTGAACACAAACAGCCCATCCGGAGTGATGAATGCAGTCTTGCGATCTCTTTCATCGACCTCAATTTGCCAGTAGCTGCTCTTGAGGTCCATCGATGAGAAATACTTGGCATTGCAGAGCCGGTCCAGTGTGTCGTCATTGCGGGGGAGGGGGTAGACGTCCTTCTTATGTTGTTCAAGCGGTGGTAATCAACGCAGAATCGAAGTGCACGATCTTTTTTTCTCATTAGAACAACCGGTGCCACCCATGGGCTGTTTGAAGGCTGGATGACGTCGTCGCGAAGCATTTCTTCGACTTGGTTTCGGATGGCTAGTCGTTCTCGCGGTGACACACGGTAGGGGCTTTGACGAAGAGGTCAGGCATGCTGGTCGGTTATTATGCGATGCTTGGCATTTGGCGTTTGTCGGACCTTCAGCGATGACGAATAACACTCGCTGTAGCTTCGAAGCAGATTGCGGATCTGGTCTTATCTGTTCCGGGGCAGGGCTGGGTTGATGTCGAAAGTGGGCGAGTTCTCATGGTCAGGCGAATCTTCTGCGGATGGGTCGGAGAGGGCGAAGGAGTCTCGTACGTCGGATATTTCGTCGAAGAAAGCAATCGTTGTTTCTCTATTAATGCGCCGGTATTCTTTGCTGAAATTAGTCAGCAGTGCTTCGGCCTAGCCATTGCGGAAATGTTGCGATGCCTCTTGCGATGCTGCATCCTCGGTCTAAAAGCAACTGCATGTTCCCCTCGATAATGGAATCAGCGGTAATGGCTTTCGTGGCGCCTACGGCCACGATAACGCTTGAACGGGTTGGGACGCTGATTTCTTCCTCCAGGACACTCAGGGCAACGTGATTTTCCAGAGTTCTCAACGAAGGGATTTCCTTGTCTGTCGAAAGCGTGATGAGCTTGGATCGCAGGTCGATGATCGCCTGATGCTCACTAAGGAAATCCATGCCCAAGATCACTTCGCGGGAACATTGCCGTAGCACAACGAAGGTCGCAGGATAGGTATGTCCTTAGACCGTCTCATGCGCTATGCATCGTCCTGATGGCATAATGAGGTTGCCCCCTGCGGTGCAAATTTGTGGGCCATTCCAAGCGGTCATGACTTTCCTCAGCTGCGTAGCGAATGTTCCATTCATCACTGAGTAATTGGCTCCTGTGTTGACAAGAGCGGTAACTTTCCAGCCGTCGATAGTCACATCTAAGTCAGATGTCCTGGCTCTGGCGTTGCACGTCGCACTTGGCGTCGGGGCACGGCTTCGTTGCGTATGCGAAATCGCAAGTGGGGCTTGTTGTCGAAGCTTTTCTGGGTGGTGGTATCGTTTTGAAGGCAGTTTGCGTCGTGGTTGGGGTTGTCATTTTGTGCGGCGTCGGTGCAGCGAGTGTAGTGTCTTCATGTGGCGTAACGGCCGGGTTCAGCGTCTTCATGGGGTGTGGTTGGTGGAAGATCTTCGGCGTTTCGCTAGTGAGCAACCCCACCTCCAGAGGTTGCTGTCTTTAGTTTCCCCTACAGGGGCTGGGACACCTTCCTCGTACCGCGACTGCGTAGCTGCAGCGTGGCGACGCAAAGCCCGAGGTTGACGGCGATGGTGAACGTGAAAGGCGGTTCGGCGTGTGCTCCCCTCGACGCAGGTATTTGTCGAATTCCTCCAGACGTTGGCCGAAGCGTGGTCGTGAGGCAAATCTCCGAAGACCGATACGTCGGTACGGGCAGTGACGAAGAATATGGCCGGCCTCACTGCAATGGAAGCACAACGGCTGGTTGTCGGAAGTCTTCCAGGCGTCGCATTTCCTGGGGCTTGAGCGTCACTGATAGGCTTGGCTGGCGGGGGCAGAGAGGTGGCGTTCAGGAACAAGTGTTTCATCTAGGAGAAGATGTAGAGGTTGTCGTTGGGGCTGAGGAGTGTGACTTGCAGCGGTGAGTTCATGGCTTGGGGGTTCTGTGGCCATCGGGGTGCCAAGTGCCTGTTGCACTTCTTCCCGTACCACATTCATGAAAGTTGCTGCTTGCTGCTGTAGGGAGGATGGCAGTAATCGGCGTAGCTCCTCACAGACGATTTCACGGATCACTTCCCGCAAATTTTCGCTGGTGGTGGTCGTCGTGTTCGGACAGATTACACAGACACAGGAAGGGCGGTTGTACTGCTGAGCCCAGACGTCGAGGGTCTTCTCGATCCTGCAGGCTGATTGCATGAATTCGTCAACTGTTTTTGGCAGCTGGCAGACGAGGCTGCCAAAGAGTTGTTTTTTTGCGCCACACAATAAAAACTGAACTTTCTTTTCCTCGGTCATCTCTAAGTCAGCGCGGCGAAAGAGGTGCTTCATCTCTTCAACGTAACAGCGGATGGGCTCATTCAGAAGCTGGATTCTGGACTCGAGGAGTCGTTCGGCTCTTTCTTTCCTCACGACACTGGTGAATACCTTCAAAAGTTCCTTCTTGAATAGTTCCCATGTCGTTAGGAAGAACTCGTGGTTTCCGTACCAAGGACATGTTTAGCCCTCCAGTGAGAAAAATGTGTCCAATTTTTGCCGCATCATCCCACTTGTTGAATGATGCCCCACGCTTCAATTGGTCCAACCATTCCTCGGGGTCTTCGCCTAAGGATCCACTGAAAGTTGGCGGCACCCGCGGCTGTTGCAGTATGATCGGTGTCGACATCTTTGGCGAGGTTGTGGTGCTTGTAGCAGCGTCTTTTCGTTGTCGGGTGCGGTCCGGCAGGGTCCCGAACTCGGGCTTCTCTCCCTCAAGACGTCTGCTGGCTCAGTTAACTGCTGAATTGTCCTCCAGTGTGAAGCTCAGAGGGCTGTTATCATGACTTGAAGAGGGCATCCGGAACATTGAAGGCTAGCCAGAACCCCCCCTCCAGATGTCACGAAGTGGTGACTGCAGTCCGGAGAGCAGAAAGGCTGCGAAAATGGCTGACTTGCGCCCACAGTGGACTGAATCACTCGGAGGCGGCGTAGCAACAAGCGTGCTCGGCGGTCGTCGAACAGAATGCCCGGCGCTCTCGGTCATGCTCAATTTAAAGCTGATAGTGAACTTTCGAGATAATGTTTGCAAAGTTACTAGAACATTCTGGAACAGTGTAGAATCAGCTCTGCATGGATGCGATCAGTCGAGATAAATCTGGTCACGTCTTGCATCGCAAAGAAATCGATTAAGTGGCGTGGCGGCAGCTTTGAAGAATGAACAAACAGTGCAAAGGTACGCGGCACTATGCGCTCAACCTGGCATTGTTCAGGATGTGGACGTCATCAGAAATGTGTGTTGTAACGACCGCAGAATGGTGAGGTCTCGAATTAGCTTAGACTTGAAGACGGATTCAAATAGAGGAATTCAAGATATCACTGCAGCATAGATATTCAGCTTTAACTGAGGAAGATGATGTTAGTGTTCATACAATGAACGATAATCTGAAAGCTATCACTACGGAGTGCACAGTAGAAGTAGGCGGTAGGACGGTTCGACAGAATACCGGCAAGCTGTCTCAGGAGACGAAAGATCTGATTAAGAAAAGCCAAAGTTCGAGGGCATTTAACTCTAGAGACAGAATAGAACTAGCAGAGCTATCGAAGGTAATAAATAAGTGCAAAGTACCAGACATAAGGAAGTTTAATATGGAGAAAATCGAGCGTGCTCTAAGGAACGAAGGTCGGCTAAAAGTGGTGAAGAGGACACTAGGCATAGGTAAAAACCAGATGTATGCATTAAGAGACAAGAAGGGCGATGTCGTTAGCAATATGGATAAGGTAGCTAAAGTGGCCGAAGAGTTCTGCACAAATCTATACAGTACTATTGTTATCAGAACGGTAATGACAGAGACGGTAGCGCACAACACTGCGTCATCCTGCCAGTAACGAAAGAGGAAGTAAAGAGAGCCTTAGGAGCAATGGAAAGGGGAAAAGCAGCTGGTGAGGATCAGGTAACAGCAGATCTGTTGAAGGAAGGAGGGGAGGTTGTGCTAGAAAAACTAGCCACCCGTGTATACGTATAGGCAATGCTTTATGACCTCGACCGTACCATAAGCTCTAAGAACGCAAACATAATCTTAATTCATAAGAAAGGAGATGCCAAGGACTTCAAAAATTACAGACCGATCAGCTTGTTGTCCGTTGCCTACAATTTATTTACTAAGGTAATCGCTAATAGAGTCAGGGCAACCTTAGACTAATCAACCAAATGATCAGGCAGGCTTTCGTAAAGGATATTCAACAATAGATCATATTCACACTGTCAATCAGGTGATAGGGAAATGTGCCGAATATAACCAACCCCTATATATGGCCTTCATTGATTACGAGAAAGCATTTTACTGAGTGGAAATCTCGGCAGTCATACTGGCATTGCGGAATCAGGGTGTAGAAGAGCCTTATGTAAAAATACTGCAAGATATATATAGGAACTGCATAGCTACCATAGACCTCCATAAAGTCAGCAATGAAATTTCAATAAGGAAGGGCTCCAGGCAACGAGACACGATCTTGCCAATGCTATTCACTTCCTGAATTGGGAACAGTTGGGGATAAGAGTTAATAGAGAATGCCTAAATAATCTGCGATTCGCTGATAACATTGTCTTGCTGAGTCACTTAGAAGGTGAGCTGCAAGTCATGATCAATGCGTTAGAGAGGCAGAGCAGAACTTTGGGTCTAAAAATTAACATGCAGAAAACCAAAGTAATGTTCAATAGTCTAGCAAGGGAACAACAGTTCACAATTGGCAGCGAGAGCCTGGAAGTTGTGAAGGAATATGTCTACTTAGGGCAGGTAGTGGCAGCTGATCCGGATCATGAGAGGGAGATAACTAGAAGGATAAGAATGGGGTGGAGCGCATATGGCAAGTTCTCTCAGATCATGAATGGCAGTTTACCAATATCCTTCAAGAGAAAAATGTACAACAGCTGTATCTCACCGGTACTCACCCATGGGGCAGAAACGTGGAGTAACGTTAACGAAAAGGGTTCAGCTCAAGTTAAGGAAAACGCGGCGCGCCATGGAAAGAAAAATGATAAGTGCAAAGTTAAGAGATCGGAAGCGGGCAGAGTGGGTGAGGGAACAAACGTGGGTTAATGACATCCTAGTCGAAATCAAGAGAAAGAAATGGGCTTGGACAGGGCATGTGATGCGAAGGCAAAATAACCGCTGGTCCTTTAGGGTAACGGAGTGGATTCCAAGAGATGGCAGGCGTAGGGTGGGCGGAGCTGGCAAAAGACAGGGTTAATTGGATAGACATGGGAGAGGCCTTTGCCCTGCAGTGGGTGTAGTCAGGATGATGATGATGTTGATGATGATGATGATGATACACCAATAGAAGTAGAATGAGCAGATTTGGCCGGAGCGTCGACGGCTTCATTGCCCGGAATTGCGGAGTGGGAAGAGAGCCATCGTAGAGAAATGTCAATGCCCGAGTCCTGTAGAGCCAGAAGGCGAGCCTTAAGGGAAGCTGCGGCTGAAGAGGTGTGTTTTGGCAATTGTAGGCTTGTGAGAGCAGTCTTGGAGTCTGTCAGGATGGAAACACTACATTGAGGACGGAGTTGTTCGATAAGGTCTTCAGCTAGATCGAGAGCTGCATTTTCTGAGACAGTTGAACTGGCTGGAAAGCTGGGCCTGCATGTTGTGGATATTTTGAAAGAGGGAGTGAAAATGAGGAGCGTGTTCTGAAGCTCTTCGTGTAGCAGTGTGGCTGCAGCCTGTTGGAGATGAGCCACTGGGGTACGATGTTTGTGAAGGCCTTCCAAAGTGGCTTGCAGGAGGATAAGGTACTGTGCTTGGGGGAGGAAAAGATCTTGAAATGCTGTGTAGAAGATACCTGCGCTGCAGAAAGTCTTGAGAGGGCAGCAACCCCTCAGGAATACGATTGAAGGAGAAGGGAGAGGGGAGGACTCCAGCCACAGTCATGCTAGGGGCTATTTGGAATTTCCAGTTTGCGAAGGAGGTGGCAGTGGCCCAATTAATTGGTGTTGCATCCATGCCCACCAGCGAGTACGAACTCTATGGATATCAGTTGTGAGAGACTTTTCTGCACGTATCCACGAGAGATTCTTATCGATTGTTAGGTCCAGATGGCAGACTTGATTCCGCCAAGCCAAGGTACGGCCATTGATTGTAAGTTTCGGTACTTTGGCAAGTGAAATTTTAGGGTCGATGAGAAGGGCTTCAGACTTCGGCCAGAAGGAAAGCGCACAAGAAGATGGAAACAAGCAAGAGAGACAGTACAAAGCGTTAACTTGCAACTGAATTTTGTTGACGACACGGAAGCATATAAATACTGAAGGGAATACAAAAAAGAGAGAAGAAAAACTCAATGTATGCGCTGACAAATTCGATCCAGAAAAGGCATTTCCTTATCCGAGATAATAATTGATGTTGTGCTTACGCACTCAGCTGCCTTCTTGCGAATCAATCTTGCCTCTGTATTCTCATGCATATGTCAGTTTTTGCCCTTCGCATCAACCATGCACTCACTGAACAAAGGCTCGCAAGTTTTGCTGGGACAGTCATGGCAGTGCTCTGACAGGTGACCGTTTCCTGGTTGTGGCACATTGCGCTTGTGTTCCGCTAGCCTTTCATTTAGGCGTCTGCTGCCAGTCTGTCCGATATATATCTGACCACAAGACAGTACTATAAACCACACCTATTTCGCACTCCACAAACTTACTCTGATGCTTTTTGTTGCATCCCCTTGAGCTCCTAAGAAATGGGTTGGTCAACCTACACAATTCTGACAGTTTATCTGGGGCAGAGAAAACCAACCTTACATTTGCTCTATTGGCAACCCTCTTAAGCCTGTTCAAAATGCCACGGATGTACGGGATCACCACCGCCTTTCTTGTTTTGGTGGACTGCTTGGATTGGCTCTTTTTACATTGATTCAATAGGCTTTCAGCCACTGAAACCAGTACATCCTTAGGATATCCAGGCGAAGAAAGGCTCCTGGCTTGCTCGCTAAGGCTGAGGGACATCAAGAGGGAACAAGATTTTTTCATGGTGTTGATTAAGCACATGTTCACAATTGCCTTTATGATCAGCTTCGTATGGGACGAAGAGTAAGCCAGGAGTGGTTTGTTGGCACTGGGTTAGTAGTACCAACTCAGGTGCATTACCAAGAATATTAACATTAAATCTAAAAACTGAAATTGGTTGTCAACGGGTAGCTCGTTGCTGAACTCAAGTGGATTGAAATATTGGTTAAATAGGTTTAAAAGAGATATAACGTCCTGTTCAAACGTTAGCCGGGCTATTGTCAATAAATATTAAAAAATCATCAATGTATCTAAAAACCTTCTAAAACGTTAAAATCCTGTAGATGGGTGGCTACCATCCTCACTTCATATGGCAGTGGGTGGGGGAACAAACGCATGTTAATTACATCCTAGTTGAAATCAGGAGGAAGAAATGGGCTTGGGCAAGGCACGTAATGCGAAGGCTGATCCTTAAGGGTAACGGAGTGGATTCTAAGAGAAGGCAAGCGTAGCAGAGGGTGGCAAAAGGTTAGGTGGGCTGATGAGATTAAGAAGTTTGCAAGCATAGGTTGGGTGCAGCTGGCAAAGAACCGGGTTAATTGGAGAGACGTGGAAGAGGCCTTTGCTCTGCAGTGGGCATATGGCATAGTCAGGCTGATGGTGATGATCTTAACAGACAATTCAGTGGAATTGTGAAGAAGAAACACATATATACCATTGGCCGCATGCATGAACAACCAGATGGGATCTTTTACTCAGAAAAGCAATTGGAAGCAGCAGCCAAACAAATTGAGAAAGTAATTGCTGTGTGATCACCAAAAAAACTGCGTGAAGACGACGGGACAAGAAGAGGCACAAAGACGCACACACAAAGCGCAGGACGTCCAACTGACTTTATTTTGTGAAAATAGGGGCTTATGGAAGGTATCAACATGACAAACAAGGTACACTCGCAAAAAATTCATTTGCACTTAAGTCTGCTTATGACCGGAAATGCGAAAGCTTTTCCCTGTCCTCTCTTTCTTCCTCCGTGTTTCATTTTTTCATTTTTTCTTCATTTTTTTATATTTCATTTATTAATTTTATTCATTTCAATTTTTTCTTTAATTTTTTTCATTTGGTTCGATTGACAGGTGGAGTGGACACTTGTTGTACATGTCCTTCTTGCGCAGACTCATGAGCCAAGAGAGGCTTTCGCCTTAAAAACATTGTGTGCAGTGGCCACATGTGATTAGGACTGATGGAAAGCCCGGATTTGCCCATCTAAGAATTCTCTCTCCGTCCTAGATAGAAATAAAGATGGCGAGCTGACACAGTTGTCATTCCTTTTGGAGATGAAGTAAGCCTTGATAACCTCTCTTTGTGGTTTTGTTTCTGCCTTGGAAAGAAATTTTGTGTTCTCCATATAAGGACAGAAATCTCTGCTGTCGCAGCTCTTACAGTGCAGAGGTCGATTACTGTGCTCTAGAGTGCGCTCATTAAAACAACGGCCAGTTCGTCCTATGTAGGGCCATCTGGGGTGATGATTGTGTCAACTCGCCTTCTTTATCTCTATCTAGGAAAGAGATAGAATTCTTAGATGGGCACATCCGAGCTTTTCATCACTCCTAGCCACAGTTGGAAGTTCTGCGCTTTGTGTGTCCGTGTGCCTCTTCTCGTCCCGTCGTCTTCGCGCAGTTTTTTTTGTCATTTTCTATGATACGACTAGCCCAGCATCATGTCTTAATTTCTGAAGATAATGAAACAGAACAGTCTTATGCGAAATTAACTTGATTGTTTGAGCTGGAGCTAGCTAAGGTGTGAGTCAGGCCAATTATGTACTGATGTCACATAGAATGTACAATAGATTAGAGGCAATGAGCGTAGATGAACATGGTTCCAGAAGTCTAGGTAGTGACCACAAACATATCACGCTGAGTTTCAGAAGAGAAACCAGTGTAGGACTGAAGCGAGATGAACAATCATAGGGGAATTTTTACTCACAAAAGCAATTGGAAGCAGCAGCCACACAAATCGAGAAAGTGATTTTTGAGAATAGTGAAACAGAATGGACTTACACCAAATTAACTTGATTACTGGAGCTAGAGCTAGCTAAGGTGCGAGTCAAGTCAAAAGGGAAAAGGCACAAACCCAAGAGTAGGTGGGATGAGGAGGTTAAGAAGGCCATAGAGAAACATCAGGAAGCGTCCAGAGAACACAAGAAAAGAGGGAAACCAGAAGCTCCGGTAAACAGAAAATGGGATACCTTCATAAAGTGTAGAGGGGAAGCATCCTATTTGATCAGTGAGAAAATTAAAACAAAGGGGACCCAGTGGACTTCAAAAGTAAGTTAAAAGGATAGAAAAGCAGCTAAGAAATTTTGGAAACATCTGCACTCCATGGGTAACAAGACTTGACTAGAGCAGAGGTTCATAGCTATAAAACAAGGTATTCAGCTAGAATGGGATGAGGCAATGGAACATATAGGAACAGTGCTAGAAAAATTTAAAACTAAAAATTGTTGCGTGTACTTTATGGGAGGAAGATAGACCAATTACTATAGCAGTTTTGCTCTTACAAAGGAGAGTGAACTCCTAGTAGCAAGTCGACAGGATCAGATGTGAGCCAAAATGATGATGAATAGGAAAACCCTCGATGGATGGAGATATATAAAGGAAAAGGGGACATAAACAACTGCTGCCCCACAACAGTGACGTCAGTGGTCTACAGTGTTGGGATGCACATTAGAGCACTGCACGGGCTTGGGCCACCCCTGGACTTGAAGTCACAAACCCGGGCCAGGCTCGTACCTAGAGAGGCTGCCTACAGCTTTTACACTGTGGGAATGCACTGTGAAGTGCATTTCCAGTTTTGTAGCAGCCTCACGGATTGCTGTGGTGTTTGCTGAGAAAAAAAAAAAACGCTTTTTACTTCATTTTGGTGCCATGTTTCTGTTACAAAAAAATTTCCAAGTAATGCTAACTTTTTTTTTTCTTGTTGCAAAAAATGTCTCCAATAAGAAAGAATCCCAGAAATAAAATCTTTCCAGTGATTATTAATAAACCACTGCTATTCTTTTTTTGCTGACGCCGAATAAGAGAAAGTGTCATTTGTAGACAGACTTTATTTATTCAACGTCACTATGTCCAAGTTAATTCTGATGCGTACACACCGCCCCGTTGAGCAATGCACAAGAACTTAAAAAGAAAATTTGCAATATCCAGCAGTAGGCTGCACTACAGTGGAGTTGATAATGGAGCTTTGTAACACCTGATTTATGGCTCATTTGCACGAGTGCACTCGCTTACAAAACTACACAGCACCGCTGACTTGGCTGTTTCAGCTATCAGCAGCAAACGCCATCGGATCTGACAGAAGGTGCTCCGATCTGCTCAGTTTAGTGTTACCACTAAAGAGTGGACATTTGAAGCCTCATAAGAACCGCTGGAGAGTTGCTTCATGGGCAGTTGTCTGTTCCAAAATAGACTGTCTGCATTCGCCTTCCAAAAACGCATCTCTGCATTACACCATTGGAGAAGAGCATATTGGTTTCAGGTCTTCGAGCACAGGAGCTTTTATACTTTTCGTCTTCCATAGAAACGTGCCCAGTGCAGCCATGATTCAAATTGCAAAATCGTGTTTATTAAAAAAAGAGATGTTATTGCTGTAGCTTTGAAGCCATTTGAGTATCTTGACGTCGCAGGCCGTAAAAAATGACTGAATAAAAATCTAGACGTAACTGAAAGTTTATTGCACGTTTATGCAACCCTTTTCATTTGCTCTTGGAAGTTTGTGGCTATTCATAGACAAGATCACTGTTCAAAAAGCCGAGCGGGTGAGCTCACCTTACAGTCTCTTCTTTTTGTATTAACCAAATCATTTTTTTCCAGCGTTATTGCGATTTGAGTGCCTTTGCCAGGCACTTCTTTATATCTGTGTAACAGGAGTCTACTTGCACTTAATGAGCAATTTACCTCTTAAGCTGCTGCGGGAAAGGGCTCAGCAAAGTTTGAAGCCATGGTCCAGGGCCGGACTCGGGCTTCAGAATGCGGCCCGTGCACACAGATTATAAGGACAGACTGCAGGCATGGGTGGAGAATGAAGGGAGCTGTGAAATGGGTTTCGAAACAAAGGAGGTTGGAGGACAATCTGTTTTCATTGACGCAGTGTATAGAGATTGCTGAAAAGGAACACAGGCCCTTATGGCTAGCATTTCTGGATATTAAGAGTGCCTCCGACAACGTTATTCAAGAGTATCTGTGGGACATACTGGGCACATTGGATGTGGAAGATGGAGGAACTAATCTTTTAAGTAAAAAAGTGCTTATAAAATGGGAAAAAGCATTAGAGCCTATTGAGGCACAGAGGAGGCTTAGGCAAGGGTGTCCTCTTTCACCGTTGTTGTTCACCTACAAGGGTGAACCACTACTAAAACTAGAGATGAGCATAGTTGGCTTCAGCCTTTCTTTTTTCAAGTAAGGAGAATGGATTGAATAGTCATTACTGTGACTGATGATCGCGGGTTATATAGTAGTACTAACGGCTGACAACAAGGAAAATTTGCAGAGGTCGATGGACATCTGTAGTACAGAGGGAGATAGATTAGGTCTCAAGTTTTGTAAGGGAAAATTGGCAGTAATGACATTCAGTGATAATGAGCTAGGCAGCGAGAATAGGGTACAGTAGGTCACACTAGAGGCAGTGGTTAAGTACATCTTGATGTATGGATAAATAATGGGGCTGAGTATCTTAACAGAGAATGACTTCCATGGTGGTCAAAGGTTGCTCAGATGGTTCTTGATGATCACAAAATGAACAAGGGAGGGAAAACCTCAGAAAACGTTTGAACAGGCGCAGGCAGACGAACACAAGTCCCCTTGTCGAAATGGAGTCTTTTCCCTCCCTTGTTCACTTTGTGATTAACAAGGGCAGCAGGAAGTAGTAAGGAAGTTCTGGAAAGGGGCAATGGTTCCTAGTCTGATTTTTTTGCAGTGTGGTCCTGTGCATGAGACGAGAGGTTCAAGCATGCTTAGAAATCAAGCAGCACGGAATAGGTAGGCTTGCTTTTTGAGCAATACACCAAATCGGAGGCAAATCTCTGACTGCTGGCTTTGTGCATTCATTTCTTTGAGCTGTGGATGCACCGTCATACCATCACGCAGGGAACTATACAACACAGGTCTCAGTCTGGGGCAAGTGCGGGGGAAGCAAATGACTCCGCTAACGGGCTGCTGGTATGGTGAAATCCGTGAGAGGGCGTTGCATATGGCCTTGGGAACCGAGCGCTTGGCTGCCACCGCGCAACGCTTTCTCACACAGATGCAGTTCCTGCTGTTTCCGCCCATTTGTGCGTTCGTGAACCGGGTAAAAATGGCGGCGCCAAGCGCAAGGCGAAATCTCTGCACCCACCGCCCAAATTTACCTTTTTCTTAAGCGCAAGTTTTTCTTGGTGGTTCCCTTGTTTTGCGCTGTATGCAGAGCAGATCTTAGCAGTGCACCAAGGTGCTGTGCGCTGATAACATCACGGCGTGTTTATCTTGTGATGGGAGCTTCGGTGGGGTGGCTCGCTTGGCAAACTGTGTAGAGCGCCAGACGCTGTGCGCCCTTGACAGGAGCACCGGTGGTGGTGCCTGCACGCTTGTTAAAGGGGCTCTGAAACAGCTTCTGAGGACAGCACGTCAACTCGTTCAATCACTACATGGTGTTGTCATGAAAACTTGAGCCAAATAATACACTTCTACATGCAGCAGAGGACCCACAATCACGTGCGAAAGTTGGAAAACCCTTCCCGGCGACTTTTTTGTGCTCGCACCCTCCACCGTCACTCACACCAGAGTATCCAAGTTGAGAGGTAGCTATTGGTTGGATTCTTTCAGATGTCAGGCAGCTACCGCAGCAGTGACCAATAAGCCGCATAGCTCCAGCTCTGTTCCCAAAGGTGGGGCCGGCAGAGAAGTGCCGACGTGTAAAAAGTAACGAGGGGAGAGGGAAAGGCGCGAAGATACTGAAATTCACATTTTGGCTACAGATAACTCAGCTTCTACAAAGCGCATTAAAAAAATTCTTCCTGTACAATATTCGTGAAGTGGCATGCTTTAGCATCCCAGGCATAGCGA